>NC_133327.1:637238194-637606944 GCF_042186555.1 Aquarana catesbeiana
GAACGCCTTCACGCAGCGAGCGAGTGGAATGAAGACCTCACAGCTCAGTGTACGACAGCACATCACCCAGTGAATCCAATGTGCTTACAAGGGAGTAATGGTAAAAAGGCATGGATCATAAATCACAAAGGATCAGGGTATCACACTCCAGATATTGGAAATCGATCACAGGGAATCCATATCCAGATCACATAGCCACCAACTCATCAGACTTCAAAGTAGGAATGCAAATGATAAACGCTCATCAATGAGATACAACGCAAATGGAAAGAAAACAAGGCAGCAATAGTGAAGCCCGTAAGATATAAAAAGAACAATTTATTGTAGTCCACTTACAGGTAGTAGAAAAATACAGGCATCATGATGAGTGGTAGAAAATCTGCGGCTCACAGCGTGCTTGCATCGGCCAGCCTGACGTGTTTCATCCCATAAGATATCATCAGAGGCAAGCCTATAATAAGGCTTACCTGTAGCTACACTAGATATCTCCTAAACCTTCATGGGGCTGCACAGTGGTGTAGTGGATAGCACTTTCACCTAGCAGTAAGAAGGTTTGCTGCTTCGAATCCCAACCACGACACTACCTGCCTGGAGTTTGCATGTTCTCACTGTGTCTGTGTGGGTTTCCTCCGGGTACTCCGGTTTCCTCCCACACTCCAAAGACATGCTGGTAGGTTAATTGGATCCTGTCTAAATTTTCCCTAGTATATGTATGAATGTGAGTTAGGGGACCTTAGATTGTAAGCTCCTTGAGGGTAGGCACTGATGTGAATGTACAATGTATATGTAAAGGGCTGCGTAAATTGATGGCGCTATATAAGTACCTGAAATAAAATAAAAAAATAAATAAAATGGATACCCGTGTATTTGCGTGTGGCGACGTCATCCGCACATGCACAGTTAAGCAAAATGAAGCAACGGCACGTACGTTACTGGCGGCTCCCGTGTGGGAGTGATGTCATCGCGGCTCCAGCCAATCATAGCGCCAGAGCTGCGATACCCGGAAGTAACCCCCGGGAGAGATGTTGGCCACCGGAGCGGTAAACGAGGACCGCTGCGGGGGATTCGATCTCAGGTAAGTAATTCATAATGAGCTAGTATGCTATGTGTACTAGCTCATTATGCCTTTGTCTTGCAGGTTTTTTTTTTTTTTTTTTTTTAGGGTTTACAACCACTTTAAAGCTGAAGATGAATCCACTTATATTTTGCCTTCCCTGGTACCCCCCCCCAATCAACATACCAACACATTTTTCAAAAAAACCTTCCCATTTTCATTACATCCCTCCTTTTTAGACCCAATTAAGTCATTACTGGGTCTCTGTTCTTCTCTATTCAATGCAGACAGATCCTGGCTGGTGGGAGGGGCCGGCAGGTATAGTTTCTTAAAAGCATCACAGCTGCCTGCCACAGTACTCCTTTTTAAAAAACAAAAAAAACAAAAACCCTCAGCACTGATACAAACAGTGGGCTGGCTCTTAGGAAGAGTTATGGAAATATTAAAATGCCTTGATGGGTGGATGCCAGTCTGGAGAAGTGGGCGTTCCTAGACAGGTCAACGCCCACATTGTGATGCCGAGCCTCCATGATGAATTCCAAGGAAAGGGGCGGGACAGTCAGGCTGGGAAGGAAAGACTTATATCAGTGGTTCTCCACTCCTGTCCTCGGGACCCACTAACAGGCCAGGTTTGCAAGATCACTGAAATACAGATATCATTTGCTGCTCAGTGATTGCAGTATTCTAGTCTGCATCTCCCCAAGGTAATACATAAAATCTGGCCTGTTAGTGGGTTCTGAGGACTGGAGTTGACAACCACTGGCTTAGATGATGCTGGTTGTCCTCCAGCCAGCAAATCCGATTTGCTGCAGCTTCCACTGCACACTGTGAAAAGCTCACCATGTGCAGTGAAATCAGAGTAAGCAGTTTCAGTACAGGGGAGGAGCCGGTACAACTGTGCCAGACTGAAGGGAAGGCCAGAGGTCAGCTTTAAAGTGGATGTAAACCTGAATTTTTTTTTTTTCTTTTTTTGATGTCATAATGTAGAGTATAAGATTTCCTATCATTTGAGCCCAGTCTTGCCACAAAGAGTTAATCCATCTCTGAGCAATCCTCTTTTATTGTTCAGTGAGATAAAACTTGACAAACGGAGAAAAACTTTGTCAAATCCTCCCCCTTGCTGTGAGTGACAGGTGATTTACATATCTCGTGCACTAGCCTAAGACATGCATTATTTTTTAATTCCCTCCCCCACTCCTTTCTTCAGCAGCTCTGCAAGGATTGGCTGTTCCACACCTCAGCATGATTGGGCATGCTGAAGTCATGTGGTTACTTTCCTGTCTTTTCACTGGATGTTAGAGATCATAGCAGAAGTTCAGTGTTACACAGGAGAAAATACATACTGACAAGGGGAGTGTAGAGGTGGGCGGGGAGTCTACTGACATCACAGCTCCACCCACCGAGCTCCAGACAACAGACCCGCCCACAGAATCTGCAGTTTTTCGGGTCTAACAACAGACAGAGGGGAGACATTTGACATGTAAAGATACATGCAGGAGGCATCTATATCCTTATAGATAACCCCTATGGCAGTAGTTTAGAAATGATGACATTGGGTTTACATCCACTTTAAAGATGAACTGGAGTCAGAAGGCTAAACCCATAACTGAAATCTTTTATTAGAATCGATTTGTGATTTCACGCTCTTTGCCGCACTGCACAGCCCCTCAGGTGACACCATTATTCCCCAGTTTTAGCTGTGCACTTTACAGTGTCACTCATCGCTGAGATTAATCAGTTGTATTGAACAAAGAACACGGGGTGTCCCGTCAGGCTGCACGGTGGTGTTGCCGTCCTGCCTGTGATTGCGGTGTGCGAATCACAAGACTGGCTGAATACAATTACAGATCCTTTTGGCAGATAATACTGTTTACTTGCAGCTCTATTGAGCCCGGATTTCCTCTTTACCCTATTAGCCTTTTTATCTTTACTTACACATTGTTCCTGTCAGCATCTGGGCTCACACTATGACACACACCTTTAATATGTACAAAGAAGGGAGGCTGCAGTGAGATTCTGCAGCCAATGGTGAGTAGGGGGCAGTGGTGAGATGCTCTGCGATAGGATTGTATGCACCATGTTCGCTCTGTGTTTATCTCTCCTGCATTGCACTTTAGCAAAACACGATACAATGCTGTTGTGTTATGTTGGTGCTGGTTGTAGATTAAAAAAAAGTTAAAATGTACTCCAGGGATATGCAATTAGCAGACCAGCTGTTGCAGAACTACAAGTCTCATGAGGCATAGCAAGACTCTGACAGCCACAAGCTTGACACCCAGAGGCAGAGGCATGATGGGACTTGTAGTTTTGGAACAGCTGGAGGTCTGTTAATTGCATATCCCTGATGTACACCAATCGGCTATAACATTACGTCCAATAACAGGCAAAGTGAAAAACACTGATTGTCTTGACAATGGCACCTGAAAGTTGGTGGGATGTATTAAGTAGCTAGTGAACATGTTGTCCCTGAAGTTGATGTGTTGAATAACAAAAATAAATTGGCAAGTGTAAGGATTTGAGCGACTTTGACAAGGACCAAATTGTAAAGGCCAGACGATTGGGTCAGAGCAACTCCAAAACTGCAGCTCTTGTGGGAAGTTCCCGGTCTGCAGTGGTCAGGGCCGACCATAAGTGGTCCAAGGAACGAAAACCAGAGAACCGGCAACAGGGTCCTGGGCGGCCAAAGCTCATTGATTCTCGTGGGGAGCGAAGGCTGGTCTGTGTAGTCCGATCCAATAGAAGAGCTACTGTAGTTCAGATTGCTGAAAAAGCTGTTTTAAAGGATTAAAAAAAAAAAAAAAAAAAGAAAGAGAAACCATGGTTTTGCACAGAGCAGCCCCAAACGTCCTCTTCTGGGTCCCCCGCCAGATCTTGGCTCCTCCTTGTCTGTGCGTTGGGCAGTGCAGTCCAGGGGGGGCTTGTGCAAAAAAAGCTCCTTAAAGGGATTGAACACCCTCGTCCTATGCATGGAGGTGAAAAAACTTCTGACACTGACCAGCCCTTGAACTGCTGATTGCAGGTGCAATGCTTAGAGTGAATGTAAGGGTGTGTGTTTTTTGCACAGAACAGCCCAGATCCTCCTCTTCTAGGGTGCCCCGGCGGTGCTCCTGGCCCCTCCTCTTCGAGTGCCCCCAGGTAGAGCCGCTTTCCAAGGGGGCACCTGTATGGGCGCACTTATGAGTCCCGCTGCTGCATCCATCGACATAGCCGGATTCGGCCCCAACGGCTCTCGCTGCTATCAATCTATCCAATGAGGACCCGAGACAGTGGCTGGAGTCGCTGGGCTCGTGCTTGTCGCTGGAGTTATCGGGTTCAGGTAAGAAAAAGGGGGGCTCTGGGAGGGCAGCTGCAGCATAGGTTTTTAACCTTAATGCATAGAATGCATTAGGATGAAAAAACCTTGACTTTACAACCCCTTTTAACAGGCAACTAAAAGAAGAAGAGAAAAAAAAAAAAACAATTGCACATTTTTTTTTACCTGCAAGAAAAATGTGTATTTATTTATTTTTTTTGAAGAAAGGTGAACTTATCCTTTTAATATGCAGCGCAGTGAAGATATCAGTGAGTTTTCTATTGAGGAAAGGGAATGATTTCTTAGTGATTGTAAAAAATTTTTGGAAGTCAATCAGAAAACTGCATGATTGTCAGAATGTTGCCAATGAATCCCATCCCTTCCAGATATCGGATGGTGTATGGTCACCCAAAGACAAGGCGTGTCCTGAATCCCTCATTTAGCCCTATGAGGAAATTTACATAAAAAGACGTAAGGAAGGAAATATAAAAATATCAGCCATCACTTTTTAAACTGCTACAGAAAAAGTCACTTAGATTCCAAATGATTGCTTTAGGAAAAGCCACAATTGTTGCTTCCTAAGTTAGTTTAAGTAACTTTCATATTGTATTTCCTCCCAATGTGCAGAAATAGACGCGTGGTCCGCAGCCAATGAGCACAAGGCTTTTGGGGGGGTCTGAGGGCAAAGTAAAGCACATTGTTATTTGTTTCTAACTATAGCGATCCGCTTCCTGCGACTTCTACAGTCAGGCCATTTTTTAAAGGGGAACTCCAAGCTAATTTTAAGATCTGTTATATGACCGACATAACTGACCCATCTTACCCTTATAGCTGTAAGCATCCGACATGTGCTCAGCTCACTGCCCCTTACCCCCCCAAAAGCAGGGTAATAATATGTACTTGTCTGACAGGTGACTGCAAGGGCTTGTTTACGCCAGCAGCAGCCTGCTGAAGACAGATCCATGGTGATCACTTTTTAGAAGGCATTGGACAGGCCGGAAGGTATTGTTTTGTCCTGAAGTGTTACTCAACCCAGGAGCCTGCATTCCCTATATCTGGTCTCCCACAGTACGTAAAACATGGAAATGCAATTATTTTAGTAAATATAAATTAATGCTAAATACCTTTTCTCATCAGCAGTATATACCAGTCTTGTGACTTCTATCAGTGTCTGGTTAAAGCTTGTAGGAGGCGTTTTAATTCTCTTCTGCCTGTCTTATGAGGCTGCAGGACCCCTGACCCTCTGCCCAGACAGTGTCTGCAGGCCCTGTGCTGATCACATGCACCCTCCCCAAAAAAAGGAAAACCCCTCTAGCAATGCACAGCAAACCGAGAATGTGCAGAGTGACTCCAAAGGCTCTGTCTTATTAGCAGATGGATTGTGAAGAGTAAATGAAGAGGAGGATCAGAGAAGACAGGATCAAACAGCCTTTTTACACAATGCAAAGAATTAACCCTTTAGGTTCCACAGTGAGTATAGTAAGCATACTTTACTGAATATACAGACTGATTTTACTGTTGTGGGTTTAGTAACACTTAAAGACGAGTTCCAGCCTGGGGGGAAAAAATTACTGTAAATACTGCAAATACCGTAGCTTATGACTTTTACTATATGGAGCTCGCAATGTCAGCACCCCAGCCACCTTCTCTACTAAGGGAAACCGGCAGTGAAGCCTTTTGGCTTCACAGATGGCTCCCTACTGTGCATGCGCGCTGAGCTTCCTAATTGGCCTGGTGGTGGAGGAAGGAGGATGGGGGCCGACCTTCAGAGGGACAGCCCCATCTCCAGAAGTGGGGAAGGGGGACCTATCAAAAACGGGTCCCTGTCCCCCCCCCCCCCCCCCCCCCGAAAGGTGCCAAATGTGACACTGGAGAGGAGGGGGAGGGGGGAGGAAGCAAATAAGCGGAAGTTCCACTTTTGGGTGGAACGCCGCTATAACTGCCTGTTTTCACCCTTAAAGCTGGACCAATGCGCTCCAGCATCGCGGCCTCGTTTATTTGAATGGGTTACCTTAGGTGAGTGGTACTGCCTGATGAACGCGATGGTGAATAATTTTTTATCTAAAAATGTTGTTTTTTTTTTTTTTTTTTTTTTTTTTTAATATTTCTAACCTTTTCTAGTTTTATTTATTTTTGGTGCAGGGTTTTTTGGCAGACTATTGTGAACAATTTCAAAATGGGGCAAAGTGGTAGATAAAATGAGATGAACGAAATTTAAAGCATTAATCTATGCTTACTTTCACTTTAAATAGTTTGGGCCCAGCTGGCTGTATGCACTGTGTATAAACTACATATGTAACATCAGCTACATACAGTATACAGCGATGTGGTATGGCAACTTCACAATATCCACCTCAGCCAATCAAAGGAAGCCTTGTATTTATTGATAAAACCAAAAGGCTTCCTATGAAAGGCTGAGCAGCGCTCAGTCTGACACGATTTTCTTCCGGGAACGAGATGGGAAGCCCCCATACTGCGCCGGAACACAGCGCTGTATACTGTGTGTGGCTGATGCTGCATTCTGGTTATACAGCTCTGACAGCGGCTACAGCAATTCCTAAAGGAAATACCGGTAGTTCATTTGGACAGCTTGGCTCAAACAAATGAACTATTTAAAGTGAAAGTAAGCCTGCCAGCCCACTATAGACAGGGTTATTCTAGTAAACATAGTCCCTAAATATCTTAATATTATAGAGAAAATCTTACTTAGATTTCAAAGCTTGTTTGGCTGTACTTCTGTGCATTACAAGAGTGCAGTTTGTTCTGCACTCCTGTGACCCGTTTTCAGCAGGCAGCGACCCGCTGAGAGCCTGAGCCGGCTGCTATCGCCCCCTCCACAGCCCAGCGCTCCGCCGATCATGGGGAAGGGGGTTAGAGCAGAGAGCCGGTGACTAACAGTCACCGGCTCTCTGCTCAGGGAGCTGTGAGAACCGAGCGATCAGCGGTGCTTGATTGCTCGGTTCTCAGTCTTTGAGCCGGTGGGGGACTGGACCGATACTCATCCACCTAGGTAAGTATGATTCTAAAAAAAAACAAACAAACATTCCCATACTTCTGTTTTAAGTAAGTAATAAGTGAGTAAAATGATGAGCAGCAATTTAAAAAAAATGTTTGTTACGCTATGTATATAGCAACATATAATAATTATGAAGCCGTTGCCATCCCGATTTGGATGTAAAAGTGGAAATCCATTTTAAAGACACATTTAGGTACTTCTACTAGCTGTTTTTAAAGCAGCATTATTTTTTATGGGTAAATTAATGGATTATAGAATATTTTCTTATAACATTTGCCTAAAGTTGTGTTGTAGACAGTAAAATGTAGAGGCTTGGATGTCTTATCTGTTGGAGCCGAGCATTTCAGCCAGTACTGGTGTCTGCCATTGCAGATTTACCCAGTGGCAGTCCCAGGCAGGGGGACATCACTGTGTCCTCACATGGTGGCCTTTCTTGGAATGGGACCTGTTCTAGGCGATGGGCAGTGGCAGAACTGGATTCACCCAGACAGCCAAAGAGGACCCTTAATATAGGATAAGATTTTCCGCTCTGCCATGTGTCACTGAACTGGGGGTTCTGTTGAAGTCCGCTGAGACCCATACCTCCCTACCTAGGTGAGTGGTTGGCAGGAAGCCCTTTGGGATTCTATGGCTCAAATAATGGTGTTTGGCCCACTACGTCCTATTCAGTCCTATTGCTTTTCCCAGCAGGAGAGTAGTCTATGGACAGGGTGCAACAGCAACAATGAATTTGGATGGTCTAGTGCAGTGGTTCTAATCCTTTTTTGGGTCACGGGCCCCTTTTAGAACCGAAAAAAAGCTATAGCCCCCTTCCCCAATACCCCCCCCCCCCCCCCCCGCGAAGATACCAATTTAAATGGCATGGGCCAACAACGAGTCAAGAGGGGCTTATCGGTTGGCGCTATAAGCAGTGACGGTGCATTTTCTTTTGTTTCTTTCAATGGGAAACCGTTGATTGGGACAGGGAGGTGGGCTGTATAATGAATGTAAATGTTATTTTCAATGTAATAACCCTCTTGGACCCCCTGAAACCCATCCATAGACCACTTAAGCTGGCCATAGAAGTCCCTGCTAAACCGGCCAGAGATTCGATCCATCTATGGGCCGGCTGGTTGTACCAAAGTTGATCCATCGATCAACTTATTTTCGCCCAATAATTTTCGGCAGCCTAAATTTCAATGCATCACTAATTTTTCTTTCCTTCCACCCGTGGTGGGCCTCTTACCATTGGCGTAACTTGAACCTTCTGGGCCCCGGTGCAAGAAACCATGAAGGGCCCCCCTGACCCCCCGGTCGGGCCCTTCCCTCCGAGCCCGGTGGTGGAACATCAGGGCTCGGTCGCAAATACGACCATTGATTGTTACCCTGGTAGCTCCGCCACTGGTGTCTGTAGTTTTTATTTTTAATTTTTTTTTTTTTTTTGCTTGTTTTTTAAATTTTTTTTTTTTTCATTATTTTTGGAAACTTTAGGAGCCCCATTGGGGGGCTTTAGTGAGATATCAGGGGTCTAAACAGACCTCTGATGTTCCACCTTTGAGACAGAGCAAGGGGATTGAGGACACAGCCCTCAATTTCCCCCTCTGTAGCCTCAGCTGCACAAAATGAATGGACAGGAAGAGCTCTGTATAGAGCTTCCTGGCTATTCATAAACTGAAGCATAGGTGTGCACAGCATATTGCATATGTACAGAATGCAGAGTTGCCAACATTTCAAATGCTTTTCTACGGACACTATTTTTAATTGTGCTTTCAGCAAGCCACTGTTGAGTGTAATTTATGTGGGGGAGTATGGAGTGTATAGTGGTATTTGCAGGAAAGGATTGTAATGTGTTTGAAGGTGTGTAGAGCAAAGGAATGCAGTGTGTATGGGGGTAGTATGTGCTGGAGAGGAGTAAGGAGGGTGTAATGCTGGCCAGTATATGCATGAAAGGAGTGTACAACGGCAGGTAGGATGTGCAGGGAGAGGATTGCAGAGTGTGTGACGGCAGGTAGTAAGTGCGGGAGAGGAGTGCGGAGTGTATGGCGGTTAGCAGGTGCAGGAGAGGAGTGCAGAGTGTATGGCAGCAGTTAGTATGCGCAGGAGAGGAGTGCAGAGGGTATGAAGGGACATGGTGTGAATGAGTCCTAATTCAATGCTCCATCGCTGCAAAGCCATTGGACAGTGGCATCATCATGCAAAGACAGCAACTGATGTTAATTGCGAACACCTTTCTACTACATTCCTGCACACTCTGACCCCCCCCCCCCCCCCCCAGCTTACCTCCCCATACACATCCTGGAAAGAACTACTGTATGTACTGGTGGGATCTCTGAGGCTGGGCAGTCATCTATCTTCCCACTGCACATATCCAGAACAGCAGAAGGCAGTAGAGGTGGCTCCACCTCCACCTCTGAGCTCACTCGGTGGCCCTGGCAGTACTAGGGAGTGCTCACTCACTGAGATCACTACAGAGTGCTGGAGGAGAGAAGGTGGATCCCGTGGAGATGCCGAGGGTGGAGCGCTGTCACTAGAGACTGGTAAGCACAGGGCGGACTCCTGAGGCAGCGGAAGGAAGTTGGATAGGAGGAGCGGCTCAGCTGCATAGGGATGAATTGATTTCTCCATATACCTCCTGCAGCTGCTGAATGCCCGCTCCTCCTCCTCTCCCTCCCGCAGGCTTTCAGCAGCTGCAGGAGTTATATGGAGAGATCTATTCATCCGTATACAGCTGAGCCACTCCTCCTATCCAGGTGCACAGGAGGGCCGCACGGGTCCCCTGCAGCATGGGGCCGAGTCGCATTTGCTACCCCTGAGACCCCTGTAGCTACGCCCCTGCCTCTTACACACGGGGTGGACTCCGTTGCAGCCTGGCGGATGGCTAGTCCTATGTCCGCTCTGCTTATGCAGAGCGGACACAGACACACCCCGCTGTCCTCTATAGACGATCGGATGTAAACAGGGACAGCCTGTCTGTTTAGACCCTATTGCCATGCGATGCGCCAGATAAATGGGGAACAGACCGACATCTGTCTTTCTTTAGCTGATGGGATCGGATTGGATGTTGGTGGGTGTCAACGGACATGTGCCCGTTGACACCTGCCGCTCCATAGAGGAGACTGGAGAGTCCAAGTCTGGTACACCTATAAAACTGACAGGACCCAATTAGTCTGTTCGTATGAAAGGGGCTGTAGGGTTACTAGATAGTTAGCTGTGCAGCAGAACATGTTCCCCCAGAATTGCATCTTTTATCTACACCACCTAAAGTTCTCCTCTTCTCCTAAACCGTTTTTCATTATTTAATTTTCTTATTTTAGAGTTCATCCTTTTCTTTTTTTTTTTTTTCTTTTGAGGTAGTTTTAATTATTTTTGCACTGTGAAAAATCCCCCTTGAAATGGTGTTCTAATCCCTTTTCATGCCTCGGGCTAATTCCAGCGTCTAAATATGGGAGTGTCACACACGCTGGGGAGCGTAAAGGATGGCATTCCTATGGTAACCGACTAGTTTACACTAAAATAATAGAAATGGTTTGGAAAATGGCTTTGATAGATGACAAGCGCCATCGTAAAGGATTGCAGTGATTTTAACATCTGTCTAAAATGGCCCTTGTAAAATTTTTATGACATAACTTGGCCTTTTGCCTATCAGCTACGTATTTAGAGAATGTCTATTGCTCACAATTACTGGGGAAAAAAAAAATGGAACAATCCCCCTATAAAATAAATAAAAAAAAAAGACCCACAGTAACTTACCTTTTGAACTGTATTGAGAGAAACATCGGAGTTTACCCAATGCTAGTACACTTGGCCACTATGGCCAAAAGTTTAAGGGCACCTTTACCATCTCGTTTTATATGAGCTTGTTGGACATCCCATTCCAAAACCATGGACATTTAATAGGGGGATGCCCCTCCCTGGCCTCCACTCTTCTGGGGAGACTTTCCACAAGATTTCCGAGTAATGTCTGAAGAGAAATTTGTGAAATTGGAAGAGAAGACCTGACTCAGTTGGTGTTCCAGTTCATCCAAGGGTGTTCAGTAGGGTTGAGGTTAGGACTCTGTGAAGGCCACTCGAGTTCCTCCACACCAAACTTATCAAACCGTGTCTTTATAAAACTGGCTTTGCAGACAGGGGCACAGTTATACTGGAACTGTAGAGGGTCTTCCCCAAACTGTTACAGATTTTCTAAAATGTCTTGGTGGTATTCCGTAGCATTATACTATATCTAAAGCCCAATTTTTTGGATTTGGTTTTTGATGAAGCGGTGCATGAGTAGAACTCCTGTAAGATTTTTATCGCTGTCTGTATCCTCGTTAGAAATATTTGCTCTGCGTGCTTGTGACTATTATCATCGGAACTGAAAGCGAGGGGCAATCCAAATGTTTAGCTGTCATCAGAGCATAAGGCTCTGTGCGTACCTGTGCTCTTTACATGCTTTTTAGGTGTGGTGCGTTTAAAAAAAAAAAAATTCCTCAGCTCAGGAAGCTGGGCGAACTGAGCGATCGGCAGTGTTCGATCTCTCGATTCTCATTGTTGGAGGCGCTGGGGGGGGGGGGGGCAGATGCAGGATCAGACCAATGCTGCACCCATCTAGGGAAGTATGATTCTTAAAAAAACAAAAGAAAAACAAAAACTTACACCCCTTTTAAAGGCTGGGCTGGTGACAGGATAACCTGGGCTTAGAGGAGGTGGGTTAAATGGTTGCTGGCTGTAAGACTGAGGACATCTATTGGCAGACAAAAAAAATTAATGTAATGCGAGGAAATCTCTGGATTGCCCCTGCAAGGGTAGTGTGTGCGTGGTGGTTTTTTTTTTTTTTTGAGGGGGGGTGGTCTTTCAAAACAGAAAGGTTTACACTAGCCAAAACAAATCTAAAGTTTGGGAGACAATGGGGCTTATTTACTAAAACTGGAGAGTGCAAAATTTGGTGCAGCTCTGCATAGAAACCAATCCGCTTCCAGGTTTTATGCTCCGTTCCCACTAGTCTTGCATGATTTTGAGTGTGACTTTGGAGTGCGATTTTGATGCAACTTTTACACTCTCAAGTCGCATCAAATGCACTCATGTTGTTTTTTTTATGTTTCCAGTTTTCTTGAGAAGAAATAGATAACCAGCATTGAGCCCAAGTACCCTATCCATGATCAGATCCACCAGGGCAAGCCCCGGGACATCCAACCATGGTGCCCATAGTGACTTTAAGTCACATAGATTGGAATGGGTGCCGCATGACAAGTCGCACTAGTGGGAACGGGGGAGCCTTATTGTCAGCTTAATAGAAGAAGCTGCACCTGATTTTGCACTCTCCAGTATCAGTAAACCAACCGCAGTGCATGTTGGGTAGATGACGGGGCAGCAGCTGTGAAAACTCAGATGACTTTTGACCCCTGACTAAAGCTGATGATTCAGAGTGATTAATGGTTAAAAAGGGAACAAGGTGTTTTTTTTTTTTTTTTTTTTCTCCACAACTGAGCCTGGATAGATAGTTATAGTAAGATAGTAATGTAGAATTAAATAATGACACTCTTTTGCACAAGTTTAGATATTACAGGTTTTCTTTAAAGCAGAATCCAGCCAAAAATGTACAAGATAAAAATAAATAGTAGTGACGAAACTGAAAATTCAGGATGCCCTTGGCTGAAACCGAAATTGACGTTTAAAAAAAAAAAAAATATGTATGTGTGTGTAATCTATTCGACTTTTTGATATGAATTTAAATGCATAGAAATTCATTTATTGCTGGCCATTGTCACATTTTGAAGCAGTGTTAAAAAAAAAAAAAAAAAAAGCATATTTGGCAAACTGCACCAAAAACACACCTTCCATTTGAAATGCATTGAAAACGTAACAAGAACACGTATTGCGGGTGTGTTTTTTTTTTTTTTTTTTTTTTTATTGTTTTTTTTTGAGTCACATGACCCATGAAAAATACCCCACAAATGGTAAAATTGCTGTGAAGTCGCAGGTTTTTCGTCAGCCCTTAGGCTTGGTTCACACTTATGTAGTGTGCTTTTGATCCGAATTTGCAGTACATTTTGTGTTTTTTGCACACGTGTTTTGCATAATTTTTTTTTTTTTTTTTTAAATTTGGGCAGTTTGTTGTTGGGCAGATACAAAAATGCTAATTGTGGCAAAATCGCAACAGAAACGCACCACGCTTTTTCTGCAGCTTCTCCTGCATAGGTTTGAACTGTGCCTTATCGGCACTTTGTTTTTTTTTTTTTTTTTCTTTTTGATAATTTTCGGCATGTGCATTACTAATAAATGGCCCATTAAAAGATAAGATATCAAAACCAGCTTTTACTGCAAGATTCACCTTTAATCTAAAGATTTTACCCCACAGTGTTTTTTTTTTTTCTGCCACTAGATGTCCTCATTCTGATGGCCTGCATCATTTAACCCACTTCCTCTGAGCTCAGGTCATTTTGGCTCGCCCCCAGCCTGTGACTGGACAGTGAAAGGAGAAGCAGCACAGTGATGTGCTGATCTGTCCGTCTCCTCCTATCAGCAAGCTTGTTATCACATGAACTGATTGGCTCTTTGTGCTGCTTCTTCTTACCCTCCAGCTCTGCTATACAGGGGACTGCAGGAGGCTGACACAAGGTCATATTCATGTACTTCTACTACTAGTTCATGAGGTATTAATGATTACAGAGCTGCATTTATTTGTATCTTTTATATCTGCCCAGAGTGCAGCTTTTAGCAGCAGATTAAACAGGGGAAGCTTTCAATGTATTGTCAGATTTTGGTTAGGGAAGATCTGTGCCACACGCTCTACACCTGCTAGTAAGATCAGCTCCTCCAGGATGTAATTAGCAGGCAGGCGTTGCTGTGTGAAGCGGCAGACCGTGAGAGGAGCTGACACCCCTTCCCCCAGCGTGCTGCGAGCTGCAGTGGAAGTTCATTAGAAGCCGCGCGCCTACACATCCCGGATGACAAGCTGCTGCGTGTCTGGATGACGTTCCGGCAATCTGTGTGAAGTGACCGATCGGCAGAAATGACACGCCTTGCAGCAACAATCATTCGGTGATGTTCATACCATCCATCAATGCATGAGATATTAAAGGGAAACTCCAATCCAACAGCCAATAAGGGTGATCACACGCTTCAGACCCTGCAGACTGTGTTTGCCCCTCTTGGAATGGATAGTCAACCTCAGCAGTGATGGTCCCTCTTGGCACACCTGGATGCCCACTAGAATTCATCATGGTGGTGCGGCCCGTACAGGCAAAGATTCATACTGGTATGTCACTGCCTGCTCCCCCCCCCCCCCCTCCTCTGCCGACACCCGCTGTGTTCGTACACAGCAGGGGTCTGTCAGCAGGTCCCGGGCCATGATTCGTGGCTGCGACCTGCTGTTTGGCTGTGTTCAGTCACAACGTAGAGCCTTGTGTGAGATCTGTACAGAGGGAACAATCTCTGTTTCTTATCCCTGCAAAGGAATGCAGGGATAAGAAACAAAGAGATCTTTAGTAAACAGCAGCACATATTGCTCAAGTTAACACTTGATAGGCACATTTAACCCCTTGATCACCCTAGATATTTAATTATAACTAAAGGCAAAACGTTTTTGTTAGTTTTGGACGGAGTGGAGAGGGATTAGAACACTTGTCAGTTTTTATTGCGGTCTGTGCCCCCCATTAGTGAGATTCACTCTCTTTGTTTGTCCTGTTTTCCTTTATCATTGAAAGTGAAAGTAAACGAAAAACCCCAAATTTTGTGCTGTCCCCAAAAAATGTAAGAGGGGAAATTTTTTTGGTCTTTTTTTTTTGTTTATATAATAAAAAATAAAAACCCAGTGGCGATCAAATACCACCAAAAGAAAGCTCTATTTGTGTGGAAAAAAAAATATGTACATTTTGTTAGGGTGCAGTGTTATTTGACAATTACCAGTTTAAACGGAGTTCCACTCAAAAATGGAACTTCCGCTTATCTGTCCTCCCCCCCCCCCCCCCCCCTCCGGTGCCACATTTGGCGCCATTTAGGGGGGAGGGGGGGGGAATGGGTACCTGTTTTTGACAGGTCCCCCTTCCCCACTTCCAGTAACGGCACTGCGGCACCATCTCTTCGAAGTTCAGCCCCCCTCCTCCTCCTCCATCTGCTGCCGGGCCAATTAGAAAGGGCAGCAAACTTCGTGCATGCGCAGTAGGGAACTGAAAGGCTTCACTGCCAGGTGCCCTTACTTGGAATGATTGCTGCACCTGACAGCCTGGGGTGCCGACTTCACAATATTAAAAGTCAGCAGCTGCAGTATTTGTAGCCGCTGACTTTAAATTTTTCATTGGGGGGGGGGGGCTGGACCTCCTCTTTAAGTAGCGTAGTGCTAAATAGCAGAAAATGGACTGGTCATGCCGAGTCATGGCCCCATTGAATGTGCTGAGCCTGTCAACTTGACATGTCGTGCTAAATTTTCTGCAACGCAAAATGCTGCAGCACGTCAACAGCCCCTTCTGGCTGTATATAAGACTTGGCAGATTTTAAAGCTTTGGCTCGACCATCTGTTTTTACCACCCTGTGGTCACCAATGTGAAAGGGACCTTATTGTGCATGCTCAGTAACTCAAAAAAAGGGTGATGCAGTATTCAAGGGACCCAGTCCAGTCACCCGGACAGAACATCTTGATGTGGGACTGTCCTGGAAATCCGGGACAGTGGAAATCTATGTTTATAGCTCAACACTGGGCACAAAAATCTCATTTAAATATTTTATTAGCTGCAAGGGGCTAAAAAATCCATGTTGTGTATCAAATGCTTTTCAAAACCCAGTTATTCTGTTGTAAGTAAAAGTATCGCCTGCAATTCATAAAGGAAATGGTTTGCTTTGGGCCAGATTTTCCCAAAGGAACTATTTAAATGAAAACCTGGAGTTGGGCTTTAACATACAATGCAGAACCCAAGTCTTGACATCCCTAAAGCTAAACTCTGGGCACAAAAAATGTATTTTAAATTTATTCCTCAATAGCCACAAACGTATGAATCCAGTTTATGAGTACCAGATAGCTTTGCAAACCTAGATGTTACCTTGTAAAAGTAGCAGGGACCTCATTGTGCTGTACCTATCCTGTGCAGAGAGCAAAGCTGTGGGAGGGACCCAGCAGCTCCACCCCCTACAGGCTTCCTGCAGAAAACTACAGCAGGGGGCGGAGACGAGACCAGTCACTCTGCACAAGGAGAGAGAGAAGTTGTGATCGGTCTTTATTACAGGAAGTATCACCCTGGATTACCACTTGACCTCCAAAAGATTTACCCCCTTCATGATTGGGCCATTTTTTGCTATACGACACTGCGTTACTTTAACTGATAATTGTGCAGTCGTGCAATGCTGTACCCAAATAACATTTTGTCATTTTTTTCCCCCACAAATAGAGCTTTCTTTTGGTGTTATTTTAACACCTCTGCGGTTTTTATTTTTTGTGCTATAA
Source organism: Aquarana catesbeiana (assembly GCF_042186555.1). NCBI lineage: Eukaryota > Metazoa > Chordata > Amphibia > Anura > Ranidae > Aquarana > Aquarana catesbeiana. The sequence continues at coordinate 637,254,951 of NC_133327.1, forward strand.
AAAAGAAAAGACAATTTTTTGGGGGGGGCTGGAGTTTTTTTTTTTTTTTTTTTTCTTTTTACTCTCTGCTATAAAACACATCTAATTCAAAAATGTAAAAAAATCAATAAGCGTATATTGATTGGTTTGCGCAAAGGTTATAGCACCTGCAAACTATTTGTGTGTGTGTGTATGCATGCATGTATATATAGATAGAGATATAGATCTATCTATCTATCGCAAACAATCTATATACACTTATTGGGATTTTTTTTTTTTACCAAAGACATGTAGCAGAATACGTTCTGGTCAAAACGTATGAAGAAATTTTTGTTTTGTTTTTTTATTGGATATGTTTAATAGCAGAAAGTAAAAAAAAAAAAAAAAAAAAAAAAAAAAAAAAAAAATATATATATATATATATATATATATATATATATATATATATATACATTTTTTTTTCTTGGTCTTTTTTTTGTTTATATAATAAAAAATAAAAATCTAGTGGTGATCAAATACCACCAAAACAAAGCTCTATTTGTGTGAAAAAAAATATAAATTTTGTTAGAGTACAGTGTTGTTCGACAATTACCAGTTTAAGCGGAGTTCCACTCAAAAGTGGAACTTCGCTCATCTGTACCCCCCTCCCTCCGGTGCCACATTTATAAGGTTATAGCGCCTGCAAACTATTGTGTGTGTAGGTGTGTGTATATGTATATTTATATTATACACAGTATACTGGAATATTTTTTTAATGCTAGTAATGGCAGTGATCAGCCACTTATAGCGGGGCTATTGCGGCAAACAATCGGACACTAACTGACACTTTGCAGGAACCAGTGACCTTTATTGCAGTGATCAGTGCATAGCATATTTTTAGCACTGATCACTGTACTAATGATACTGGCTGGGAAGGAGTTAAACATCTAAACATCAGAATGGAGCTCTGCCTTGTTTACATAGGCAGAGCCTCGTTCGGTGTCTCTGCCTGACGATTGGCAGGTGCTGGATCGGCTTCCGCTGTAAATAATCACAGCAGAAGCGGCCCGCTGGCGGTTCGCCGGTGCCCACCCTGCAGGCGGAAGTGCAGAATTGTGTGTGTGTGTGTGTGTGTGTGTGTGTGTGTTTATATATGTATGTATATATATATGTGTGTGATTCTGCACAGGAGAGCTGCTCTGTAGCAGTAAATCTGGTATAGGGTGGTCAGTAACTGGCTAGAAGAAATGCGCAAACCACACCAAGATTTAGGTAAAATACACATGCCTCTTTTATCGTTAAGGTTATCTCAGTGTTCAATGTTACTACCAAGGAAAATTATTAGGTTCTAATTGAAACATTCAGAAACGAGTTACATTTCTTTATAATTGATAAATGGGCGGCACAGTGGAGTAGTAGTTAGCACTTTCACTTAGCAGTAAAAAGGTTTGCTGGTTCGAATCCCAACCACGACACTACCTGCCTGGAGTTTGCATGTTCTCCCTGTGCCTGTGTGGGTTTCCTCCGGGTACTCCGGTTTCCTCCCACACTCCAAAGACATGCTGGTAGGTTAATTGGAATCTGTCTAAATTGTCCCTAGTATATGAATGTGAGTTGGGGACCTTATATTGTAAGCTCCTTGAGGGTAGGGACTGATGTGAATGTACAATGTACCGGTATATGTAAAGTGCTGCGTAAATTGATGGCGCTATATAAGTACCATAAATAAATAAATAAATAAAAATAAATAAAAAGCTCACATGAAGCCCCAGTCCTGACACATGCCTGAATTCTGGACCTTTTGTGTACTAACCATTTATTGATTTATGCAATATGTCACTACCAGAGCTACAGAGAGCAGAGAGTGCACATGTGATGGTTACTCTTGTTTAGTTTTTTTTTTCTTATTTCAGAAGCCAGAATAGATGATCCCATTGAAATTATGATCATTTTGAACAATAATATAATTTTTTCAGGTCACTTGTGAATCTACCTGATTAGAAGACAGGCAGTGCACTAGAACCCGATGAATGTATGTTTTTCTGGGAGGCTGTGCTGGTCCTGTTCTTCAGAAATGTCGGCTATGCAAGTCCTATTGCTGGCAATGGAGACAAATGCCCATTAATCTAGAACACTAGACAGGATATTTGACAGTTTGCATTCCTTGGCCTGCTGCTGAAGTTAATCTGGCTCCAGGGAAATCATGGCAGATAACTTTCCTAGCAACACAATTTAATGTTTTCTGTTGTAGATATTCCCAAAACTCACATGAAGCACATCTCTAGACAAATGTACACCTACACCATTCTAGATTAATATGAAATAGATTTTTACATCTCCCTGGTATGACTGGCACAAATCTGTGTTCGTTATCTTGCTACAGTTCCTATTGTATGATTACACAGCAGAAATCAGTCTGAGTGCGAAGTTCTGTGCCGCAACTGCATTGTATGGTTGTTGTCAGGCACTGGGAGCTGGAGGAGATGGGGAGGCAGCCTAGTCAGTGAGTAGTCGGGTGTTACTAGAGCTGCACTATTCTGGCTAAAATGAGAATCACAATTTCTTTGCTTAGAATAAAGATTACGTTTCTCTCCTGTGATTCTCGCGCCATAACATCATCTTTCACATTACACAAAAAAAATTAAAATTGGGTTTACTTTACTGTTTAGTTTTTTTTTTTTTTTTTTTTTTTTTAATTAATTGAAGTGTATTTTTTCCCAAAAAATTGCATTTGTAAGGCCGCTGTGCAAATACCGTGTGACATAAAATGTTGCAACAACCATTATTTTATTCTCTAGGGTCTCTGCTAAAAATATATATAATGTTTGGGGGTTCTAAGTAATTTTCTAGCAAACATACTGTTTTTTAACTTTATAAGAAACAAGTGTCCAGAAAAAGGTTTTAGACTTTAAGGCCCCTTTCACACATGCGGACCGTATGTCCGTATTTCATCCATCCGTTTTCGGATGAAATACGGACATACAGGCATCCCTATGGGATAGCGGGTGTCAGCGGATGTACATCCGCAAACACCCGATGTCATCCGGCTCCGCTCTCGTCTGATTCTGCGGATGGAAGAAAATCCTATTTTTCTATCCGTCTGCAGAGCGGATCGGAGGAACACGGACAGACGGTCCGTGTTCCTACGATCCCCATAGGGGAGAGCGGAGATCTGACGGGGCGGTCCCTGCACAGTGTGCGGGTCCCGCCCTGTCATCCGCCGGCTCAGCTAGGGAAAACGGAGCAATCCCCGCTGAGCAGCGGATGTTCACGGGGCGGATCAACACGGATCCGTCCCGTGTGAAAGGGGCCTTAGTGGTTAAACTTCCCTCATGCCAGACAAAGTTCATTCCTTTGATCTAAGAACAAAAAGTTACAATGTTTATAGTTCTCTACCTGCACCCAATGTTGTGAAAAACTTGGCAGACAGTGAGCAGAGAACTCTCTACACTTCCTATATGAATGAATGGGAAATTCTGCATAGAGATGGTGAGGGGGGTTTAATCGAGATCACGATTTTTTAACGATCAATCGTTCTAGGTGTTACCAGTGTAAACAAGTTACAGAGGATGGCCAGGGCGACTGCGTGCGGGCGGCAGAGGATGGCCAGGGCGACTGCGTGCGGGCGGCAGAGGATGGCCAGGGCGACTGCGTGCGGGCGGCAGAGGATGGCCAGGGCGACTGCGTGCGGGCGGCAGAGGATGGCCAGATCTCCTCTGGGTTCAGCTGCAAGGGCAAGTGACGGGTTCCAGATTTAAAGTAGATGTAAACTTTAACTGAATGACATTTTTGTTTGCTAAAGCACTGGGTATCATTACCCTAATTCACCTTTTTTATAATTAAAATACATCTCAGTGCTGCTAATCAGCCACTTTCTGTCTACAATGCACTCCAGCAATGGCTGTATGGAATTTCTCTGGGCAGGATTTCTAACACTGACAGCAGAGGAGGATGCTTGTGTAATGTGTGCTAAAACTGCCAATTGTAGCCATCAGAAGCCCCTGTGACAGGGTGACAATGCAGCAGACAGGGACGGAGTGTTGTCACCCTATAACAGGAAGTGTCTGGACAAGGACCTTCATGGCAGGATCACCAGGAACTATTTTCATAAAATCGCCAGTTTTAAAAATCTTGACATTCTAAAATGACATGCTAAAGTTTTAAACTTTCCTCATTCCATGCAAAACGTAAAAGTCTGTTTGGACTTTATTTTAGATATTGTCCAAAGCTATCAGGTTCAGCAGGCTTTTCAGACTGCTTCTGTACAGGGCTTCAGCCTCTTAACCAGCACCACAAATGATCAGTTTACACTGAGTCCAGTCTTGACCTTGATCTCCTCCTTTTTTTTTTCTCAGACCCATTTCTTTGGCCTCTGGTTTGTTGGGAAGAACCAGCAAGCACGATGGGTGGAGCTGGAGAAACCGTTGAGAAAACAGCTAGACAAGTTCTCGGTGGATCCCATGCTGTACTTTGGTGTTATGTTCTATGTGCCGAACGTTTCTTGTCTAAACCAGAGTGTCACCAGGTAGGTGAGATTTCATATCCGGAGGAGCTTACGGTTATTTTACTCTTGTCTGTCTTTATTAAAAAATATACATCTTTTAAACTTGCAAAAATATAAATTTGCATTATGAATGTTTGACTGTGGTTCCATATTTACAATCGTCTGTGCATGTATTTCCATCTCCGGAGTAGAGTAGTAGTAAGTAGTAGTTACATCATGTGGTACAAAGACATGGATAATGTACATTAAAATGAATTCCAGGTAAGGATGTCATACATAGTTACATTGGTCTCCAGGACCAATGGAGAGGGGGATTTTGGTCAGCAAATAATAAACAGGAGTTGTAACCCTTCCTTGCGCTGTAGGTAACCCAAGAGAGGTGGAGATCTACCTAAAACGTGGAAAACTGATCAAAAATGACCAGGGTGCAGCTTTTTTTTTTTTTTTTTTTTTTATTGACCTAGCAAGGCCTCAGTAAAAAGTAAAGAAGATTTGAAGAGGTCAGTGGTAAGTATCCCAGAGTGTAAGGGTCAATGGCAAGTAGTGCAGGGGTCAGTAGTAAGTAGTGCAAAGTGCAGGCGTCATTGGTAAGTATCAGTGAGTGGAAGGATCAGTGGTAAGTAGTGCAGGGTGCAGGGGTCATTGGTAAGTAATGCTAATGCAGGGGTCAGTAGTAAGTAGCGCAGAGTGCAGGGGATCAGCGGTAAGTAGCGCTAATGCAGGGATCAGTATTAAGTGGTGCAGAGTTCAGGAATCAGTGGTAACTTGTGCAGGGGTCAGTAGTGCAGATTGCAGGGGTCAGTAAATATCAGACTGTAGGGGTGGGTGGTGAGTAGCACAGAATGTAGGGTTCAGGGGTCTGTAGTAAGTAGCGCACAATGCAGGGGTCAGTAGTAAGTAGAGCAGAATGCAGGGGTCAGTGGTAAGTAGGGCAGAGTGCAGGGGTCCTTTGTAAGTATCGTAAAGTATAAAGTTCAGTAGTACGTAGTGCAGGGGTGGGTGATAAGTAGCGCAGGGGTCAGTAGGCAGTAGCGCAGAGTGTAGGGTTCAGGGGTCAGTAGTAAGTAGCACAGATTTCAGGGGTCAGTAGTAAGTAGCACAGATTTCAGGGGTCAGTAGTAAGTAGCACAGATTTCAGGGGTCAGTGGTAAGTAGGGCAGAGTGCAAGGGTCAGTAGTACATAACGCATCTCCCTCCTACAAGCAGAAAATACAACCCCCCCAGTACAAAGATCTTCCCCCACTAAGCTAAATTCACTCAGGGCACATATTCCCCTCCCCCTGTATAATAAACTCACCAGACCTCCGATGCAGTGACACCCGGCAGAGTGAGGGAGGTCCACCCCGGTCTCCTCTCAGCATTGTCATATCATATGTAAGAGCTGATGAGCAGCCTAGGACTTCCCTTGACTCTGCAATGCCTATTGCCACTCTGATCCTAAAGGCAGTAGATGGGCTCAGGAGTTGGCAGCAGGGCAGGGTGTGATCTACCCGTTATATGGCTCAGATCGATCGATCACTGATCCCCCGCTTTACACTATACCCCCCAATCCCTGTCCCTTACACTAAGGTTAGTTCTAGCAGTAAACTAATCCTTTGTTTGGCATTCTCACTGATCCACAACAAGAGTCTTGGAAAGCATTTCAGCAAAGACGAAGCTTCCTTTGTAAGGGAAGGGCTATTATTTCATTTCACGCTCTCAACAGATTTCTGGGAAGGAATAACATCTAATTGCAGAATGGCTTGTGGAATAATTATATGCATTGTAATGCATTTTTAATGATAGTCTAGTTCTGTGTGTGTATGGATAGATTTTTTTTTTTTTCTGCAAAGACATGGGACAGCCATATTTTGTGCATTACATATGCAGGTCTTCTTAAGTGTTACTAAACCCGCAACAGTAAAATCAGTCTGTATACGCAGTAAAGCATGCTTGTTATACTCACTGTGGAACCTAAGGGGCTAATCCTGCGCATTGTTTAAAAATGCTGTTTGATCCTGTCTTTTCTGATCCTCCCCTTTTACTGTCCCCAATCCATCTGCTGATATTACAGAGCCATGGAGGCACTCTGCGCATGTTCAGTTTGGTGTGTATGGCTAGAAAGGTGTTTTTTTTTTTTTTTTTCTTTTCTTCTTGGGAAGGGTGCATGTGATGGTCAGGGGTCCTGCAGCCTCATAGGACAGTCAGAGGATAATGAAAAATCCTCCAACAAGCTTTAACCAGACACTGATCGAAGTCACAAGACTGCTATATATTGCTGATGAGTTTGTTTACTAAAATGATTTGTATTTCCATGTTCTGTGTACTATGGGAGACCAGATATAGTGAATGCAGGGTCCTGGTTTTAATAACACTCTTCTGGACCAGCCACCGCAATTACACTGCGGCAGGTTGGCTCCCCTGCGTGAAACCATGTAGCTGTACGTCGGCTCGCGGGGTCCAGATAGCAGACGCGCGCGGGGGTGCCGATGCTCGTGGCCGACGGTCGCAATGAGCGATCGTGCGCAGGAGACACAGGACAGGGACGAGTGTGTATAAACACATGCTTCCCTGTTCTGACAGAAGTGACAGATCATGTGTTCCTAATAGCTAGGAACCACGATCCGTCACTTCCTCTAGTTAGTCCCCTCCCCTTCAGTTAGAATCACCTCCCAGGGAACACAGTTAACCCCTTCACCGCCCCCTAGTGTTAACCCCTTCACTGCCAGTGACATTTTTACAGTAATCAATGCATTTTTAATCGCACTGATCGAATATGTCAAAATTGTCCGATGTGTCCGCCATAATGTCGCAGTCACGATAAAAATCGCAGATCGCCGCCATTACTAGTAAAAAATAAATAAAAATGCTATAAATCTATCCCCTATTTTGTAGACGCTATAACTTTTGCGTAAACCAATCAATTTACGCTTATTGCGTTTGTTTTTGTTACCAAAAATATGTAGAAGAATACATATCGGCCTAAACTGAGGAAAAAATTAGCTTTTAAAAAAAAAATGGGGATATTTATTATAGCAAAAAGTACAAAATATTGTGTGTGTGTTTTTTTTTTTTTTTTTTTTTTTTTTTTTTTTTTTTCAAAATTGTCGCTCTTTTTTTGTTTATAGCGCAAAAAATTAAAACCGCAGAGGCGATCAAATACCACCAAAAGAAAGCTCTATTTGTAGGAAAAAAAAGAACGTTTTGTTTTGGGTACAACGTCGAACGACTGCGCAATTGCCAGTTAAAGCGACGCAGTGCCGAATTGCAAAAAAACGCTCTGGTCAGGAAGGGGGTAAATTCTTCCGGGGCTGAAGTGGTTAATAGCCCGTTGGGGGTGTTGTCTGTGCTTCATCGGTCAGGTCCGTCACAACTGACAAAAACGAAACTCTCTGTAACTAAGCTTATCTCAACAGTCATTGGGCGAGGGTGTAATCACATGACCTGTAGAGGGAGCCATTACAAAATGCAGTAGTCAAAATTTGGAACAGCAAACAAGCCGAGCAGAGGGAACAAAAGGCGCTTTTCCCCCTCAATCCACATACTGTCTTTCATCAGAAGGGGAAGCACCTACTTTTGCAGGCTCTTGCCAGCCTCTCAATCATCCAAACAAAAGGAAGAAAATGGCGCCCAATCTCTAATCTTCTGTATGTCCTATATTTCTTCTCTGGCTTACATACAAGAGATAGTAGAAGTAGCACCTCCACTACAGTGCCTTGAAAAAGTACTCATACCCCTTAAAATTTTCCACAATTTGTCATGTTACAACCAAAAACGTAAATGTATTTTATTGGGATTTTATGTAATTGACCAACACAAAGTGGCACAGGAAAATGATAAATTTTTTTCAAAATTTTTTACAAATAAACATATGAAAAGTGTGGCGTGCATTTGTATTCAGCCCCCCTGAGTCAATACTTTGATAGGAGAAGGGCAACCCAAGGTCAGGTTATGGGTATATGGGGTATCTCAGTCAATAGGCAGGGGTTTTCTTGAATCCTTTGGCTTGCTGGGAGAGCCTATATGAGGTCAGGTGATCTATGTTCTTTGCCACCCGGATTGCCGTCTGGGTGGACGTGTGTTGTCTGCCCCAGGCTGCTAGGCCAGAGATTGGGCCTATCCTGGGGGCATCTGGCTGCTAGGCTGTGTGAGGGCCTATCCAAAAGTGAGAGAGCAGGGCAGGGTTGGGATGGCGGCTTGCAGTCCAACCAGAAGTGACGGTTCTGCCGGCCGGAGAACCTGTCAATGTTCGGAAGTAGAAGGGAAGCTGTCGCCATGAAGGGACCACAGCGAGTAACTGAAGCAAGTACCGGAACCATATTCTCACCGAAAGGGCACAGTGGAGAATCGGGAAACTTCAAGTCAGGGACCCAACCAGCAGAGGATACTCTTGCAGAGCAGCCTTGTGAGTCAAGCCAGGGACAGAGCAGGTTAGCGGGGGTGAAGCTTGAGAAGTATCCGGAGTGCCAAGCTAGGGACCCAGCAGAGAAGCAGGGGTGACGCTTGAGGGGATACCACCGCAAACCTTGGAGGAGCTCAAGGGATTCATAGTCAGTGAATCGGAGGGTCTAGTGAGAGACCGGGAGCTCAGTGTTGAACTACAAGGAGCAGTTGTAGTGGAGCTGAAAGAACTGTTACGTTTGAGTTAGGAACTGTTAAAGGACTGTTGCCATAGGAGACAGCATTCCTGCAAGTGCAGATGTGGCTTCTTGCTGGGGCTTTTCCCTGCACGACTGTCCCCCTATTGAAGTCTCGGAGTCTGACAATTGAGTTTGTGGAGTGCACGACTAATAGTTGCCCGGTTTGACAGATTCTCCCACCTGAGCTGTGGATCTCTGCAGCTCCTCCAGAGTTACCATGGGCCTCTTGGCTGCTTCTCTGAATAATGTTCTCCTTGCCAAGCCTGTCCGTTTAGGTGGACGGCCATGTCTTAGTAGGTTTGCAGGTGTGTCATACTCTTTCCATTTTCGGATGATGGATTGAACAGTGCTCTGTGAGATGTTCAAAGCTTGGGAATTTTTTTTATATCTTAACCCTGCTTTAAACTTCTTCACAACTTTCTCCCTGACCTGTCTGGTGTGTTCCTTGGCCTTCATGATACTGTTTGTTCACTTTGTGTTGGTCTATCACATAAAATCCCAGTAAAATACATTTAAGTTTTTGGTTGTAACATGACAAAATGTGGAAAATTTCAAGGGGTATAAATACTTTTTCAAGGCACTGTATGCCTTGCATGTAAGCCAGAGAAGAAATTAAGGACATTTAGAGGTTGGTGACTTTGGTGCTGTTTTTTTCTTTTTGTTCAGCAAAGGTGTAAAAGTCATAGAAATTATTATTTTTGGTAAAGGTTTCTGTAACTGAAAGACCCCAGATAGATTTTCATATTCTGGGTTCTTTTTTTTTTCTATGTCCACTAAACGCAGGTGCCCTGTGCTTCCTGCCATACAAGTTGAAGTGGTTATAAAGGCTCCCCACCCCAAATAAAAGGTTATACTTGCCTGCTCTGTGCCAATGGTATCGCACAGAGCTATCTTTTACCTCCCCCTGGGGTCCCCCATTTACGATGTCCACTTCCCCTCTTCTGCATGTGCATGTGCACTCGTGCGGGTATTCTCCCAAGCCAGGCTGAGTGTGTCCATAGACTAACACAACCCGGCTCAGCCCCGCTCTCTCCTCACAAGATTTGATTTACAGCAGCCCAATCATTGCCCAATCACAAGGTAGGGATTGGGAGGAGAAATACCTAGGTGCAGCGATCACTGCAGAGTGTCCTCCACCCTCCGTAGTCGGTATATAGCAAAAAGAAGAGCCGGCAACTCTGGTATCCGTGTTGAAATCTTTATAGGCTACATGGAAGTGACATTAAAAAAGAGCTAACTTGTTTCGGTCAGTAGCCTTAATCACACATACTGAAAGTCAGGACATATATACATACCCCACCCATATACAAATTGATAAAACTATTCAAAGCAAGATCAGGTAGGAAAGCAAGGAAAGCAGTGCTGGGCAACAATGGGACTTTCTAAAGGACAGATATAAGAAAGACCCATTGTTTCCCAGCACTGCTTTCCTTGTTTTCCTACCTTATCTTGATTTAAATAGTTTTTTTTTATCAATTTGTATATGGGTGGGGTATGTATATATGTCCTGACTTTTTCAGTATGTAATATACTGTGATTAAGGCTACTCGCCGGAATGCTCTTTTAATGTCACTTCCATGTAGCCAATAAAGATTTCAACATGGATGCCAGAGTTGTCGGCTCTTCTTTTCGTAATGTACTAACTACAGTGGAAGGAAACCTGTGAGTTAAAGTGAAACTGCTGCAGATTAAGATCAGGTCCCCTCCCCAGGGCTGTGCTGTGAGACGGAGCTGTGTATATCTTAGAAAAGGATGAACAGAAACGCAAATCCTTTGGCAGGTTTGTGTATTTAGCTATTTGCCTGAAGTTCAGCTTAAGAGCCCTTTCACACAGAGCCGCCCATAGCATCGGCGGTAAAACGCCGCTATTTTTAGCGGCGTTTTACCGTCGGATTATCGGCGCATTTTGGCCGCTAGCGGGGTGCTTTTAACCCTCCGCTAGCAGCCGAGAAAGGGTTAAAACCGCCCGCAATGCGCCGCAATAGTGGCATTTTGCCGGCGGTATCCCATCGCTGCCCCATTGATTTCAATGGGGAGCAACTGTGGAGGAGCGGTAAACACACCGCTCCTTCACCACTCCAAAGAAGCCGCTGATGAATTTTACTTCCTCTTTTTTCCCCTGCAAAGTAAAAAAAAAAAGGGGGGCTAGTATGTATCGCATACTAGCCCATTATGTGACACTTACCTGCAAACGAAGCTCATATTGTCCCCGCTGGTGGCCGCCTCTATCTTCGCCCCTCTTCCTTACTGGGCCGCAGACTCCAGCTCTGTGACTGGCCGGAGTGGCGTAACGTTACTCCTGCGCATGCACATGGGAGCCGCCGGTCACGGCACTTGCTAGTGAAGAAATGGCACAGTGGGCCGTTTCTTCACAGCGCATGTGCCAATGACGTCTGCGCAAGCGTATATGGTAAATATCTCCTAAACCATGCAGGTTTAGGAGATACCCTATTTGCCTGCATATAACACGCACAGGTGTATAACACGCACCTTCATTTTAGGAGGGAAGTTTCAGGAAAAAAACTTTAAAGATCTTTGAAGCAAAATAAGGGTCAGTGCCCATCAATGCAGCCTCACCATTGCCCATCTGCAGCCTGATCAATGCCAATCTGCAGCCTGATCAATGCCCATATGCAGCCTCAACATTGCCATGAATGCAGCCTGATCAATGCCACCTGCAGCCTCACAATTGCCCATCAATGCAGCCTGATCAATGCCCATTTACAGCCTCACAATTGCCCATCATTACAGCTTGATTAATGCCAATCTGCAGCCTGATCAGTGCCCATCTGCAGCCTCACCTCAGATTACTGCTGCCTCAGACAGGACAGGACGAGCGCCGTCAGATTACATACAGCGAGAATCTCCTGTTTACTCGGCGGCCTCTTTAATACAAAGTCACGCCTCCTGGTCCGGCTTCTATGATAGACAGAACACTGGTCCAATGCCGGCCCAGGAGACGGGACTTCCTATTACCGCTGAGTAAATTCTCGCTGTATGTAATCTGATGGCGCTCGTCCCGCCCCTTCCCCATTCCCTCCTAGGCAGCCCAAATTGCAGTATCGGCGTAGAACACGCACACGCTATTTGTACCCGATTTTCAGGGTGAAAAAGTGCAGGTTATACGCCAATAAATACAGTATTTACAGTACCTACAGGTAAGCCTTATTCTACAAGTGGTGCAACAGGGTTTACAACCACTTTAAGTGGAGTATACCTTTTTTTTTTTTCTTGGGCAGATTCTATCACTGATTAAGGCCTTTATGGATTTATATATTTACCTATTACAGGTACTTATATACTGTAACGCCCTCAATAAATGCAGCACTTTATAAGCAATATTGAAATACTTTTATAGCTTCCTTTTTAATATTGGAACTGTTGAGAGGAATGCAACTTTACCCGGGGCTGATACGTGCATTGTTGGTGAATTCGGGTCTTTACAAGCATTTTGAATGAGATTATCCTTGTGTATTGTGTCCCCTACAAACCGCAAACTGAACAATCCCCATTGAAGCCATGCAAATCAGTCCCAACGCGGATGGTGGCGATTCTTTCCTCGCCGCGTACTACAGATTAGCTCTGATGAAATTATAGGTTGCAATGAAGGGAATGCCTTGTGCTGCCGATCCTCTCCCTGTAATTTGCTCTAATGAATGCGGAGGTTGGAGGGCAGAAAGTTAACTTCAGGTTGAAGCTTGCTGTCTCCTGCGAGCGTGCTGCTACTGGCTTCTCCTCGCATAGTTCAGGTGGAAGGTTTATTTTTTAACAAATAGTGGCCTTTTAGGGTGAAAAAAAAAATAAGAATGCTCCGTCCCTCTCTGCAAAGGCAAACACTAAGATTCCAGCCTGACTGCTGGAAATAGTCTTTGTTTATTCTGGAATACAAGCAGACGGCTGTAGGGAAGGCAGGATCGGCACAGAGAAGCGTGTTAAAAAATGCCTGCATGCCTTGGCAAGACTTGGCTGAGCAGGCCAGAGACACGAATGGAGAACGCAGTGCTGAACTGAGCTTTTGGAAGATACCCAGACATGAGTGCCTTGCTTTTAAAGCTGAAGTTTAATCTGCTTATACAGTGCCTTGAAAAAGTATTCATACCCCTTGAAATTTTCCACATTTTGTCATGTTACAACCAAAAACGTAAATGTATTTTATTGGGGTTTTAGGGGATAGAACAATACAAAGTGGCACATAATTGTGAAGTGGAAGGAAAATGATAAATGGTTTTCCAATTTTTTTTTTTTTTTTTACAAATATGTGAAAAGTGTGGCGTGCATTTGTATTCAGCCCCCCTGAGTCAATACTTTTGTAGAACCACCTTTCACTGCAATTACAGCTGCAAGTCTTTTTGGGGATGTCTCTACATTTTTGCCCATTCTTCTTTGCAAAATAGCTCAAGCTCTCTGGATGGAGAACGTCTGTGAGCAGCAATTTTCCAGTCTTGCCACAGATTCTCAATTGGATTTGGGTCTGGACTTTGACTGGGCCATTCCAACACATCAATATGCTTTGATCTAAGCCAGGGGTTCTCAACCCTGTCCTCAAGTACCCCCAACGGGCCATGTTTGCAGGTTTTCCTTTACCTTGCACAGGTGCTTTAAATCGAAGTCAGTGGCTTGGTATTTTGGACAGCTATTTTATCTAAGAGAAATTCCCAAAACATTGGCTGTTGGGGGTATTTGAGGAGAGGGTTGAGAACCACTGATCTAAAACATTCCGTTGTAGCTCTGGCTCTATGTTTAGGGTCGTTGTCCTGCTGGAAGACGAACCTCAGCCCCAGTCTCAAGTCTTTTGCAGACTATAACAGGTTTTCTTCTAAGATTGCCCTGTATTTGGCTCCATCCATCTTCCCATCAACTCTGACCAGCTTCCCTGTCCCTGCGGAAGAAAGGCATCCCCACAACATGATGCTGCCACCACCATGTTTCACAGTGGGGATGGTGTGTTCAGGGTGATGTGCAGTGTTGGTTTTCTTCCACACACAGTGTTTTGCTTTTAGGCCAAAAAGTTTCATTTTGGTCTCATCTGTCCAGAGCACCTTCTTCCACGTGTTTGCTGTGTCCCCTGCATGGCTTTTTTCAAACTGCAAAAGGGACTTTTTATGGCTTACTTTCAACAATGTCTTTCTTCTTGCCACTCTTCCATAAAGGCCATATTTGTGGAGAGCACGACTAATAGTTGTCCTGTGGACAGATTCTCCCACTCAAGCTGTGGATCTTTTCAGCTCCCCTAGAGCTACCATGGGCTGCTTCTCTGATTGATCCTCTCCTTAACCGGCTTGTCCATCTGGGTGGACGGCCATGTCTTGGTAGGTTTGCAGTTGTGCCATACTTTCCATTTTCGGATGATAGATTGAACAGTGCTTTGTGAAATGTTCAAACTCCAAAGCTTGGGATTTTTTTTTTATAACCTAAACCAGCTTTAAACTTCTCCACAACTTTATCCCTGACCTGTTGTGTTCCTTGGCCATCATGATGTTTGTTCACTAAGGTTTTCTAAAACCTGGGAGCTTCACAGAACAGCTGTATTTATACTGTAGTTACTAATTATTTGACTTCTGAAGGCATTGGGTTCCACTAGATTTTGGTTAGGGGTATCAGAGTAAAGGGGGCTGAATACAAATGCACGCCTCACTTCAGATTATTTATTTGTGAAAAATTTGAAAAACCATTTATCATTTTCCTTCCACTTCACATTTACGTGCCACTTTCTGTTGGTCTATCACATAAAAACCCAATACAATACATTTTACGTTTTTTGGTTGTAACATGTAAAATGTGGAAAATTTCAAGGGGTATGAATACTTTTTCAAGGCACTGCATGTTGCTCTTCCCTGGTTTCTCCTTTCCTACCCCTTCAAAGTACTAATGAAATTGCTAAATAAAACCTTTTACGTTTTGATTACATGCCTTGTTTGGGAGCCGATAACATGACCAGACCAGAGAATAGGTAAGGAGAGACATCTTCCCTCGACAGCAGGAGTCTCCAAACTTTCTAAACAAAGGGCCAGTTTACTTCCTTCAGACTTTAGGGGGCCCAGACTGTGGCCAGCGGGAGTAGAAAATGTCCTGGTGTCAGTGGGAGTAAATATCGCCATATCTTTAGTGGAAGGAATAGTGCTTCATCATTGGTGTTAGTAGGTGGAAAGGTGCCCATCACTTGTATCGGTGGGAGGAATAGTTCCCCCATCATTGGTGCCAGTGGGTGGAAGGGTGCCCATCACTTGTATCGGTGGGAGGAATAGTGCCCCATCATTGGTATCAGTGGGAGGAATAGTGAACAGTCATTGGTGTCAATAGGTGGAAGGGTGCCCATCACTGGTATCAGTGGGAGGAATAGTGCCCCATCATTGGTATCAATGGTTGGAAGGGTGCCCATCATTGGTATCACTGGGGGGAATGTTGCCCCGTCATTGGTGTCAGTAGGTAAGAGGGTGCCCATCACTGGTAGCGGTGGGAGGAATAGTGTCCCATTGTTGGTGTAAGTGGGAGGAACAGTGCCCCATCATTGGTATCAGTGGGAGAAATGGTGCCCCATTGTTGGTGAAAGCACATTTTCTGTTTTGCCAGCAATAGTACAGAGAGGAGGAGAGAGCTGGGAGGATGTGCGGGTAGAGTTCTCTGCCTCCGCTCTATACACAGGAGCATTGCCAACATTGGGCTGTTGCCACGGCACTGGCATCACCCCAGGTTGCTTTGTCCCCCCCTGTTGAAAAATATTGGACTATGAGCTGTGTAGTGTGCATAGAACAATGTACATGACCGCAACTAGTGTACCCTGCTCATTCCAAACAAAAGTGAAATGGAGAATGTGAGGTTTAGGAGCTCACCGAGGGTGTTGCAAGGAGGCATAAGAAAACCGCAAGAAACGATTTAATGAAAAATAGATTACCGGGCCATTAGGTAGTGGATGTGTATGGATCATATGCGGAGAATATTGTTTAGTGCCAGCTGAAGAGCTGCAAAGAGGAGGGTGCAGGAACAATGCAGAGGAGTCACAAGACCCTATAGAAGAGACACAATGACACCATTTTCTGGTCTTGGCTGGCAGCCTGAACAGTTTAATAAATGCTTATTATATAAACCAGACAACATGCCGCCATCAATAGCACTTTCTTTTTTTAGGTTTTGCCAAATTAACCCCATGATGGAAGAGGAGCCGCCTGTACAAATATGTCTTCCTTCTTCATCAGACGCTGTGATGTCTGAATACGGCCCTGGTGGTCACCAATTGCAGAGGTGACACCACAGATTGGGCTACAGATGTAAATTGGTTATTGATTCACAGGGAGGAAATGAGCCATCAGGTGCCCGCTACCCTCCACCCTGCCGTGTTATCACTACCTGGACCTGTTCTGTATTTTCTCCAACCCTGCCGGCTCTTTCAACTGTGAAATCATTCATTTAGAGTGCTCTGAAGCTCTCCGGCCTCCCCCTTTAATGCATGCATTCCTGGTCGCTCCCACGGAAATTGTGCAAAACGCGCCAGCCTGTATCGGATTCCTCGCATGTTTCTTGTAGTCTCGCTGGTTGAAGTCGATATTTATTAGTTAACGTTTCATTGACCGTAAAATGTTTCTGATAAACAACCTGCCAGCCTTTCTGCTAGACCGGGTTCGGGGTTAATCCAGAAGCTTAGTGTACAGGAAACTTCCCATCTTCAGATGATGATAAAAGAACTCTGTACAGTATGTATGTATATATGTGTATGCTGTGCATTTAGTCCTTTTTTCTCTTAAACATTTTTTAGTGGGGAATAGTTGCAGCTTTTTATTACTGTCTGGGTCCCCCTTGGGAAGATTCTCCTAACTTCCTGTCTTAACACAACAGGAAGTAAGATGGTGTCCCACATATATACAGTTCTTGTGTCCTTTATTGGAAAAGGTTTTATTCTGTTATATTGATAACTGTAAAAGTAGGGATATTCTGCCCAACTAGTCACCAGGACAAACATGGGCAGGGGTAATGGGTATCTGTTCTGTTTCAAATGCTGCTTTATGCATTGACATATACCTCCTTAGATCCAGGCTGTCCAGACAGTATAGTCACCTGCTGACTTGGCACCATCCATAGACGGCTTCACTCTTCAATAACCACTTCAGCCGTCGTTGGGAGTTTGTGCTGTTTTACCAGGATGATGCCTGCGGCTGCAGACATCATCCTAGTACTGTTTTTTTTTTTTTTTTTTTTTTTTTTTTTTAAGAGCTGGCGGTTGGCTGTCTTTTAAAAGCAGTTCTAACGGCTAACCAGCCGCTGGATTGCTTTTACAAGCAGCAAAAAGGGGACGCGGCTGTGCCAGGATCTTCCGTCCCACCAGGAGTTGCTTCTGCCAGCTGATCATAGAGCCCAGCAAGGAGGACCCATTTGGCTTTGTTGGGCTCTATGATATAGCAACCCGGAAGCAATGACATCACATCACTTCCGGGTTACCCAAATGCAAACAGCAACATTGGTTATATCAAATGCTTTTGATTTTTAAAAATCTTGGTGTGATCAAATGCTTTTAGGGCAGAAGAGGGATCTAGGGTCTTATAGACTCCAGATCTCTCCATAAAGAGTACCTGTCACATGCCTATTGCTGTCACAAGGGACGTTCAAATTCCTTGTGACAGCAGTAAAAGTGATAAAAAAAGAAAAATATATTAAAGCAGCAGTGTAAAAAAATAAATAAATATGTTAAAAAAAGTAAAGTGCCCTCTTCCCCCTGTGCTTGCATGCAAGGGCAAACAGCGATCGTCCCACACATGGGTGGTATCACTGTGAGCTTCAGATCACAGGCAGTAATTCTAGCACCAGACCTCCTCTGTAAATCTAAAGTGGTAACCTGTAAAGGCTTTTAAAGCGTCGCCTATGGATAGTAACATTTCCATTGATTGTTGCCATTGCATGGGCGTGTGCAATTTTAAAGCGTGACATGTTTGGTATCTATTTGCTCAGGGTAACATCATCTTTTATACATTACCAAAAATTTGGGTTATGTAATGTGTTTTTTGAATATTAATGCCAAAAAGTGTGTTCTTTCCACAAAAAATTGCATTTGATAAATTACTGCGCAAATACTGTGTGACGTAAAAAAAAATTGCAAAACCCACCCATTTTATTCTCTGGGGCCTTTGCTTTAAAAAATATATAATGTTTGAGGTCTCTAAGATATTTTCTAGCAAAAAATACTGATTGTCACAAAAAGGTGCCAGAAAAGGCCTGGTGTTCAAGTGGATAAGACAGTAGTTGAATCCTACACATCTTTATATGAGCTAATTGCAGAAGAGAGGAGGATTTTTTTTTTTTTCCCAGTCTTTTTGAAGTGTAAGAAGACAATGACTTTCCCAAGCCCCCTCTCTGTCATTAACTGACACTGTCTGAGGGCACATGGAAGAAATGGGGAGGGTCTAACAAGGACTAATGCAGGCCATACATGGGTCAAATTCTGAACGAATTTGCTTTTGAAAATCCGAAATTCCGTGTGTTTTGTGATCCGATGGTGCCACCATTGATTTCAAAATTCGACCAACCAAGCCTTCAATTTCACCTCATTTTGCTACAGTAAAGAATTTTCGTGGCTGGAAATCTCTTCTGTCTGGGAATTTTCTTTTTTAAAAATTATATTTCTCACGTGATTCTCCCATCATTGATTCGAAAATCGTTTTTCAAAGAATTTCCAACATGCCCGATCACTCATATTCGATGGCCTCACAAAAATCGGCTGTTGCTGCAACCCACTAATGGTGCGAAATTCAAATTCCACCCATCTATGTCCGGCTTAAAGCGGAAATTCAGCCATTTTTTCAACTTTACATCTATTAAATCTTCAGCCCTTGTAGCTTTAACTTTGGATAGTAAAACATTTTTTTCTGCTAGTAAATACCTTATACAGCCCACTTCCTGTTTCTTGTCTAGTCATTAGCCTAGGCTTATGACATCAGCTCTCTCTCGCTCTCTCTCGCTCTCGCTCGCTCTCGCTCGCTCTCGCTCGCTCTCGCTCTTATGACTCAATGAGAGCTGGAGGTGTGCCTCCGTGTAAATCCAGGAAGTGAACAGGCAGCAGCTTCAGCTGCCCACAGTTATAATGGTTGCAGCCAGACTTAGTGGAGGGAGATTTCTACAGCAAGTTCAGAATCACAGTATATATAAATAATATGCAAAGTGGCTGGAGGGAAGCTTCAGAATGGCAAAGATGTTTTTATTACAAATTATGTGCGCAGACTGCAGTCCCTCTTTAAATTAACTAGCACAAAGCAAGAGTGGAAGGCAGAGGAAGATGAAGATACTAAAATCACATTAGTAAACTAGTTGCCGTGGCCCAAAACTACCACTAGATGTCGGCATGCTACAAAAAAAAATTATAACCTCAGGCAGTATAATGCAAGACATAAAAAATGTATTAAAATGGGCGCAGAAAAGTATCAGTAAAAACAGACAGGGGCTCAATCCTTTCTCCAGTACAAAAACTAGAAAAAAAAAGTATTCGGTTCTGTAATACTGAACTCCATGTAAATCACTAAATACCCAGATAAAATACATACAAGAGCTCTTTTACCTGCCCAGGCATATGTCCATCCAGCACTGAGATTTACACAGCTCTGCCATTCGGAACAGTCCTGTCTGACAGGGCAGGGGCAGTCCAGTGTGCATGAGGCCTAAAACAATGGCAGGTAAATGGGACAGTATACACCAGTATGTGAGCATTACATCAAGAATTTTAGGGCATGCCACGCTCTGCGGGGTTCACTGCAACCTTGAAGTCTATTGCAACTGACCACACTGGTGTTAACTATGCCATTGGAAACCATATACCCTACTTTCCATGCGTTTTTGATGCAGAAGAAAAATGCACTGGACTGCATGTGGTGTGAACTGGCCCTAAAACCAGAGGTGTTGCTTGGGCAGTGTTTGTTACATCGTAGCACATGTAAATCGCCTTCTAAATACAGAATAACGCAATAGCCGAGTCGGCCCGTGTTTGTCATTTTGGAGTTGTGCCCATGATGTGACGGAGGCCTTTGATTGTTTACATTCAGTCTGCGGGGGCTGTACGGCTGGCCTAAGAACGGACGGCTAGTGCCGGTACATCTGACAACCCTCTAATGTCTGCTTGACAGCTTTAGCATTTGTTTTGAAAGGTTTCAGCCACTGCATTAGAATGTCCGATCTCAGTATCTACAGAAGACAAACAGGCAAGCAAAATGTGCTGAAACCCGTTCAGCACAATAAATAGTGGATGTGTAGGGGGGTTTTCCTTCTTAGAGCTGGAGGTTCACTTCATTGGTTTTATTGTTGCATGGAGATGTTTTCCCAAAGGCTCCGTTCACATCTAGGCGTTGCTGTTTTTCAGGCATTTTTCAGGCGTGTTTGCAGAGTTTTGCAGCGTTTTTGTACAGGAGTTTTTAAGGTTTAAAGGGTCACCAATGTAAAAGCAGTAAGGCCCCATACACACCTGAGCGTTTTGTAGCTTGAAGCCTGAAGCTACAAAACGCTGGAGGGGAAAAAAAAAAAAAATCAATGATTGTCTTTGGAGATGGTTCACATCTCCACTCCAAAACGCCTGAAGCTCAAACAAGTTCTGGAACTTTTTTTTTTTTTTAAAGCAGATTTGGGCATTTTACTGCTTTTTACATTGGTGACCTTTTGACCTGCACAAAAACGCACCAAAATTGCGGTAAAGTCTCACGACTTTCTGCCTGAGAACGCTACACTCAGGTGTGAATGGAGCCTAAAATGACTGTAATATGCCAAGAAAGCTCATGTACTTTTTTGAGCGACGGGCGTTTTTGCTTGAGGCTCCATACACATACTGCAGCTGCTGGCTTTTAACAATAGACACTTACCTGTCTTGGAGTCCATTGATGTCGGCACCGCAGCTGTTTCCATCAGCTGTCGGATGCTGCCACTGCCATTGCGGGTAAGGGTACCTGGCAGTGTAGCCTTACGGCTTCATACCGGAAACCCTATTGCTCATGCGCGAGGCCCTGCTCCTCCCTCCTACTTGCCCGGCGACAGGGAGAGGAGGAGGAGGGAGCCCCACGGTGATTTCACGGGCCGCGGAAGTGGGAACAGGATACCTGTCAAGGACAGATATCCTGTCCCCCCTCACCCCCGAAAGGTGCCAATTGTGGCACCGGAGGGGGGAGAGGAGACAAATGAGCGGAAGTTCCACTTTTGGGTGGAACTCCGCTTTAATGCAGAACTTTACTCATAACCAATTGATAAAAAAAAAAGTTCTTTAGCATTGAACACACATTCCACATTAATAATAATGCTACCAAAATTAGTGTGTTCTATAATTTGCCTCCAGTGTCGTTCCTGTTTCTTCTTGCCAAAGGCTGCCATTTTGCTGAAGCCCAGAGCCCCTGGGCAGCAGTGAACCTTTAGGTTGTTAGCAGATTGGTCTCTTGATTTTTGTCAGTGGCAAAAATCGAAAGCAACTGAGCATGTGAAGAGCAGTATAGGTACTCATTTTTAATGTTTTACATAGCTAAACCGGTAAAAAGGGGTCAGCCTGAAGTGATCTAGCAGGACTTAGTGTTACTGCACTTGATAGTACAGAGCCTTGGGGACACTCTGCACATGCTCAGTTTGGTGTGTATTGCTAGAGTTTTTTTTTCCTTCTTTGGAGGGTGCATGTGATCACCAATAAGCACTGTCCGGACAGAGGGTCAGGGGTCCTGCAGCCTCATAGGACAGTCAGAGGAGAATGAAAACTCTTCCTACAAGCTTTAACTAGACACTGATAGAAGTCACAAGGCTGCTGTATACTGCTGATGAGAAAAGGTATTTAGTAGTTTATTTTTACTAAAATAATTGTATTTCCATGTTCTGTGCACTGTGGGAGAGCAGATATAGTGAATGCAGGCTGCTGGGTTTAGTAACACTTTAAAGTGATAAACACACACACTTTAATTTACATTGCCCCTTCTTGTTCCGTATGTGGATGATGGCACTGTAATTATTTTAATTAAAAAAAAAACTCTAATTACCTTTTTCCTAATCGATATACAGCTGTCACATGGCCCAGATCTTTCCCAGCCTGTTTGCAGGGAGAATTTTGTCCTCTGCTGCTGGTCACATGTTCAAAAAAACAAAAAAAAAAAAAACCAGCCTTTGAAATAAACTGCTCAGATGTGATGGGAAGGAAATGCTTAGCATGGAAACTCACTGAAAACTGAGCATGTGCAGAGTTGCCACCACCGCTGCAAAATCCCTAGCTGAATTGGGGTCCTGGACAGAAGGAGACGATAGAGAGCCGCAGGATCAACCAGGTTTGTTTTTTTTTTTTTCCAGAATACAGAAAACGAATCTTATAGTGACTATGTACAGCATGTAATACACAAATTGATTGTTTTTTATGATGTGGGTTTAGTGACATTTTAATTTTCTGACTAAAGTTCCACTTTAAGCTGGGCATACATCGGTAGAATTAAATTGGGGGGAATAGCTCCATCCACCTCGCTTGCATGGATGGAGGAATCATTCTATATAAAGTATAAATGTATGTCTGTAAAAGTCATTTTAAAGGTTTAAAGAAAGTCGATAGAACCTTTAAAAGCTTTGTAAGGGCTCATCTACACTAGCACCCTTGCCTCACCTCTGAAAAGTGATCCACGCCAGGTCACATTTTTTAGAGGGATGATGACAGGCAACTGGGAGGTAATAAAATCACCTCCTCACCACCTGTTTCAACTCTGAAGATCCTACACCACAACTGTGTGCATTTCATGTGGTTGAAGGGAGCTGAAGAGCAGCCCCATTCAGCGACTAACGTGGCACCGGGTATAATACAGTACATGCATGTCTATAAACCTGCCTAGCCACTGTGATGGCTATTAGTTGTGGTAAACCTGTGGATGAAACTCCAATTTTTACACCCCTTCACCCATCACACCACCCCGGCCACAAATGTGAACAAGCCCTAAAAGCTAGCTGTACACACTTCTGTTGTTGATAAATAG
Organism: Aquarana catesbeiana; assembly: GCF_042186555.1. NCBI lineage: Eukaryota > Metazoa > Chordata > Amphibia > Anura > Ranidae > Aquarana > Aquarana catesbeiana. The sequence goes on from NC_133327.1 coordinate 637,277,978, forward strand.
GTGTATGTGGGTGTAAATGTAATGTACAATATTGAGGTTGCAGGGCGGTCAGTGATCAGCATGTAGTGGCATGTCAGTCAGTGATTAGTATGTAGTTGCAGGGTGGTCAGTGTTCAGTATGTAGTGGCAGGGCGGTCAGTGATCAGTATGTAGTGGCAGGGCGGTCAGTGATCGGTATGTAGTGGCGGTCAGTGATCGGTATGTAGTGGCGGTCAGTGATCGGTATGTAGTGGCGGTCAGTGATCGGTATGTAGTGGCGGTCAGTGATCGGTATGTAGTGGCGGTCAGTGATCGGTATGTAGTGGCGGTCAGTGATCAGTATGTAGTGGCGGTCAGTGATCAGTATTTAGTGGCGGTCAGTGATCAGTATTTAGTGGCGGTCAGTGTTCAGTATGTAGTGGCAGGACAGTCAGTGTTCAGTATGTAGTGGCAGGACGGTCAGTGTTCAGTATGTAGTGGCAGGACGGTCAGTGATCAGTATGTAGTGGCGTAGTGAGCAGTATGTAGTGGGATAGCAATCAGTGAGCAGTATATAGTGGCGTGGCGATCAGTGAGCAGTATGTAGTGGCGTGGCGATCAGTGAGCAGTATGTAGTGGCGTGGCGATCAGTGAGCAGTATGTAGTGGCGTGGCGATCAGTGAGCAGTATGTAGTGGAGTGGCGATCAGTGAGCAGTATGTAGTGGAGTGGCGATCAGTGAGCAGTATGTAGTGGAGTGGCGATCAGTGAGCAGTATGTAGTGGAGTGGCGATCAGTGAGCAGTATGTAGTGGAGTGGCGATCAGTGAGCAGTATGTAGTGGAGTGGCGATCAGTGAGCAGTATGTAGTGGAGTGGCGATCAGTGAGCAGTATGTAGTGGCGGTCAGTGAGCAGTATGTAGCGGCGGTCAGTGAGCAGTATGTAGCGGCGGTCAGTGAGCAGTATGTAGTGGCGGTCAGTGAGCAGTATGTAGTGGCGGTCAGTGAGCAGTATGTAGTGGCGGTCAGTGAGCAGTATGTAGTGGCGGTCAGTGAGCAGTATGTAGTGGCGGTCAGTGAGCAGTATGTAGTGGCGGTCAGTGAGCAGTATGTAGTGGCGGTCAGTGAGCAGTATGTAGTGGCGGTCAGTGAGCAGTATGTAGTGGCTTGGCGGTCAGTGAGCAGTATGTAGTGGCTTGGCGGTCAGTGAGCAGTATGTAGTGGCTTGGCGGTCAGTGAGCAGTATGTAGTGGCGGTCAGTGAGCAGTATGTAGTGGCGGTCAGTGAGCAGTATGTAGTGGCGGTCAGTGAGCAGTATGTAGTGGCGGTCAGTGAGCAGTATGTAGTGGCGGTCAGTGAGCAGTATGTAGTGGCGGTCAGTGAGCAGTATGTAGTGGCGGTCAGTGAGCAGTATGTAGTGGCGGTCAGTGAGCAGTATGTAGTGGCTTGGCGGTCAGTGAGCAGTATGTAGTGGCGGTCAGTGAGCAGTATGTAGTGGCGGTCAGTGAGCAGTATGTAGTGGCTTGGCGGTCAGTGAGCAGTATGTAGTGGCTTGGCGGTCAGTGAGCAGTATGTAGTGGCTTGGCGGTCAGTGAGCAGTATGTAGTGGCTTGGCGGTCAGTGAGCAGTATGTAGTGGCGTGGCAGTCAGTAGGCAGATGAACAGAATTCCTGCTGGAGAAGCCTCTCCCCATCAGCCACATAGCACAGGAGAGAAAAGACTTGCAGGGCTGCTATCTCTGCTCCCCCTCCATCTTCAGCTGCTGGATCAGCCATAGCGGCCACCTGTGCAGTGAGGAAAAGAGGTGGACACACCGCTGTCCCACCCACCCCCTCTGGCTGACCAAGAAAAAGCTGAGCGCCTCCTAGCTTCTGGGCCCCAGGATACTTGGCACTGGGAGGAGAAATCCAATCTGATCTCCGGGATTGGAGAGAACCACAGGCAGCACCAACTCCCCCTTCCCCGATGACCTGCGCTTCTCTATTGACTGTTATGGAAGCAAGTGAGGGGAAATGTTGATGATGCGCGGCGACCTGATGTGCTCCTTAGCAACCCTTTGTCATAATTTAGTAGAATGCGGGTGGACTGCCCTGCACAGGGTCAGGGCTTGTATTTACAACCTGTGTCTCTTCCTAAAAATAAGGCAGGCTTGAATAAAGCTATTTGATCCGCCTGCCTTTATTGGTACAATTTTTAGCTTTTTGCCATGGCACTCCTGGGTGCAGTGGCACATTGGTTGAGAAGGACTGTTTTGTTTATATGTCTATCTTGATCACGTTCTTCTTTTCGGAAATGTCACACTGTTAGGGGATTATGAATATTATAGTGAGCTCACCTGTACCCTCTGACTAAATACTGATAAAACACTTGTCTTACAGGTATCAGTATTACCTTCAGTTAAGAAAGAATGTCTATGATGCACAAGTGCACTGTACTGTGGAGCAGTACATCCGACTAGCTGCCGTGGCCATTCAAGGTAATGCTTTTTTATCATAATTATTGTCCTTAAATGATACATAGAGTATTGTGGTCATGTTTGCTTTTGTCATTCTTTAAGTGGGCAAAGGAGATGTTCTGCTTCTAAGCGTAGACTTGTAGGGGTTTGTTATATTGGTCGGGGATCTTAGCAGCAGTGGCGTAGCGTGGTTAAGGTGGGGGCTGAAATTGTCACGTGTAGCCGCAGGGCTGGCTTGTGGATGAAGATCGCAGTCGGTGCATCATGCGCAGCGCCACTTGTTTCCAGAGTCCCGCCTCGCTGTCCGGTTGCCTCTACGCTGGCATGCTGTGTCTCTCCTCCAATCCAGATCTCCTCGAGTCCTCATTGTGGCAGTGTCTGGCACAGGCCACATAATAGCAGATAGGACTCGGGAGTCAGAAGAGGTGAGTGACCTGTTGCTGGGCCAAGGGTGGTGGACATGGTCGGGGCAGGGGGGGAGAGGTAGATCAGTGTAGGAATCTGGTACGTCAGTGTAGTGGTCAGGTAGGTCTGTGTAGTGATCAGGTAGGTCACTGTAGGTGTCAGTATAGTAATCGGGTAGGTCCGTGTAGTAGTCGGGTAGGTCTGTGTAGGGGTCAGTATAGTAATCAGGTAGGTCAGTGTAGTAGCCGGGTAGGTCTGTGTAGGGATCAGGTAGGTCAGTGTAGGTATCAGTATAGTAATCAGGTAGGTCAATGTAGGTGTCAGTATAGTAATCGGGTAGGTCTGTGTAGGAATCAGGTCAGTGTAGGGGTCAGGTAGGTCTGTGTAGGGGTCGGGTAGGTCTGTGTAGGGGTCGGGTAGGTCTGTGTAGGGGTCGGGTAGGTCTGTGTAGGGGTCGGGTAGGTCTGTGTAGGGGTCGGGTAGGTCTGTGTAGGGGTCGGGTAGGTCTGTGTAGGGGTCGGGTAGGTCTGTGTAGGAGTCGGGTAGGTCTGTGTAGGAGTCGGGTAGGTCTGTGTAGGAGTCGGGTAGGTCTGTGTAGGAGTCGGGTAGGTCAGTACTACTGTACTAGTAGAAGGGACTGCTACAAGTCCATGGGTTAGGGGGCGCAAATTAGTTACCTTTCCCCGGGCGCTGACAACCCACGCTATGCCACTGCTCAGCAGTGAGACCCCCACCAAAGTTGCCATTACTGTTCTTGCCCTCCTTATAGCCTCACTGCAGTGGTTCCTTTACGTCACTATGGGATTTGGCAGTGACCTAGGGGAACCACTATACATGGGATGGGACACAGGCCGGAAGTGCCAAATGCTAAAAGTGATGGCAGCTGCAGCATTGCAACAAAGGGGTGATGGGGCACATTGGTGATGAGATTTGTTGTAGGGACCTTTGGTCTTTATTTTTTAACACCTTGCTTGGGTTTCTTAAAACAAAAGTATATGGTTTTCAGATGTTTAAAGCACAAAGGACTACCAACGAAGGGCCTCCTGCACCAAAGGCTCATGTGCTGGCCCAGGAATCCAAGAACCAAGATCTCACCCTGAAAGGGATATAAAGTTGATGGGTGATTTTTAAAGTGATTGTAAAGGTTCACCTTGTAAAACAGCCCATTCAGTTTAAAATAGAAATGAAAGTCAAAACATTTGTGTATACTGTACATATAAAAAAACTGAAAAAATATATTCATAATGTTTGATCATATTCCCTCTGTTCTCAGCTGCATTATAGCTGAGGGCGGAGAAACCGTAGATGACTGAGCTTCTCAGTGAATGGCTTTGCATGGTGGGGGTGTCAGGACAAGTCTGATCTTTGGACGAGAGCACACGGAGTTCCCAGCACAGCCAGAGAACTGACCACGCTGCGCTATTCTGCTTAGTGTGGTCAGGTTTTATTAGGAAAGCAGAGGGACTGGCAGGAACACCAGGGATTTCACACAAAGGAAGCAATACTAAGAGAACATGATAGTTTTCATATACTGTAAGTACATGGTACAGCAGGCACATATCAGGAATATGAAGTGTTGGATTTACATATTCTTTATCTTTAATGCCGCGTACACACGGTCAGACTTTTCGGCTACAAAAGTCCGACAGCCCGTCCGACAGACTTTCGACGGACTTTTGGCGGACTTGCGGCAGACTTTCTAACGAACGGACTTGCCTACATACGATCCCACCAAAGTCCGACGGATTCGTACGTGATGACGTACACCAGACTAAAATAATGGAGTTGATAGCCGGTAGTCAATAGCTGCCCTAGCGTCGGTTTTTGTCCGTCCGACTAGCATACAGACGAGTGGATTTCTGGGTCCGGCGTAGTTACGACGTAAAGATTTGAAGCATGTTTCAAATCTAAAGTCCGTCAGATTTGCGGCTGGAAAAGTCTGCTGAAAGTCCGGGGAAGCCCACACACGATCGGATTGTCAGCCGGCTTTAGTCCGTCGGCGTCCATCGGACTTTTGTAGAAGAAAAGTCCGACCGTGTGTACGCGGCATTACTCTTACAAAAAAAAAAAATTACCAGCCTTTAGTGGTCTGACCCTGTTATGAATAAAAGGTTGGCTGCTATTGCAAACACCCTACTGAAAATCCCACTGGCCCGGTCTTAATGTTTTCATTTTGAGTCACAGACCTAGAACAAGCATCCTAATGATAGTCATAGAAGAGTTTGAAATCCTTAACCGCTGACTTGTTCTGGGTTAGTGACTCATTGTAGGAAAAGCATCAGAATGATAGCCAGACAAATTGCATGTTTTTTTTTTTTTTTTTTTTTTTTTTTTTTTATAGAAGAGGTCAACAGTGGCAACCTCATAAGCTCTATAATGACAGGTTCTCTTTATTGATCAACTCCTTTCAAATAAACTACGCTGGTGTGCACAGGTTCCTGTAAACGGCAGACCACCATAGTTGGTTTCTTGGTTGAAGTATTCACAATTGGCTAAAAACTCTGAATATTATTAATAACATTATACTGCAGGAAAGCTCTGCGAAAGTAATGGTTTGAATTACGTTTTTTTCTTTTGGAAATGCAAATACTATATTTATTGGCGTATAACACGCACTTTTTCACCCTGAAAAATAGCGTGTGCGTGTTATACGCCGATACTTCAATTTTAGCTGCCTCAGAGGGGACAGGGAGGGGGGCGGGACGAGTGCCATCACATTACATACAGTGAGAATCTCTTGTTTACTTGGCTTCCTCTTTAATAGGACTCCCGTCTCCTGGGCCACCATTGGACCACTGTTCTATCTATCATAGGAGATTCTCACTGTATGTAATCTGTCGGAGCTCGTCCCGCCCCCTCCCTGGCTCTTTTAGGCTGCAGATGGGCATCGATCAGGCTGCATTGATGGCAATGTTGAGGCTGCTGCATTGATGGCAATGGTGAGGCTGCATTGATGTGGACTGATGAGGCTGCATTGATGGCAATGGTGAGGCTGCAGATGGGCACTGACCCTTATTTTGCTTCAAAGTTCCTTATTTAAAATTTTAAGTTTTTTTTTTTTTTTTTTTCCCTGAAACTTCCCTCTTAAAATAAATGTGCGTGTTATACACCATGATCATTGAATGAGCCATAATGTCCAGATCCTCCAGTCAAATTTTTTTTTTTTAAATAAGGTAATAATGTTTTGGAGTCAGGATTAGGGATGGACGTTAAAATTTGTGAAAATTTAGCAAAATTCCCCTCCAGATGACTAATGCATACCACAGATAATGTCTGAAATGTTGCAATTTTATGCATTTTCTTTGACTTCAATCATTTGGTCAAAAGTTTGCCAATCGGGGTCAATGTCTAAATTATAACCCTTATCCCTCATCAATATTAGTGACATTGGGAAGTTACTAAGCTTTTTGGTGACTGTCTTATTAAAGCAGTCGTGGGCAGACAATGACCCTCTAACCACTAAGAAATCACAAATATCTGCATTCCCATTATACATAATACGGCTCATCGTCTCTTTGGCAGCTGGAGTGTTGGAAGGTCCCCACCCGTACACCAACTCCTCATCAAGACTAACACTGCAGCTTTTTATTTGCAAATGTTTTGATGTTTCTGGTAATGAATGGGGATGTGTTCTGTCTTGCAGTGGAGCTTAAAGATTCCAATCGGTTTGAGACACAGGACTTCCTCCTGGAGGGCATGCTGTTTCCCGTGGTAAGTTTCCGTATTGCATGGTGTGTATTTCTTTACATTGCATGATTGTTCCAGATCGCTGGGATCCCTTTTCTCTGTATCCCAGATAGCAAGGATGACTTGCCACAAATTAATGGCAGTGTTGAATTGTAAGTCTTGTTAACTTGCTGCACGTTTTCACTGGCAAGTTGTACACTTGCAGAGCACTTGAAGCACACGTTCTAGTTGACACTTTTCCAATTTGTAGCAAATTTGCGTGGCGAGTGTCTAGCAAGAGCAAAGTTGCAGTGGTGAGTCTACACCAAGAGCTCTGCAAATCATCTAGAGCATGAAAATTCAGCCACAGCGACCCCCTGTGGTGAAATGACTATTGCACAACATGACTGAATCAGAACTTGCAGAAGCCCTGCGGAATGTTTGCAAAGAAAATTGATCTGGAGTCATGCAATGTGCGGACTTGCTGCAATTGTGCTACTTGTGAAGTGAAGCTTAGCAAGGCATTTTCAAACTTGCAGCATAATTGCTTGCTATATGGCATCTTCCATGTGTCAAATTTGAGATGTAAATGTGAATGTTTAAATCAATCATACTAATTTTAAAGTGTATTTATTGTCAAAATGTATTTATTTGTATTAGTTTTAGATAATAAAGGAGGTAGCGTTTATAACCTCTAACATGTAAAGCCCAATTCAGGACAGGAACACCCCCCCCCCCCCCCCGAAAAAATGAAATATCCTTGTGGTCCTGTATTGCTCTGGAGGACATTTTATTCCGAGCCTGCAGAGGAGCCCTCTATTAGAATAAGGTACGGTTAGGTCCATATATATTTGGACACAGCTACAATTTTCATACTTTTGGCTCTGTATGCCACCAGAATAAAATAAAACGAAACAATCCAAATGAATTCCAAGGGGTTAAACATAAATATCAAGTACAAATTGTAGGAACTGCAACCATTTTTATACACAGTCTCCCCATTTTCAGGGGCTCAAATGTAATTGGACAAATGCATATATTCATAAATAAAATGTTTATTTTTTATATTTTGTTGAGAATCCTTTACTGGCAATGACTGCCTGAAGTCTGGAGCCCATGGACATTACCAAAGACTGGGTTTCGTCCTTTCTGGTGCTTTGCCAGGCTCTAACTGCAGCGGTCTTCAGTTGTTCTTTGTTTGTGGGTCTTTCAGCCTTTAGTTTTGCCTTCAGCAAGTGAAATGCATGGTCAATTGAGTTGAGATCAGGTGATTGACTCGGCCATTGCAGAATTTTCCACTTCTTTTCCTTCAAAAGCTCCTGGGTTGCTTTTGCAGTGTGTTTTGGATCATTGTCCATCTGTACTGTGAAGCGCCGTCCAATCAACTTGGCTGAATCTGGGCTGAGAGTATATCTCTAAATACTGCAGAATTCATCCGGCTTCATCCTGCTGCTTCTGTCACATCATCAATAAATACTAACGACCCAGTACTCCACCATGATTTGCAGATGACGTTGTGTGCTTTGGATCACGAGCTGTTCCAAACCTTCTCCACACTTTTTTCTTCCCGTCATTCTTGTACAGATTAATCTTAGTTTCATCCATCCAAAGAATGCATTTCCAGAACTGGTCTGGCTTTTTTAGATGTTTTTTTGGCAAAGTCTAATCTTGCTTTTCTGTTCTTCAGGCTTATGAATAGTTTGCACCTTGTAGTGAGCCCTCTGTATTTGCTCTCGTGAAGTCTTCTCTTGATTGTAGACTTCGACAATGATACGCCCACCTCTTGGAGAGTGTCCTTCACTTGTCTGGATGTTGTGAATGGGTTTTTCTTTACCATAGAGAGTATCCTGCGATCATCCACCACTGTTATCTCCTAAGGACGTCCAGGACTTTTTCTGTTGCAGAGCTCACCAGTGCATTCTTCTTTCCTCAGAATGTACCAAACTGTTGATTTGGCCACTCCTAATGTTGCTGCTATCTCTCTGATAGATTTGTTTATTTTTTGAAGCCTTAAAATGGCCTGTTTCACTTGCATGGACAGCTCCTTTGACCGCATGATGTAGGTTCACAGCTATAGATTACAAATGCAAATACCACGCTTAGAACTCCAGACCTTTTACCTGCTTTGTGAATGGTATTTTTACCCCTTGACAACTTTGAAAAGTGAGAAAAATAGTGGCGCTTAGATCACAGCAATATAATCATACATACATACATACTCAATGCAGCAAAAATAAATGTGAATATATATATATATATATATATATATATATATATATATATATATATATATATATATATATATATTCACCCTGTGACAAGTGAATAATACATAAATCTTATAATAAAGAGTCCATGAAGGAAATATTACAATGAGTTGTTTTAGTGTAATAACTTCCTATTCATCCACCACACCAGTGTGCAAGTGATTCTGCTGCCTTCAGAAAATGCACTCACCGGATGATTATGCCTTACACTCCAGTTTTAATTTGGTATTTCTGCTTGCTTTGATTTGATTTAAAGGGGTTGTAAAGGTAAAAATGTTTTCACCTTAATGCATTCTATGCATTAAGGTGAAAAAACTTTTGACAATACCGCCGCCCCCAGCCCCCCCGTTTTACTTACCTGACGCCTCGAATCTCCGCTGCTCGTTCTCGTCATCTCCATTGCAGCTCAGCCTGGTCGCTGATTGGCTGCAGTGAATGGATTGAAAGCAGCGCAGCCATTGGCTCGCGCTGCTGTCAATCACATCCGATGAGGAGGCGCGCCGGGGGGGCGGGGCCGAGTGATACAGCGAGTGGCTATAGCCGCCGGCTGTATCACGGAAGCGCGCCCGCAAGCACTAACCACCATGCGAGGGAGGAGCTGAAACAGCCGCCGAGGGACCCCAGAAGACCAGGTTCGGGGCCACTCTGTGCAGAACGAGCTGCACAGTGAAGGTAAGTATAACATGTTTGTTATTTTTTTTTTTTTTTTTAATTTTACCTTTACAACCCCTTTTAATGTGAGTGTAAAGGTTGAAGATTCTTTGTGTTTTATTAAAACTGGTTTTACGTTATTACACTATTGGAGAACCTTTTATTATTTACATGTGGAGAGATCCCCTGTATAACACGACTGGATATCGGATATTTTCTTGACCCTTTCTGTGTGGTTTAAAGCGTTTGAAGCCAAGCACGAGAGGAGTGTAAGGCATATTCATCCGGTGAGTGCGTTTTCTGAAGGGAGCGGAATCACTTGCACACTGGTGTGGTGGATGATTAGGAAGTTACTACACTAAAACAACTCATTGGAATATTTTCTTCATGGACTCTTTATTATAAGATTTATGTAGTATTCACTTGTCACAGGGTGATTAATTATATATATATTTTTTCACATTTATTTTTGCTGCATCGAGTATGTATGTATGATTATATTGCTGTGATCTAAGTGCCACTATTTTTCTCACTTTTCAAAGTTGATAAGGGGTAAAAATACCATTCACATTAGATATTGTTTAAAGTGGCAGCTCTACCAATTTGGAATGATTTTTTCCGAGGCACAGTGGTGGAACTTCAAGTGTGGGCGGATTGAGCTTGATATCCATCAGTTCTTTTACCTGTTTTATTGATTAAGAAATAGCGACGGAGTAGCCCACACTTAACCATGAAACAGCTTTTGATTCAATTGTCTAATTACTTTTAGTCCCTTGAAAAAGTGGAGATGGCTATTCCTAAAGCGGTAGTAAGCTACTGAACCCCCCCCCCCCCAAAAAACCCCTGTAAGACAATGGCATGATGTGCTAGTATGCATCGCATGCTAGCAAATTATGAAATACCTTAGAACAAAGCCCCCACAGCGGCGCCTGGTCACCGCTGAGAGAGCTGACACGTTCCCCTGGCATTTCTTATGAGTTCGCAGGCTCCGCCACTGAGTGGCCAGAGCCGCGATGACGTCACTTCCTTGCATTGGCGCGGGAGCCCTTGGTTTCGGCAAGAAGCTCTGAAGTTCCGGCACGATACACCGAACCTTCAGAGCGCATGCGCCACTGATGTTAGCAGCTGCATGCAGGGCAAATATCTCCTAAATGGTGTATGTTTAGGAGATCTTCATTTTACCTGTAGGAAAAAAATAAAGCAGAGCGTACAACCGCTTTAAAAGCTGTAATTCCTAAACCCTTCCTCCTGATTTGAATGTACATATGCTCAAATTAAACCTGAGTGTGCGCACTTTCAGCCCATATCCAATATATAACTATAGCTTGAATATGTTTTGGTAAATACCGAAAAAAAACTAAACTTGTGCCTGTGTCCAAATATATATGGACCTAACTGTATATATTCATGACTATGCTACCCCCTAGACAAAATGAGAATTTAATCCTTGTAGTGAAGGGGGGGGAGGTAATTTTTACAGAGTAGATTTAAAGGATAAGTTCACCTTTTGGAACATGTTACACGTGGAACATGAGAAACTAAAATCTGATCAGTTTTACTTCCTCTTTTTTCCCCTGCAAAGTAAAAGCATACTAGCCCATTATGTTGCACTTGCCTGCAAACGAAGCCCGCAATGTCCCCGCTGGTGGCCGCATCCATCATCCATCTTTACCCCTCTTTCTTCTGGGGTTGTGGACTCCGGCTCCGTGACTGGCCGGAGTCGCGTGACGTCACTCCCGCGCATGCACATGGCAGCCACCAGTCATGGCACGGGCCCTTTAGAAACGGCACAGTCGTGCCCTTTCCTTCAGTGCGCATGCGCATATGGTAAATATCTCCTAAACCGTGCAGGTTTAGAAGATATTTACAGTACCTACAGGTAAGTGCCAGCCAGGTCATCCCCCTGATCCCTGCTGTGAAGGCAGACCGGGGATCTTCTCCCAGTGTCTGCTGCCACAATTAAAAAAAAGACGCGCCCATGCCGGGCATAAATGAGCGAGTTTGGTTTGGAGGCACTTGACTGGCCTGCACAGAGTCTTGACCTCATCCTGATAAAACACCTTTGGGATGAATTAGAGCGCAGACTGCTAGCCAGATATTCTCATCCAACATCAGTGCCTGACCCCACAAATGCGCTTCTGGAAGAATGGTCAAACATTCCCATAGACACACTCCTAAACCTTGTGGACAGCCTTCCCAGAAGAGTTGAAGCTGTTGCAGACGTCACAATACCTTTGGCAATATAGTGTGTGTGTGTATGTATGTATGTATGTATGTGTATGTGTGTGTGTATGTATGTGTATATATGTATGTGTATATATGTATATGTATGTGTGTATATATATATATATATATATATATATATATATATATATATATATATATATATATATATATATATATATATATATATATATATATATATATATATATATATATTATTGTGAGTAATATATATGTATCTTCTATTGGAAAAAAATAATGTTAAAAAGTGTATAAACCCAAAAAAATGGAATAAAATGTACTCAACCCACTAAGAGTTTTACTTTACGTTGTTAAAGCAGGAATTCTTCATTAAACAAATCATCTGTGTGATTTAGCTGTGATAGAAGCCATTACCCAGCTGGTGTGATAAATACTATTTCTGGGGAGCAATGATCTGTTTTCTGAATTGAGACTAGTATTGGGTACATGAGTCCCTTCTTTTATTGCCTAATCACACTGGTATATTTCTTTGAGAACTCCCAAAGATTTTTATTCCATTTTTTTTTTTTTGAGTCTCCCCATGGTGCATTTATCAGAGAGCTTTGTAATGAAAGACATTTGCGGAACCTTATTTTTGGTTGACATGATAAATACTCCGAAGAATGTGGAACATGTTCTAACCACTGATGCGTGATCAGCTCGTGCTGCCTGGATCCTTAGATCATCTCAGGCAGATAAGGGGAGGTTTATTTAGCTGCACCATTTGCATCCTATGCTTGATGTTTATCTATCATAAATTATTTTGATCGAGTATGACATCCCTCTGAAAGCAACTTCAAAGATCACCTCCTTGGCATCAAAGTAGGCTTTTTGTTTCAGGCTTGATTTAATACAAATACTTCTATTTTTAATAAACAGGATAAGTATTTCATTTTTTTAATGAAAATTTAAAGAGAATCTCCTCTTGTGCATTAGTGGAGAAAGTGACGGTGAATCTAATGAATTAAAGTGCTTCTAAGCACTTAAACCAAATATGTTGCTGCATATGTTCCTTTTTTTTTTAATGTCTTGCTTTCGGGTAAATCGTAGCAGCAAGCATCCACAGGCACTTCCTGTCCTGGGGTGACCACGCTTACTCAGTTCAGCTGCTGCGTTGTCAAAGTCTCCTGTACATTTCTGAGTTAAGAGAGAAGTATGGGTTTGGGGGTTTTCCCATATTCATACTCACCTAGGTGGATGAAGCATCTGTCCGCCGGCGCCTCTAACACTGAGAATCGAGCCATCAAACACCGCCGATGGCTCGGTTCTCATTGCTCCCTGAGCAGAGAGGTGCTGACTGTCAATCAGCATCTCTCCGCTGTGCTCCTCCAGCGCTGAGCAGTGGAGGGACGGGGAGCGGCTGTCTCAGGCTCTCAGCGGCTTGCATCTGTCCTGCATCACCATTGCTTTATAGTTTTTCCAGACTATTGCAATGAAACTGACTTGTGTGTCTTGGCTCTAGTTTATCCAGGTGACCAGTCCTGAACTGGTCCTTGGCGGTCAGATTAAGCTGGTCATTCTCATCTGTGAATTGGTTTGTAGTTATGTCCACTTCAGTTCTTTTAGGTGTTCCTTAGGGGTGGAGCCAGCTTACGGCCAATTAGCTGCTGACTGAGGTCCTCAGAGGCTGGGAGAATGTAGCAGAGCTTAGCTTAGGGTTTTGCATAGTGCATTTAGCAGCCTCAACTTTACAGTGATATTATACCCCAAACCATAAATGTCATATATTGCAGCTTACCAATCGTTTTTTCATCCTCTTCTACCTATCCAGTTATTGACACATGTCCATTTGTCATTTACACACTGTTCCCATTAGGACTCATAGATAATTTATTATCATGCAAAAGGAACTTTGTTTTTTGTTGTATTTTTTTGTTTGAGTACCATTTTTTTAAGTACATCTATGTTTGGGCTTGATTGATTTTTTGTCTCAAGCCCATATACATATGTATTTTTAGAGGGACTATATTACAGCAGCTTGCCTCTTATGCCCTTCTGAACAGGTTTACACTATAATATATACTTATCTTGTATACATATGCATTTAGACTCAATAGATGGTTTGAGAATGTACATATACAATCATCCTTTTTGGGCATTAGAAGGCTGGACATAAATGTATTGATTGTTCTTTGTTTTATGTGTTTTTTCTTCTTTTTTTTTCTGTTGTTTTGTCTCATGGATATTTTGTTTATGGACATTTTTGTTTTTATCAATTTTTTCCTTTTTGAGGTCTGTCAGTGTTTGTGTATGTGTGTGTATGTGTATGTGTGTATATATATATATATATATATATATATATATATATATATATATATATATATATATATATGTATATGTGTGTGTGTATATATATATATATATATATATATATATATATATATATATATATATATATATTTTTTTTTTTAAACGTTGTAATGTTTTTTGCATTCAGCGTAATCCTAAGTAGGTGGTTTTGGATGTGCCTGATTAGGGTATACTCCTTAACCACTTCAATACAGGGCATTTTCACCCCCTTCCAGCCCAGGCCATGACAATTGTGTGGTCATGCGACGTTGTACCCAAATTAAATTTTGATCGTTTTATTTCCCCCACAAATAGAGCTTTTGTTTGGTGGTATTTGATCACCTCTGCGTTTTTTTTATTTTTTGCGATATGAACAAAAAAAGCGACAATTTTGAAAAAAACACTATTTATTAATTTTTTTCTATAATAAATATCCCATTTAAAAAAAAAAAAAACTAAAACTATTTTTTTCTCAGTTTAGGTCGATATGTATTCTTCTACATATTTTTGGTAAAAAAAATCCCAATAAGTGTATATTGATTGGTTTGCGCAAAAGTTAAAGCTTCTAAAAATAGGGGATAGATTTGTCATTTTTATTTATTTTTTTTACTACTAATGGCGGTGATCTGCGATTTTTATTGCAGATCGGACACTTTTCACACTATTTTGGACCATTCACATAGCGATCGGTGCTATAAAAAATGCACTGATTACTGTATAAATGTGACTGGCAAGGAAGGGGTTAACACTAGGGGGCGCTGCAGGGGTTAAATGTGTGTCCTAGGGAGTGAGTCTAACTGTGGGGGGAGGGGAGTGATGAGGGGAGGAGACCGATTGGTGTTCCTCTGTTCAAGGAACATACGATCAATTCTCCTCTCCCTAGACAGGACGTGAATCTGTGTGTTTACACACACAGATTCACGTCCCTGCTCTTTGATGAGCAATTGCGGGTACCCGGCGGACATCGCGGCCGCCGGGCACGCGCGTCTGGTCCCCAGTGATGCTCTCCACAATGACAGAAGCTGAGGACGTCATATGACGCCCACCCGGAGGGAGGAACGGTTCCTGCCGGCGTCATTTTACAATACGGCGGTAGGGAACTGGTTAAACAGCCTGCTTGGTGTATGCAACTTTTGTTGTGAACAAGCAAGCTATTGCTTGTGAAACATGTCAACTGCTTGTCCTGTGTTTGTCTGTCTGATACACGTGTGGCAATAAAGGTACATCAAGCAAGTTTTTTGGAAATTCAGAGTGCGAAGGTAGGGAACCAGCTGTTAAGCTAAAAGGCTTCACTGCCAGGCTCACTTACCCGGAATAGCGGCGACAGCACCCAACAGCCGTTCCGAAGATATGTGTGTGTGTATATGTGTGTGTATATATCTCTATCTCTATCTCTATCTCTATCTCTATTAAAGGAGAAGTATAGCCAAAGCTCAATTGGCTGTACTTCTCTTATGGATCCCAGGGGTGCAGTTCGTTTTGCACTCCTGTGACCTGTTTTCAGCAGACAGCGGGCTGAAGTCTGCTCTCTGCTGACGTCATGGCTTTCAGTCCATACATTGCGTCATCACGACAGTCTGGATCCGCCTGGTGCCTGGACCGACACCAGGCTCAGCGATCCACTGAGAGGCTGAGCCGGCCTCTCCCCGCCCCTCCACAGCCAATTGCTCCAGTGAGCGAGGAGGGGGCAGAACAGAGAGCTGTGACTGACCGTCTACAGCTCTCTGCTCGGGGAGCTGTCTGAACCGAGCGATCGGAGATGTTCGATCGCTCGGCTCTCAGTGTAGAGGCGCCAGGTGACCAATGCTGCATCCACCAAGGTAAGTGTGATTCCTAAAAAAAAAAAAAAAAAAAAAAACGGAGAAATATTGCAGTCTGATCACTGGGGGAGAGGAGACTGAGGAAATGCTTCCTCCTGCCTGCGGTATACTGATGGCATCCTCTCAGCCTAAGTTAAAGCCCAACTTGATGAAATGTAAGAATGATCTCTTGCAGTGGTCTGCACTCACACTATATACGGGTTAACTGCTTGTATAGTCTGTGTGAGAGGAAAAGCACTTTAAAGTGATACTAAAGTCTCCGTTTTTTTTTTTCATTAAAAATAACAAACACATTATACTTAACCTGCTCTGTTGCAGTGGTTTTGCACAGAGCAGCCCCGATCCTCCTCTTCTGGGGTCCCTTACCAGCTCTCTTGGCCCCTCCCTCGTGTCGAGTTCCCCCACAGCAATCAGCTTGCTATTGGGCACCCGAGCTGCTGCTGTGTGTGTCCATTCAGACACTGAACTGTGGTTTGCCCCCCCCCTCTCTATCCTGATTGGCTAACTAACTTTGACAGCAGTGGGAGCCAATGGTGCTACTGCTGTGTCTCAGCTAATCAGGAGGGAGAGTCCCGGATAACCAAGATACTGGTGAACATCGCTGGATCGTGATGGGGCTCAGGTAAGTATTAGGGGTGCTGAGGGGGGCAGAAAGTTTTTTTACTCTAATGCATAGAACGCACAAAGTTTAAAAAAAAAAAAAAAAAAAAAAAAAACCTTCTGCCTTTTAGAATCACTTTTCTGACCTTCCACTCCTCCGGCAGATGGTGTTGGCAGAGTTCTGCTTTAAGCCCTCGTTCACTCTGAACACAGCTTTGAAATCAATACGACTTCATCTGAAGCCACATGATTTCAAAGCAGCATATCCATGCGACTTTGGGTGCGAATTGAAAGACATCTGTGCGGCTTCATGCACAGATGTCTATTGAAGTCGCACCCGAAATCGGCAAAAGTAGTGCAGGCACTACTTGTGCTGTTGCTGTATATTGTGACATGTCAAGAATGTACGTTTCCTGACAGGTCCGCTTTACTGAAACCCAGCGCTGTTTGTATAGGTAATCAGTCTGTTTGCAGACACCTTTGGTGTTCTCTTTGTGATGTTGGCGGAAAGTAAACACGGCAGCATTGATGAAAGGCGCAGCTCTCCAGAAGTTTGCATGAAAGTTTTGGAGGAGTTGGGTTGTGCATGCGACAGTTGTACAGACTTGTATCCATTCTGCTTATCGCTCTGATCCCTCTCCCTCCACATACTTGTGTGACAGCCACAAATACTGTGTGCAGGCCCTCAGGGGAAGGGCTGGAGAGGATTGCTGAGCACAATACCCATCGCCCCGGGCTCTGCTTTCTCAAGCCTTCTGTCACTGTGGTCTCGTTATGTTACATTCCCTCTGTGTTTTATTGCTCAATCTGTCGGCTACGCTTGGCAGAGCTTCTGACGTGTATTGAAGGTGATCAGAGCGGAGGTGTTTCTTGGTAGAAGAGCACACTGGGGGTTTATGAGATTCATACTCTTTTCTTTCTGGTTTGATTCCAATAGTTATGCTGGGACTTGCAGTACTATCTCACAGATGCACATTCTGCAGAACACCTGCCTTGCCTTAGCATAGTGCGATGACTGGAGTTGATCCTGAATTCAGGGTGACATTAACCACTTGAAGACCAGACTTTTTCTGGCATTTTTTTTTGTTTAATTGCCACCCATCCCCCCCCCCCCCGGTCTGCACTCACCCCTCCCCCGCACGTGTCGTCTACCCCCCGCATTTGCCCCTTCACGGCGCGGTCCCCCCACGCTCGCCGCTCCACAGCACGGTCCCCTCCCACTCGCCCCTCCATGGCGCGGTCCCCCTTGCCCCTCCTCGGCACGGTCCCTCCCACGCTTGCCCCTCCTCGGCGCGGTCCTGAATACACATTTGCCCCTCCACGGCACGGCCCCCCTGCAAAAGTAAAAGGTAAAGAAAAAATAATTTTTGTTATCTTTTGCTTTACAAAATAAAATTGTTTGCTTCAAGCCTGAACCAGAAGTGACGTCGCTCTGGTCCCCCCCCCCCCGCCACTTCTGAAAACGTTCCAGCGACTCATGAGAAAACCAGCCGCTGGCTGGGAAAAACAATACCGGGTATGGTCTGATATCTTCAGCCAAAATCCTGGTAAACCAATTTTAAAACCACAACGTATATATACAGTATCTCACAAAAGTGAGTACACTAAAACACTAAAAATACAGTAAATATTTTATTCAGCTTTATACAGCTTGTATAACAGTGTAAATTTACTGTCCCCTCAAAATAACTCAACACAGCCATTCATGCCTAAACCGATGGCAACAAACGTGAGTACACCCCTAAGTGAAAATGTCCAAATTGGGCCCAAAGTGTCAATATTTTGTGTGGCCACCAATTTTTTTCCAGCACTGCCTTAATCTTCTTGGGCAGGGGTCTCCAAACTAAGGCCCTCCAGTTGTTCAGGAACTACAATTCCCATCATGCCTAGTCATGTCTGTGAATGTCAGAGGTTTACAGTGCCTCATGGGACAACAGCTGGAGGGCCATAGTTTGGAGATCCCTGCTCTTGGGCATGGAGTTCACCAGAGCTTCCCAGGTTGCCACTGGGGTCCTCTTCCACTCCTCCATGATGACATCACGGAACTGGTGGATGTTAGAGACCTTGTGCTCTTCCACCTTCCATTTGAGGATTCCCCACAGATGTTCAATAGGGTTTAGGTCTGGAGACATGCTTGGCCAGTCCATCACCTTTACCCTCAGCTTCTTTAGCAAGGCAGTGGTCACCTTGGAGGTGTGTTTGGGGTCGTTATCATGATGGAATACTGCCCTGCGGCCCAGTCTCTGAAGGGAGGGGATCATGCTCTGCTTCAGTATGTCACAGTACATGTTGGCATTCATGGTTCCCTCAATGAACTGTAGCTCCCCAGTCCCGGCAGCACTCATGCAGCCCCAGACCACGACACTCAAAGCATCATGCTTGACTGTAGGCAAGACCCACTTGTCTTTGTACTCCTCACCTGGTTGCCACCACACACGCTTGACACCATCTGAACCAAATAAGTTTATCTTGGTCTCATCAGACCACAGGACATGGTTCCAGTAATCCATGTCCTTAGTCTGCTTGTCTTCAGCAAACTATTTGCGGCCTTTCTTCTGCATCATCTTTGGAAGAGGCTTCCTTCTGGGATGACAGCCATGCAGACCAATTTGTTGCAGTGTGCGGCGTATGGTCTAAACACTGACAGGCTAAATCCCCCACCCCTTCAAGCTCTGCAGCAATGCTGGCCTCACTCATGCATCTATTTCCCAAAGACAACCTTTGGATATGACGCTGAGTACGTGCACTCAACTGCTTTGGTCAACCAAGGCGAGGCCTGTTCTGAGTGGAACCTGTCCTGTTAAACCGCTGTGTGGTCTTGGCCACCGTGCTGCAGCTCAGTTTCAGGGTCTTGGCAATCTATTATAGCCTAGGCCATCTTTATGTAGAGCAACAATTCTTTTTTTTTCAGATCCTCAGAGCGTTCTTTGCCACGAGGTGCCATGTTGAACTTCCAGTGACCAGTATGAGAGAGTGAGAGCGATAACACCAAATTTAACACGCCTGCTCCCCATTCACACCTGAGATCTTGTAACACTAACGGGTCACATGACACCGGGGAGGGAAAATGGCTAATTGGGCCCAATTTGGACATTTTCGCTTTGGGGTGTACTCACTTTTGTTGCCAGTGGTTTAGACATAAATGGCTGTGTGTTATTTTGAGGGGACAGCAAATTGACACTGTTATACAAGCTGTACACTCACTACTTTACATTGTAGCAAAGTGTCATTTCTTCAGTGCTGTCATGAAAAGATAATAAAATATTTACAAAAATGCAAGGGTTTTTTCACACTTTTGTGTGTACATATTGCTGACTTGAAGTGATAAAGCTAAAGTTTAAAGTGGCTGTAAACCTCAGACATGAAATATGAACAAAGCATATTCCTCTATAGTGTGTACTTGTCTCAATCCAGAGCACTAAGTGTCATTTGTATCTGCTGCCTCATTCCTCTACTATCAGCATGGGTCACTTCTGGCAAGATTTCCTGACACCAAGAGATAAACTGTGACAAGAGGGAGCGCCCGCACACAACCTGTGATTGACAGCCTCAGCTCTGTTCCTTTGCGCTGTGTGAAGTGGGGTGTGTCCCTTCCCTTCTCCAATCAGTTTTTAGAACTTTCCTTACTGAGCTCTGCAGAGTGGAATTTCAGCTCTCCACCCCCTGCTTTCTGACAGCTTAAACAAGCTTTATAAATTCTGGACTTTGAATGGATGTAGAGAAGAGAAGATAAACAGGATTGGCATAGCATTCATCTTTATTGGTTGCTGACAAACTGTCATAATTTTTTCCCCCTACTGCTGACACAACAGTCTATGGTCCCGCTTACTTGGGTCCTCCTGTATGCCTTGGCCGATTGGCCTGCTCCACCTTCAGCTCCAGGACAGAGCATGCCATTGGATGTCTTTTTGTGTCTACACCCTTCTGAGCATTTTCTTTGGATCTTCTTTTCTCCAAATTTTCTAGTTCTATATATTGGTTTTGAATTTCTCTTAGTGAACGCTGCTTCACGAAACGCATCAAGAGATCAGTCCAACATGCATGTATCTGTTGTTCACATTTAAACAATATACAGTGGGGCAAAAAAGTATTTAGTCAGCCACCAACTGTGCAAGATCTCCCACTTAAAAAGATGACAGAGGCCTTTAATTGTCATCATAGGTATACCTCAACTATGAGAGACAAAATGTGGAAACAAATCCAGACAATCACATTGATTATTGAAAGAATTTATTTGCAAATGATGGTGGAATATAAGTATTTTGTCAATATCAAAAGTTCATCTCAATACTTTGTTATATATCCTTTGTTGGCATTGACAGAGGTCAAACGTTTTCTGTAAGTCTTCACAAGGTTGTCACACACTGTTGCTGGTATGTTGGCCCATTCCTCCATGTAGATCCTCTAGAGCAGTGATGTTTTGGGGCTGTCACTGGGCAACACAGACTTTCAACTCCCTCCAAAGGTTTTCTATGGGGTTGAGATCTGGAGACTGGCTAGGCCACTCCAGGACCTTGAAATGCTTCTTACGAAGCCACTCCTTCATTGCCTGGGCGGTGTGTTTGGGATCATTGTCATGCAGAAAGACCCAGCCACGTTTCATCTTCAATGCCCTTGCTGATGGGAGGAGGTTTGCACTCAATCTCACGATACATGGCCCCATTCATTTTTTAATGTACACGGATCAGTCGTCCTGTTCCCTTTGCAGAGAAACAACCCCAAAGCATGATGTTGCCACCCCCATGCTTCACAGTAGGTATGGTGTTCTTTGGTTGCAACTCAGCATTCTCTCTCCTCCAAACATGACGAGTTGTGTTTCTACCAACAGTTCTACTTTGGTTTCATCTGACCATATGACATTCTCCCAATCGTCTTCTGGATCATCAAAATACTCTCTAGCAAACCTCAGACGGGCCCGGACATGTACTGGCTTAAGCAGGGGGACACATCTGGCACTGCAGGATCTGAGTCCCTGGCGGCATAGTGTGTTACCGATGGTGGCCTTTTGTTACGTTGGTCCCAGCTCTCTGCAGGTCATTTACTAGGTCCCCCCGTGTGGTTCTGGGATTTTTGCTCACCGTTCTTGTGATCATTTTGACCCCACGGGGTGAGATCTTGCCTGGACCCCCAGATCGAAGGAGATTATCAGTGGTCTTGTATGTCTTCCATTTTCTAATTATTGCTCCCACAGTTGATTTCTTCACACCAAGCTGCTTGCCTATTGCAGATTCAGTCTTCCCAACCTGATGCAGGTCTACAATTTTGTTTCTGGTGTCCTTCGACAGCTCTTTGGTCTTCACCATAGTGGAGTTTGGAGTGTGACTGTTTGAGGTTGTGGACAGGTGTCTTTTATACTGATAACAAGTTCAAACAGGTGCCATTAATACAGGTAATGAGTGGAGGACAGAGGAGCCTCTTAAAGAAGAAGATACAGGTCTGTGAGAGCCAGAAATCTTGCTGGTTTGTAGGTGACCAAATACTTATATTCCACCATAATTTGCAAATAAATTCTTTCAAAAATCAGACAATGTGATTGTCTGGATTTGTTTCCACATTTTGTCTCTCATAGTTGAGGTATACCTATGATGACAATTACAGGCCTCTCTCATCTTTTTAAGTGGGAGAACTTGCACAATTGGTGGCTGACTAAATACTTTTTTGCCCCACTGTATGTCAATGTATATTTATATTCTTTTATAGCTTGACATGTGTATCATTTACTGTCTACTTTTAACATAAATATGGAATACATTTTGTATATTTTATGTAAAGTGGTGTTAACTTCTTGGCATAACTCTCAAAAGTTCCATGGGCACAGTTTTTTTTTTTTTCTTTTCTTGCTAAATTGTGGTAACAGGGGACTGATTTCCGCCAACCGTATCTCCTGAGGCCAGTCACTTCACTGAGTATATGTAATTATTTACAGACTCTTTAGTGATTGTAAAGTTCTGTTTTTTCTTTTAAAAAACCATAAGGTTAACGTTGCGCTTGAAAAAAAGATATGAAAAGTGAAACCAGTGTTTAATATGGATAAAGCTGCCAGCACCAAAAGTCTTCAATACAAAACTAAAATCTGTGTAAAATGTGGAGTAGGTGCAGTGCTGAAAGTATTATTCGAAAAAATTAATATATAAAAACTAAATGAATTGACATTCAGTAGTGGTGAAAAATAAGTGGAAAACTAAAGCAATGTCTCTACAAATCAAAATAGACAAAAAAGTGAAAAAAAATTGACATTTATTCATTCATTCATTTATCAATTAAATGAATGTGCAATAATGGTGAAAAAAGTAAGTGGAAAACTAAAGAAAAATCCCTACAAATAAGATAAGGAACTTAGATAAAAGCAATCCAGTGAAAATACATGAAAAATATGAGGAGTAAAAATCCTATAAATTAAATGATGTGAGCCACAACTATAGAAGCACATTGACGCAAAATATGAAGTGACAAAGCATCAAAAAGAATACCAAAAATAATGGTGATCATAAAAAAAATGCAAAAAAAACCCCATAAAGTAAGTAACAAACAGAAATAGTAACAAAGTAACAGGAAATGTTGAAGAATGTTCATGAAAGTGAAAACAGCTGATCGCCGTGATAAGGATAGTGGAGAACCTTCATCCAAATAGGTTATGCACCCACAGTTCGCATGTAGTCTCCTTACCCCCCGCAGGGATGACCGCAATGGCGGTCTCACCAAGCCCAGGGAATTGGGTCTCCAGAAACCTGAACGGATGTCCTTATCAACTGGATCTTTATCACTCAGAGATTTTTTTTGTTTGTTTTTTTTTATATTAAATAAACAAACATGCTATACTTGCCTCCTCTGTGCAGTGGATTTGCACAGAGCAGCCCAGATCCTCCTCTTCTCGGGTCACTCCTCTGTAATTCTGGCCCCTCCCTCCTTTTCAGTGCCCCCCACAGCAAGAAGCTTGCTATGGGAGCACCCGAGCCGAGTCACAGCTCCATGTGTTCATTCAGATCCCGCTCTGCCCCCCTCTCTCCTGATTGGCTAGCTTACTTTGATTGACAGCAGCGGCAACCAATGGCGCCGCTGATTTGTATCAGCCTATCAGGAGGGAGAATCTCGGACGGCTGAGACACTCGTGGACATCGCTGGACAGAGAGGGACATCAGGTAAGTGTGTTTTGGGGGGGGGGGGGGGGCTGCAGACAGAAGGTTTTTTTTTTTTTATCTTAATGCATAAAGATAAAGAAACTTTCTGACTTTACAACTCCTTTAACATGTATGCAGTTTCAAAAGTTGTGTTCACTGGTTCTACATCAGCATCTGTCATTAACAAAGAAAAACACCTGATGATCCTGCCATATAGGTCTTAGTTCAAGCACTTCCTGCTATGGCATGACAACTCTCCAAAATATGCTTCTGTGTTGTCACCCTGTCACATATATGCTCTTGGTGGAGACTACAAGCAGCTATGTGTGTTTTCTTTATTTTTATGTGTGTATTGTGTTAGAGTGCCTGTATGTTTTGTGTTGCGGGATAATAGAGTCAGTGTTTTGTCTCACCACAGAGCTGGACTCAGGATCCCAACTTACTAAAAGAACTGCTACTAAAAGTGGCTGTGGAGCACAAAGCTGTAAGGTGAGCTTACACTTTATGTACAATGAATTCTGATTTGTCTGGGGATTGTGGCATTGCTTCCCACTTTTCGTTTTCAGATTTCTTTGGAATACAAGTAAAAAATCACCCCTCTGATGGGCTCACTGAGCTTTCTCCCTCCAGCAAATCCTTCTAAGTACCTCCTCCTCCACCCACCTATCAGCGTACATAGCAGACACCCCTACTGCAGCTTGACAAAACAATGCTATGCTTTTTCGATTTCTGTAAAAAAAAAAAAAAAAAAATTTTAGTTTAACCTTGCCCCATCCCGTGCACCATATACTGGCTGACCTTCTCTTCTTTTTCCTATCGTTGTGTAGACTTGGATAAAAAAAAAAAGAAAGGAGCGCCTGGTGATCAGAGAAATGTGACTTCTAAAATATGGTTCATGGACCTGTATTAAAAATTAGCAACATGTGCATCAATCCAACGCGTTTCGGGGAGATAGACTTCTTCCTACTTCTGGGCTGGTGCTGCATACTCTTTGTTGGAAACTATTCCCATGAGTGGTTATGTTGGATCAAGGTTTCTGAATAGCAGGATTCTGGCCTTGGTTGTATAGGTGCAGCAACAGCCCTGAAGAAGTGGAAGTCTATCCTTCCGAAACGCGTTGGTTAATATACATGTTGCTAATTTTTAATAGAGGTCCATAAACCATATTTTAGAGGTCACATTTCTCTGGACAACGGGCGCTCCTTTCTTTTTATCGAAGTCTACATGCTGAAACGATCTTAAGGTCACACAGAAAAGGCAGCAGCCCAATCCCTAAGAGAGGGCCCATCACCACCATCCATCACTGGGCAGTACCCACCAAAAAGCATTCCTTCCTTTTTGCCCACATGAATACCCACTCAGGACCAGTTACCTATCCAGCTTACCTATCCACCAATACAAGCTTTTATTGAGAACCAAAGGAAATTTTCTGGTACGGACAAGCATGTGACTCGCCTGCATAACAATGATAGGCTAACGAGTGCTCCTGCAGGGGAAGTTCATAGCCCTGGATGCTCATAACTTTCCTTTTACTCCAGGCATTTAAATGGAGCAGCATAGGAGTGAAAGGAAGGTCAATATACACTATATTACCAAAAGTATTGGGACACCTGCCTTTACACACACATGAACTTTTAATGGCATCCCAGTCTTCGTCCGTTGGGTTCAGTATTGAGTTGGCCCACCCTTTGCAGCTATAACAGCTTCAATTCTTCTGGAAAGGCTGTCCACAAGGTTTAGAAGTGTGTCTATGGCAATGTTTGACCAATGTTCCAGAAGCGCATTTGTGAGGTCAGGCAATGATGTTGGACGAGAAGGCCTGGCTCGCAGTCTCCTCTCTAATTCATCCGAAGGTGTTCTATCGGGTTGAGGTCAGGACAGTCAAGTTCCTCCACCCCAAACTCTCTTATCCATATCTTATGGATCTTGCTTTGTGCACAGTCCTGTTGGAACAGGAAGGGGCTAGGGCTGTGGAAAAAAATCGATTTAAATCTTGAATCAAGTTGAGAGGTCAAATCGATTCAAAATTTAAGCAAATCAATTTTTTTAGATTTTATTTTTTTCTTTTTTCTTTTCACAGCGTTGGTCCTGAGGAGCTGTGGGCAGGAGTTTTTAGGTGAGGCCGCGGCCGCGGCCTCGGCCTAGTTCGCGAGGCCGGACACCTCGCCTAAAGACTCCTGCCCGCAGCTCCTCAGGACCGGCGCGGTGTCCAAAAAAAAAAAAACTCGATTCGAATCGTGAATCAAGTTTTTTTATTTTTTTATTTTTTTTTTTTTTTGAGAAAATCGCCCAGCCCTAGAAGGGGCCATCCCCAAAGTGTTCCCACAAAGTTGGGAGCATGAAATTGTCCCAAATGTCTTGTATGCTGATGCCTTAAGTGTTCCCTTTACTGGAACTAAGGGGCCAAGCCCAACCCCTGAAAAACAACCCCACACCATAATCCCCCCTCCACCAAATGTTTGGGGTGGAGGAACTTGACTGGCCTGCCCAGAGTCCTGACCTCAACCCAATAGAACACCTTTGGGATAAATTTGAGCGGAGACTATGAGCCTGACCTCACAAATGCGCTTCTGGAAGAATGGTCAAACATTCCCATAGATACACTCCTAAACCTTGTGGACAGCTTTATAAGAAGAGTTAAAGCTGTTATAGCTACAAAGGGTGAGCCAACACAATATTGAACCCTACGGACTAAGATGGGGATGCCATTAAAGTTCATGTGTGTGTAAAGGCAGGTGTCCCAATACTTTTGGTAATATAGTGTATGTTGCATGGAGAAGGTGGTTATTGTGAACCTGTTGCTTTGTTTTGTGTGGGCAAAGCACAAGTACACTTGGAGTTCTCGCTGCCACGTTTGAAGTTAATACAAGGCCTCTTGCACACTGCAGCTTGAAATCTAAATGCAGATTTCTAATGCAGCCCATTGTTTACCATGTGCCAGGTGTGTAAACAAGCGCTGCATATTCTTGAGTAGTAAAAAAAAAAAATTTGAAAAATCTGGGTTCCTGGTCAGTATTTTGCACCTGTAAAATATTAATACATTTTGCCTAGGAATGTATTGTACGTGCGAATGTGCACATACACATAAATACATACGAATACATGCAAAACAATGTCTGAAATTATGTCCAGAAATGGGTAGTGTGTGCAAGTGGCCTTAGGGCTAGTGATGAGCCGAATATACTTTGGTTCAGTTTGGGGCTGTTTAGTAAACTTTAGCAAAGTTAAAGCGGAACTTCACCCAAAAGGGGAGGTTCCGCTTCTCTGCGGCACCATTCACAAAGCACAGCGCTGCTCGTGCATGCGCAGTGGGAAGCCAGTTGTGAAGCCACATGCAGTCACAGCCAGCTTCCCAAAGTAAACATGCCGGTGCCAGGGACCCAAAGAGCCGGCTCGGTTGAGGACTGTGTTGGATCCCTGGACAGGTAAGTGTCCTAATATTAAAAGTCAGCAGCTACGGTATTAGTAGCTGCTGTCTTTTAATTTTTTGATTGCTAGGGTGAAGAACTGCTTTATGGAGCCCATAGATGAGTTCGTTTTGCACTGATCACCGTTGCAAGCTATAGTCTGCGGAGCTAATCGAGCGGGGAAAATCCAACAGGGTGGCTGTACATAAGTCAGTCGGTAGATTGACTTCTGTACAACCTTCCTGTCTATACAGGGATCAAAATTCGTCCAGGTTGAACCGGTCGAATTTCGATCCATTTATGGCGGGCCTTAGGATGTCGAATCTGAACCCCTCTTAAAATCCAATGGGAGCTGAATCCTGAAAATCCAAAATGACCATGTTTTAGGCTAATAGGCAAGGGGTTTTCAAACAGAGGGCAAAAATGAAAAATTACTTTAAATCACATGATTGGGTGCTGTCATTGTACGGAGGTCCTTAAGATGACTCTGTCGGAACTTTTTCGTTTTTTCAAATTTCTAATTTTTTACACTCCCTCTGGCCGGCTAGGCCTGACCAATATCGGGTAACTCCGTATGAAAAGTGGTGCACGCAAGATGGAGATCAGCATGGTGGTATTTCCCTGGTTTATGGCCTGCTACTGGGTTCTTCCCCCTAGACTCCCCTATATGGAGGACTGGGAGAAGAAAGGGACCTGGAGCTGTGGCACAGTTGTTTCCTGAGATCTTACAGAGGTATCATGAAAGTCGCCTTGATAGAGGCAAATTTGAAGGTGCTCACCCATTGGTACCTGGTGCCAACCCGGTTGGCCAAAATGTACCCTTCTGTTTCGCCTTTGTGTTTCCGAGGCTGTCAGATGCCGAGGACAATGTGCCATATCTGCTGGCAATGCCCTAGAATCCGGGGTTACTGGAATGGAATCTTCTCAATGACTCGTAGAGTAACGAGATGATTGGTTCCCCAGACTCCACATATAGCACTCCTTAATACCCCTGTGCCTAGGCTACCTAAATACTTAAGATTGATATTCTTTATCTTGCTAGGAGCTAAAACTACTCTTGCCAAATTCTGGAAACAATCTACGGTGTCCCTGGCACAGGCTAAGAAAAAGGTCACCTGGATTAGGCTAAATGAGAATATTGTTAGCATCTTGCAGGACACTGTTGAACAATTCGTACAGACCTGGGAGCCATGGGCCACATATATGCATATATCTCCCTGGTACCGTAATTTAGCACTGCTCTCTGGATTTTTGGATTAATATATATTCCCTGACCCTGGCTCGGACCACCCTTCTCTGTTATGGGCTCTTTCTTCCTTCATTCTTTCTCTTCTTTCACAATTTGTTCTCTAAAGTATGTTTGGTTACTCAGGTGTTTATATTGGCACCCCACATCTTTGGCACCCT
This sequence comes from Aquarana catesbeiana, assembly GCF_042186555.1. Lineage (NCBI taxonomy): Eukaryota > Metazoa > Chordata > Amphibia > Anura > Ranidae > Aquarana > Aquarana catesbeiana. The sequence goes on from NC_133327.1 coordinate 637,306,263, forward strand.
GATTTCAGGGCAGTCTTCATTGGGTATGTCCCCCTCAGCTAGTTGTATTGGGTGATAAGGATCTGGCCTTTATTTAGGGGGTTGATACCTTTACTGTTTAGGAATTGACATTGTGGGTTTCAGTATGTTATGTTTCATATGTTTTTTTTTTTTTTTTTTTTTAATGTGTCCCGCTGATGTGGGATCTTTTGTATTGTCTATTTGAAAAATTGTCAATAAATATTTTGAAAGGAAAATAACATGATTGGGTGATACCCCGAACCTGCTTGTGAGGTAGCACATTTGTACGATGTGTACAACCCCAAAATCCATGCCAGACCCTTTTCCTATAATGCAACCTTGCTAGACAGGTTTCCATGAACCATACCAAGCCATATGCCCTCAACATGGGGAGGGTACCTTGCCAGGCAGCGTCCCTGGCAAAGCACCTTGTATCCATGTTGATAGCGCAAGGGCCTCATACCCATAACCCTGACCTGGTGGTTGTGGGGGTCTGTGGGCTTATTGGAATTTGAAAACCCCCCTTTAAAATGTGTGGGTTCTCAGATATTGCCCCGTACCCTTCCTCCTGCATGAATCAGTAAGGGATAGTAGTAGTAAAGGAAACAAATGTAAAGTTAATAAACGCACACTTTGACAAGTCTGTAAATCCATCATTGATGTCATCCAGCGATGTAGATCTGCATCAGTCATGATGAAGGGCATCTGCTGAAAGAAAAGACACACCAACGCGATCTGCCCCTGATGACTACTTGCCACGAATGACTGTTTCCTGACAGGTGAATGTAAACAAAGGGGCGAAATGTCCCAGGTGACATAATTGATCAAACATGATCATGAATACATTTGGTCAAGGTCCCTGACCAAATATGGTCATGTCCATATATGGATAATGATGTCACCGGGATAGTGCACCCCTTTGTTTACGTTCAGCTGCAGGAAGCTGTAATTTGGGACGAGCCAGGGTACATGCTTGGATAAAGGTCTGGTATGAATGGGGGGAACCCCACCCATTTTTTTTTTTTTTTTATGTATCAACCATCATTCCTGCCCCTTTCTTTACATTCAGCTGGGAATTCTCATGTCCAGTCCAATCTCTAATAAAGACCGATTTGAGGTATTTAGACTAGCTGCTCTTGAGATAAGGTTTCATGACTTTTGAAGGAATATATAAGTTAAATGTTTTTGTCAGTGCAGAGTTTTGCTGTCTTTCTCTAAAAGATTAAATTATTTTATATTCCAGTCTGCATGCAGTTGTTGTTGTTGTTGTTTTGTGGCTGTATAGCAGTCCAGCTTTGGATGAGCCATCTGTTGTGACAGGGGAGAATATGTGTAGCTGGGATGAAAGCGTATAAAATATTTATTGTCTGTACACGGTTTTATTGTCTTGTGTTTGTATGTGTGTGGGATGACACTGCCACGTTTGTTTTCACTTGTAGTGAGATGAGACCGGAGGAAGCCACAGTTTTGTACATACAGGAAGTGCAGCAGTTGGATGGCTATGGACAGGAGTGTTTCCAGGTCAAGGTATGTCTTTAAGTCAGAAATGAATAGCTCATTAAAAGATATAATAAAATAAAAAAACACTTAGCTGCAATACACTCCTACAATCCAGACCTGGCCCTGGCAGTGCTTTTCTGTTAGATCCTTTTTTTCCTACAAATAGAGCTTTATTTTGGTGGTATTTGATCGCCTGTGCGTTTTTTTTAATTTTTTGCGCTATAAACAAAAAGAGCGACAATTTTGAAAAAAACACAATATTTTGTACTTTTTGCTGTAATAAATATCCTCTCTTGTTTTTAAAAAAAAAAAAAAAAATGTTTTCCTCAGTTTATGCCGATGTGTTTTCTTCTACAAATTTTTGGTAGAAAAAATCACAATAAGCGTATATTGATTGGTTTGCAGAAAAGTTATAGCGTCCTCAAAATAGGGGATACATTATAGCATTTTTATTATTATTATTTTAAATTTTTTTTTTACTAGTAATGGCGGCGATCTGTGATTTTTATCGGGACTGCGACATTACACAGACACTTTTGACACATTTTTGGGACCATTGGCATTTATACAGCGATAAGTGCTATAAAAATGCACTGATTACTGTAAAGATTTCATTGGCAGGGAAGGGGTTAACACTAGGAGGCGATCGAGGGGTTAACTGTGTTCCCTGGGAGGTGATTCTAACTGTAGGGGGAGGGGACTGACTAGAGGAAGTGACAGATCGTGGTTCCTAGGAACACACGATCTGTCACTCCTCTCAGAACAGGGAAGTGTGTGTTTACACTCACACTTCCCTGTTTTGTCTCTGGTGCTCGCAATCGGCGGTCATTGCGACCGTCGGTCACGAGCATCGGCACCCCCGCTGTGCAGCGTGCGCCTGCTATCCCGATCCCGCAAGCCAACATATTACATACAATTCGCAGGATCGCGCCAACCTGCCACGGTAAAATGACGACGGCTGGTCGGCAAGCGGATAATTATTATTAAATGTATTATTATTATTATTATTATTTCAGGTTCTTATATAGCATTGTCAATTTACACAGCGCTTTACATATACATTGTACATTCACATCAGTTCCTACCCTCAAGGAGCTTACAATATAAGGTCCCTAACTCACATTCATACATACACATACTAGGGCCAGTTTAGACAGAAGCTAATTAACCTACCAGCATGTCTTTGGAGTATATATATCTCCATCTAGATAGAGATCTGCCCCGTACACACGATCGGACATTGATCGGACGTTCCGACAACAAAATCCATGGATTTTTTCCGACGGATGTTGGCTCAAACTTGTCTTGCATACACACAGTCACACAAATCTTGTCGGAAATTTCGAACGTCAAGAACGCAGTGACGCACAACACTTACGACAAGCCGAGAAAAATGAAGTTCAATAGCCAGTGCGGCTCTTCTGCTTGATTCCGAGCATGCGTGGCACTTTGTGCGTTGGAATTGTGTACACACGATCGAAATTTAGGCGAACAGATTTTGTTGTCGGAAAATTTGAGAACCATATATCTATATCTAGATAAAAAAAATAAATAAATATATATATATATATATATATATATATATATATATATATATATATATATATATATATATATATATATATAAAATATACATACACACAGTGGGGACGGAAAGTATTCAGACCCCCTTAAATTTTTCACTCTTTGTTATATTGCAGCCATTTGCTAAAATCATTTAAGTTCATTTTCTTTCCTCATTAATGTACACACAGCACCACATATTGACAGAAAAACACAGAATTGTTGACATTTTTGCAGATTTAGTAAAAAAGAAAAACTGAAATATCACATGGTCCTAAGTATTCAGACCCTTTGCTCAGTATTTAGTAGAAGTACCCTTTTAATCTAATACAGCCATGAGTCTTTTTGGGAAAGATGCAACACGTTTTTCACACCTGGATTTGGGGATCCTCTGTCATTCCTCCTTGCAGATCCTCTCCAATTCTGTCAGGTTGGATGGCAAACGTTGGTGGACAGCCATTTTTAGGTCTCTCCAGAGATGCTCAATTGGGTTTAAGTCAGGGCTCTGGCTGGGCCATTCAAGAACAGTCGCAGAGTTGTTGTGAAGACACTCCTTCGTTATTTTAGCTGTGTGCTTAGGGTCATTGTCTTGTTGGAAGGTAAACCTTTGGCCCAGTCTGAGGTCCTTTGCACTCTGGAGAAGGTTTTCGTCCAGGATATCCCTCTACTTGGCCGCATTCATCTTTCCCTCGATTGCAACCAGTCGTCCTGTCCCTGCAGCTGAAAAACACCTCCACAGCATGATGCTGCCACCGCCATGCTTCACTGTTGGGACTGTATTGGACAGGTGATGGGCAGTGCCTGGTTTTCTCCACACATACCGCTTAGAATTAAGGCCAAAAAGTTCTATCTTGGTCTCATCACACCAAAGAATCTTATTTCTCAACATGTTGGAGTCCTTCAGGTGTTTTTTTTAGCAAACTCTATGCGGGCTTTTATGTGTCTTGCACTGAGGAGAGGCTTCCGTCGGGCCACTCTGCCATAAAGCCCTGACTGGTGGAGGGCTGCAGTGATCGTTGACTCTCCAACAACTTTCTCCCATCTCCCGACTGCATCTCTGGAGCTCAGCCACAGTGATCTTTGGGTTCTTCTTTACCTCTCTCACCAAGGCTCTTCTCCCCCGATAGCTCAGTTTGGCCGGACGGCCAGCCCTAGGAAGGGTTCTGGTCGTCCCAAACGTCTTCCATTTAAGGATTATGAAGGCCACTGTGCTCTTAGGAACCTTAAGTGCGACAGAAATGTTTTTGTAACCTTGGCCAGATCTGTGCCTTGCCACAATTCTGTCTCTGAGCTCTTCAGGCAGTTCCTTTGACCTCATGATTCTCATTTGCTCTGACATGCACTGTGAGCTGTAAGGTCTTATATAGACAGGTGTGTGGCTTTCCTAATCAAGTCCAATCAGTATAATCAAACACAGCTGGACTCAAATGAAGGTGTAGAACCATCTCAAGGATGATCAGAAGAAATGGACAGCACCTGAGTTAAATATGAGTGTCACAGCAAAGGGTCTGAATACTTAAGACCATGTGATATTTCAGTTTTTCTTTTTTAATAAATCTGCAAAATATCAACAATTCTGTGTTTTTCTGTCAATATGGGGTGCTGTGTGTACATCAATGAGGGAAAAAAATATAACTTAAATGATTTTTGCAAATGGCTGCAATATAACAAAGAGTGAAAAATTTAAGGGGGTCTGAATACTTTCCTTCCCCACTGTATATATAAATAAATGTATAGATAGATACAGATATCTATTTTTGACTCGGTAAATGTGTATATAAAATGAAATATATATATATATCTATCTATCTATCTATCTATCTATCTATCTATCTATCTATCTATCTATCTATCTATCTATCTATCTATCTATCATGTATGTATGTGTGTGTTGATGATTTTACCCTCATGTTTTCTATGCATGAAGGTAAAAACCTTCGGTGTGCATCAGCCCCCCTAATACTTTCCTAAGCCCGATTCCTCCTAATTGGCTGAGATACAGTAGCCATTGGCTCCTGATGCTGTCAATCACAGACAGTGAGGGGGGATGAAGGGGCGGGGCTAAACCGCACTCTGTGTCTTATGGACACAGAGCTGGCTCTGGAGCGAGCATGCTTTGCTTTTGCTAGCAGCAGCTTGGCATTGCATGCCATTGCTGAGACTATCATCTTCTAGGACCCCCAGGTCCTTTTCCACGCTAGATTCCTCCAGAGGTTCTCCCCTTAGTGAGTAGATTGCATTCATATTTTTGCCACCCAAATGCATTATTTTACATCTTTCTACATTAACCCTCATTTGCCATGTAGTCGCCCACCCCATTAATTTGTTCTGATCTTCTTGCAAGGTTTCCACATCCTGCGGAGAAGTTATTGCCCTGCTTGGCTTAGTATCGTCCGCAAATACAGAGATTGAACTATTTATCCCATCCTCCAGATCGTTTATGAACAAGTTAAACAGGATTGGTCCCAGCACAGAACCCTGGGGGACCCCACTACCCACCCCTAACCATTCTGAGTATTCCCCATTTATCACCACCCTCTGAACTCGCCCTTGTAGCCAGTTTTCAATCCATGTACTCACCCTATGGTCCATGCGAATGGACCTTATTTTGTACAGTAAACGTTTATGGGGAATTGTGTCAAATGCTTTTGCAAAGTCTAGGTACACCACATGGGGCTATTATTGCTACCTTACTGAAAAGCAATCTATGATTGATCACTTTTTAGAGGACATTTTCCAGGCAATGCAGAGGCAATATGTTGTCACCTCACTGCCTGGTTTAACCCTCAAAATGCTGACCAGCTGTGTGCAATGCACCCGGTTGTGGCACAGCCTTATTCATTTGAATGGGTGGGATGTTGGAGAACCCTCGGCTAAACCTACCACCCCCGTCTGTGTGAGTGAACCCTTAAGAAGTCATGTATGCTCACCAAAGGTGTATTAACAGTTCAGTAAGGCTTATCACACCTATAGCCAGACCTCCTAGCTACAACAGACAAGTACAATGGGGAAGCCGCTCTTGTGCCTGCATACCAGAACTAACAAAGTGCTAGTGGTTAGTTGAGATTGTGTTCACTATTGGGGGATTTTGGTGGAATTCACAGTTTTTTGCTTAATGCATTGTGTTTATAGGACAGTCACAGCAATGATGTTGCCCTCTGTATCTTCTTCATGGGTATTTTTGTTGGAGACAGTCAAGGAAAATCATCAGCCTCTTACAGGTAAGTGAGAGCTTTCTGAATTATTTTTAGTTTGTTTAAAATGAAAATCTAGGGAACAATATAGTATAGACAAGCACTGATAGGCAGCACATGTGTTCCGGGATCTTGTCGTGTGTTTCCAGGACAAGCAGTGATTGGTAATAAAGTAGAGGGCTCCCCCTACTGCAGCTCCCAGGTTTCATCAGGTCAGATATTTGCTGTCAAATTCAAACTTCAGTAGAAGTGTGTGTAAATTCTAATGATTAACTTTTCCTATTTGCTCACTTTTGGTCTGCTAAATATACCATTGATCATTCATTGGCGGGGAAAAAACACCTAACTCAAGAAACAGGATTTGAAGGATAGGTGAACCTATCCTTCAATTTTTTTTTTTTTTACTTGGATCCTGGAAAGCAGTGCACTCACGCAGGACTCCTGCAGACTTGTCAGTGTATCTGTCTGATTTATCAATACTGGACTTTACTATTACCGTTGAGGAATGACCATACAAGATTTATAAAAAAAATCTATTTTTTTTTATTACTAAAGATTAAAATTGATTAAAAACATCAAGATACATTTTTATATATGATGCTGGCCATATCAATAATCACTAATAGACGATCCAAAATAGATGCAGATTTCTACCTATATCAGGGTGTCTCCCGGCGCTCACGTGACTCCTCGGCTCTCTCTCTGGCTGACGTCAGCGGGAGTGCTCGGCCCCGCCTGTTATAGCTGTTAGCCAGGAGACGCTCTGATATAAAGTATAATCAGCATTTTTTTTTTATGCAGAACAGACACAGGAACACTCAATGTTATTTAGGAGGGGATGGCATGCTTATACTTTAGTGGCTTAACAACCACTTTAAATCAAAATGGGAGGAGAGGGGGAATGGCTGCAGCTGCTGGAGCATGTTGCATCCTAAATACGGGCAGAATATGTAACATGTTCCAAAAGGTGAACTTATCCTTTAACAGGTGGATGGTCTCCCAGAAAAACATAAAGAGTACTTGTAAAAACAATCAACTTTATTCCATAAATCTATTCGATCAAAAGGGCATATAGATGCTTATGTTATAGTAACACATACCACAAATATCATTAAGGGTATTACAGAACAACATCCCCAACCATCATATTCCTAAATGATTATATTAGCATCACATTAGCAACACTTCCAAAATTATGCCTATTCAAGGGCTTTTACCAAATAAAGTGTTGGTAAATGATTTACAACGCAAAACCGAGCATGTTTCGCCCCGATGGGCTTCTTTAGGGGGATAATGGGGTTTGTGTTCTGTTAGTCCTCTTAGAATCCAAAAATCAACCCGCCCACACTGAATGTAGTCTGAGCCATGATGGAAACCATTGTGGCCACCATGGTATGTACTGCTCACCCAAGGAAACCCCCTTAACTACATTCTTCCTGAACTCCGGTCCGTTGAAGATCCCAGGAGAAAGTAATTCCATAAACAGACCCCCACGGGGACAGATAAGATTATGGTTTAGCCTTAGCAAAATCCTATGACTGCTTAACTATCTGTCCAAACATCCAAGTGAATGTAGAGTGGTCTGAGCGACCTATATACCATTCAAAGAGTTTTGTTATATCTGCTCAATAAGTACAAAAAATACATTTTCGCTCCTGCCAGAAATCATGTGATTTAATAACTTCCAGTGTTCTCTGTCTGTGCGGAAGGAGGGGATATGGAGATGAGGGGGGCTGTGTTCTTAATTTATCAGAAATCAAGTAGGTAGGACTTGATAACAGAGTGGTGTTCTCAGGTCAGAGATGAAGCTAGAAGCATATACTACAATTCTGAGGCATCAAATGTTCTTCTGCACTTGTAGTGTGTATTGCAGAGATGTGCTACCTTTTTTCCCCTTGACATATACTTTAAAGCCGAGGTCGGCAAACCGTTGATCGCAATCTACCTGTCGATGGCGGGATGCCAGCAGGTAGATCATAATCAGGGCTGTGCCTATACTTCCCCCAGACTCCGCCACTCTCCTTTCTAATAACAGAGTGGAGTGAGAGGCAGAACGGTGCTGAATGGAGAGCGGGGGCATGGCAGCTGCTTTAGTTAACTTTGCAAGTTAACCAGCAGGTGATTGGTTGCTGGGTGGACCTAGCGACCAATCATCAGCTTGTTAACATGAATGGTTAACTTTGGCAGCACCTGCTCCTGCCCTCCATCCAGCACTGTGCTAACTCTCACTCTGCTCTGATGTACAGTCAGTGTAAGGGAGGAGAGAGCCGTCTACGGCTGTGTGTTGTGAACGGGGAAAATGTCACTACTTGTTGTGGACAGAGAACACTTTTTTGGGGGGGCAAGGGACACTACCGTGAGGAAAAATGGGGGGGGGGGGTCGGGCAAGAGACACTGCTGTGGGGGGGGGGGGGGGGAGAACGCACTACAGTGTGTTGGGCAGGGCAAAGGACAGTGCTATGCAGGGGGAGGGCAGAGGACAGTACGGGGGGGGGGGGGGGGGGGGCAGAGGGCACTACAGTGTATTGGGCAGGGCAAAGGACAGTGCTATGCAGAGGGGGGGGGGGGCAGAGGACAGTATGGGGGGGGCAGAGGACAGTATGGGGGGGGGAGGGCTGAGGGCACTACAGTGTGTTGGGAAGGGCAAAGGACAGTGCTATGCAGTGGGGGGGGGGCAGAGGACAGTACGGAGGGGAGGAGGGCAGAGGGCACTACAGTGTGTTGGGCAGGGCAAAGGACAGTGCTATGTGGGGGGGGGGGGGGCAGAGGACAGTGGGGGGGGCAGAGGGCACTACAGTGGGGTGAGGGAGGCAGAGGACAGTATGGGGGGGGGCTGAGGGCACTACAGTGTGTTGGGAAGGGCAAAGGACAGTGCTATGCAGGGGGGGGGCCAGAGGACAGTACGGGGGGGAGGAGGGCAGAGGGCACTACAGTGTGTTGGGCAGGGCAAAGGACAGTGCTATGTGGGGGGGGGGCAGAGGACAGTGGGGGGGGCAGAGGGCACTACAGTGGGGTGAGGGAGGCACAGTGGGGTGAGGGGCACAAAACTGCTTTTGAGGGGACGGGGGTGCAGAGGACACTGCTATGTGGGGGCAGAGGACACTACTGTGGGGAAAGGGATGGCAGAGGACACTGCTATGGGGAACGGAGGGCACTACAGTGGGGGGGGACAGGACAATACGGTGTGGGAGGACAGAGGACATTACCATGTTGGAGGGCAGAGGACACTACCATGTTTGTGTGGGGATGGAGGGCAGAGACACTGTGTGGGAGAGGCAGAGGGGCAGAGAACACTACAGTAGGGGAACAGGGTGCATTACTTTTAGGGGGGGGGGGGTGATTTTGAGCGGAGCATACACTCCTGTGACACACTGTTCTTCGTGCAGTCTTTTTTTATTGGGGGCTTTGATTTCCTCTATTTATCCAGGTAGATCTCAACCTCTGAAAGGTTGCTTACCCCTGCTGTCATGATGTCATGTAATTTTTAAAACTGATTGCTAAAACAGAAAATATGTTTTTATTATAAGCACCCAAATAAACTCCTCCTTGCAAAACTACAAGTCCCAGCATGCCTTTGCCTGTTGGAGCCATGCTTGTGTCTGTCAGAACCTTGTAATGCATCCTGGCTCATTGTAGTTCCACAACAGCTGGATGGGTGAAGTCTGCCTTCCCCTGCCCTAGGCTCCTGCCTAGGTTGCCTTGTAGATGATCCAGAGCCCGGAGCGACTTGGAGCCTACTTCTCTAAGAAACCCATACAGCTTTGTAATGTAGGTATGTTTTTCCTGTATAAAGACAAACTACAGCTCCCCCCTTTTATGCTGCAGTAAGTCCCCCCCAGCCGGTCCTGTTATCTATGCTCGGACCAAAACACGGATATTTTGGTTTAATCTTCTCTCTACCAAGTGGATGAAAAGAACATTTTATATGTTGTGACCTGGTCCATCTGAGATATGTTTCAAACTCCAGCGAGATGAATAGTTCTTGAAAGGCTCCTAGCGGCAATCAGAGGGGTGAGCGTTGCCAAGCTGGAGGCTGGTGGGGTAGAGATATCGCTGGCATGGCTCTGGAATGTCGGAATGTGTGTCTTGGCAGCGCTAACCTGAAATCTTGTCTGCAGGTGGAATGACATTGGGAATATCACACACAACAAGTCTGCAATTGTCCTGGAGCTGAACAGAAAGGAAGAGAGTGTCCTTTTTCACACGGTACGTGCGCAATCGCCTCTTCCCACATTCGCCTTTTTGTTGTCAGATTTCCTTTTTTTTTCCCTGAATTGAAATATGTATTGTTGCAGATAAAGTGCCTTCCTGTCTGAGGATTCCATAAAACAGAAATCTTGAATGTAATTCTCTTTAACAGTGTTTGTGTGATCATAAAGTCTATCCAAATCCAAGAACAAAAAACGTATATATTGCAGGTTGCCAGTCCTTAGATGTGGTGGCTGCATTAGTTTTTCCTATTGCAGGCTTAGAATATTTTCTGGTCGATCCCACCAAAAATCCAATGTTCTTGCAATTTCCCATGCACTGAGTTTTAGTTTATTGAGCAATGTTAATACACAGCAAAGTACAGATGGATTGGCATGTGGCACAATATGAAAACACAAATGATAGCGCAGTCTCTAATGGAATACATCATCCAACACACCATTTTTCTAGGTCTGGAATTAAGGGGATTCATGGTAGACTTGTGCGATTTGTTTTGTTACGAACAGAAATTCGGCCAAAATTCACTTTCTGGAGATCCGAATCTCTATATCACAATAGAAACAAAATTCAACAATCCAAAACAAATTGCAACAAAACAACAAATTTATTTGTTTTATTCGGATGACCGGATGCGATCGTTTGGGCCTTTAATGTTTGAAGCATCTGAAATAACGTAATGACATAACGAATGATCCAAATTGATTTGGATCTATTTTGTTTTTATGTTGCATTAATATTTTTCATTATTATAAAAAAAAATACACTACATGTGAAATGGAAACATATTGCAATAAATACAGTAAGGTATAAGTGTGAAAAAAGATCATTCCTACTTATTGTGTTTGGTTTGGATGGAGGTGGATCCATCAAAATCCTTGCATCAAAACCTATCAAATCAATCCAAAATTAAAGAGGAACTGCAGTCTGCTCACATAATTTGTAATAAAAACATCTTTGCCATTCTGAAGCTTCCCTCCAACCACTAAGTCTGGCTGCAGCCATTTTAACTGTGGGCAGCTGAAGCTGCTGCCTGTTCACTTCCTGGATTTACATGGATTTACACAGAGGCACACCTCCAACTTTGCAGCTCTCATTGGCCATCTTATGACTCATCCCCCCTCCCTTCCTGGCAAACTCTCACAAGAGAGAGAGCTGTACATGATGTCATAAGCCTAGGCTAATGACCAGACAAGAGACAGGAAGTGGGCTGTATAAGTTATTTACTGGCAGAAAAAAAATGCTTTACTATCCAAAGTTAAAACAACAAGGGCTGAAGATTTAATAGATGGAAAGTTGAAAAAATTACTGAAGGTCCGCTTTAATTTTGTTCCTTTCCTTATGTTATGATTCGGATATTCTGATGGATCCTCCATCCAGCCCAGAGTACATAAGTAATCCCCCGAAATAACACGTTAAAATGATTATAGCCAATCTTCTGAAAAATCTTCAGAAATTCGAATCGATTTGGAACAACGAATATATGAAGCGAATCCGAATATACAAAATGAATTCTGAAAACGAATCATTCTAACATTGAAAATATGATGAAATTAAATGATTAACAACAGATTATTCTGACACAAAACTAAACTTTCCGTTGTGAACATCTTTAATCCAGGTCCGTGAAAGAGCTGCTTTAACCACTTCATACCCCGCCCTTAGTCAAATGACGTCCACAGGAGGGATCTCCTATTCTGGGCGGGCGTCATATGACGTCCTGGGCTTCCCGGCCATCTAGGGGGCGTGCGCCCCGCCACGTCACTCGGGAGCCGGTGCACATGCCCTGCAACCGCGATGTCCGCCGGGCACCTGCGATTGCCAGTAACAGAGCCGGGACGTGGATCTGTGTGTGTAAACGCACAGATCCATGTCCTGTCAGAGGAGAGGAGACCGATGGTGTGTTCCCATTACAGAGGAACACCGATCGGTCACCTCCCCTTGCGAGTCCCCTCCCCCTACAGTTAGAATCGCTCCCTAGGTAACACATTTAACCCCTTGATCGCCCCCTAGTGTTAACCTCTTCCCTGCCAGTGACATTTATACAGTAATCAGTGCATTTTTATAGCACTGATCGCTGTATAAATGTGAATGGTCCCAAAATAATGTCAAAAGTGTCCGATGTGTCCGCCGCAATGTCGATTAAAAAACGCAGATCGCCGCCATTACTAGTAAAAAAAAAAATAATAATAAAAATGCCATAAATCTATTCCCTATTTTGTAGACGCTATAACTTTTGTGCAAACCAATCAATTTTTTTCCCAAAAATATGTAGAAGATTACATATCAGCCTAAACTGAGGAAAAAAAATGTTTTTGTTTTTTAAAAATTGGGATATTTATTATAGCAAAAAGTAAAAAATATTGTGTTTTTTTTTTTTTTTTTTTTTTTTCAAACTTGTCGCTCTTCTTTTGTTTATAGCGCAAAAAATAAAAACTGCAGAGGTGATCAAATACCACCAAAAGAAAGCTCTATTTGTGGGGAAAAAAAATTATAAAAATTGATTTGGGTACAGTGTTACATGACCGCGCAATTGTCTTTCAAATTGTGACAGCGCTGAAAATTGGCCTGGGCCAGAAGGGGGTGAAAATGCCCTGTATTGAAGTGGTTAAAGGCGTGAGGTTGTCCTGGTATGGATGAAAGGAAGTGGGAGGTGATGCAGTCCAAAGAATTGAGTAGAAGAGGAGCATAAAATAAAGCAAGACTCAAAGATAGGAGGAAGAGAGTGGATGGGGCAAAGGAGGATGGAGCAGGGTAGTTACCCAGGCGCCAAAAGACCTTTTGTGAGGTCAGGTACTGATGGATGAGAAGACCTGGCTCGTCATCCCAATTCATCCCAAAGGTGTTCAGTAGGGTTGAGGTCAGGAGTCTATGCAGGTCACTTAGGTTCCTCCACACCAAACTGGTCAAGCCATGTCTTCATGGAGCCAGCTTTGTACACAGGGGGTACAGTCATACAGTCATGCTGGAACAGAAAAGGGTCTTCCCCAAACTTTTACCACAAGGTTGGAAGAGTACAATTGTCTAAAATTTCTTTTTATTGTATACCATTAAAGCCGGCCATTAAATGGATCAGTTCAGCAGGGACCAGCCAAATTTCGATCCATGTATAGGCAGGGAGGTTGTATAAAAGTTGATCTACCGATTTGACTTCTGTACAACTGCTTTGTCTGATTTTTGCTGCTTGATCAGCGCCACTGGCCATAGCCGACAGTGCATACAGCGGGAGGATTCCCCATCCACCTCAAGTATGTGATTGGGGGGGAATCAAGTCATTTTTTTCATTCAATCTACTAGTTAAAACGAAAAAAAGGAAAATAATGGTATGAGCTGCTTAAGGCCGGCCATAGGTGGGTCGAAACCTGAACTTTGTGTTGACCGTCATCTTGTTTTTCGTTTTTCTAAAAAATAAATAAATAAAAGTCCAGCATGTTGGATCAGGCACTTTTGATTGTAGCACGAGAATCGCATGTCACAGCTGGCACACTAATGATGCAAAAAACGAACAATCTGACGATCAACAAGCATTTTCGTTTCCAACTCCTCTATGGCCTGCTTAAACCGTACCTTTCACTAAAAACACCTCATTTTGGGGTGGGGGTGTATCCTCATACTTTTGGCTATCCAGTATTCAGATAACAGAGTTTTCCTACTGGCGAGGATAGGTTTGTTCAGAGGAGTCCTGACAGGTGTTTTTTTTGATGGGTATTGTCCTATTGATAGCTTTTTTTTTTTTTCTTGCCTTTGTTTATTTTCTTGAGCTGAAAGTAATGTGATAGCCTGGCACATTGTCTTCGTCTGTTTCCCAAATACACTGGCGCTGCAGACAGTGACATTTCCTTTCCATGTTTTTCAACAGGACGACATTGAAAACAGCAAATACATATCACGGCTGTTTGCCACTCGGATGAAATTCTACAAAGAGAACAAAATTTGCACAGAGTAAGTGACTGTCTTTTTTGAGTATCATTACATGTTACAAATCTTTTACTTTACTAAGTCCCCCGGGGGGTACCAAGCGCACATAGTACATGGTCCTATTAACATCCCAAAAAAATAAATAAAAATAAATGAATGTTTTATTCTGTCAGTGCTGTGCTGTAGCTCCACCCCTGTATGAAGCCCGATTTGATAGGAATTTCAATGGGGGGGATATACAGCATAGTACTGAGCCTCCGCCCCCTCTCTGAGCTGATTTTGTTTCTTTACTATCATGAATGAACAATTACGGCTATGGGGCTGATTGATCTATCTGCCAGTGCAGTGGATATTTACAGCAGGCATATTGCAGAGCCCCACCAGCGCTGACTGTTCATAAGAGTAAACCACAAGTTTCTTCTACAAGGTTATAATAGAGCTGCTGGCTACTGGTAAACATCCATTGTGCTGGCAGATACATCACACAGACCTGCAGAGCTGACTGATTTTTTGCTTTTGTGAAGAAACAGTTAATGTAAAAAATCCCCCCCCCCCCCCCCAACCCCCGGTGTGCTGATTGATGGTGCTCTTCTGCAGAGCTCCTTTGCTGCCAGAGATCAGCACCATCAATCAGCCCTCATTAAGTATTCGTCTCCTTGCTAGGCTTGTGATCGGAAAACCAAGGGGCGAGAAGTCCAGTCACTCTTCTCAGCAACCAAGGGAATGGATCAGAATGGGAGCAAATGCCAAATAACTATGGTCCCCTAGGAGCTTTAACAATTCTTTTTAATTTGTAACAAAACTATGGTAAGGTAGAAGACAAATGATTAAATAAAAACAGATGTCTTGCCTTCTGTATAATTCTGTATAGGTAGTCTTGTGATTCAGATATACCATATAGCCAGCCAAGTCTCTGCCCTCCACTGGAATTTGTACAGGTGCATCTCTAAAAATGTAAACATCATCAAAAATGTAATTTATTTCAGTAATTCAAAAAGTGAAACTCTTATATTATATACATTCATTACACACAGAGTGATATATTTCAAGCATTTCTAGTCTTTTAATTTTGCTGATTATGGCTTACAGCTAGTGAAAACTCAAAATTCAGCATCTCAGAAAATTATAATAATGTGAAAAAGTTCAATATTGTAGACTCATGATGTCATACTCTAATCAGCTAATTAACTCAAAACACCTGTAAAGATTTCCTGAGCCTTTAAATGGTCTCTCAGTCTGATTGAGTAGGTTACACAATCATGGGAAAGTCTGCTGACTTGACAATTGTCCGGAAGACAGTCATTGACACCCTCCACAAGGAGGGTAAGTCACAAAAGCTCATTGCTAAAGAAGCTGGCCGTTCAGAGTGCTGTATCCAAGCATATTAATGGAAAGTTGAGTGGAAGGAAAAAGTGTGGTAGAAGAAGGTGCACAAGCAACAGGGATAACCGCAGCCTTGAGAGGATTGTGAAGCAAAGGCCATTGAAGACTTTGGGGGAGATTCACAAGGAGTGGACTACAGCTGGTGTCAGTGCTTCAAGAGCCGCCACACACAGACGTATCCAGGACATGGGTTACAACTGTCGCATTCCTTGTGTTAAGCCACTCCTGAACCAGAGACATTGTCAGAAGTCTTACCTGGGCTAAGGAGAAAAATGACTGGACTGTTGCTCAGTGGTCCAAAGTCCTATTTTTGGATGAAAGTAAATTTTGCATTTCATTTGGAAATCAAGGTCCTATCTGGAGGAAGAGTGGAGAGGCACGAGTTACACGAGGTCCAGTGTGAAGTTTCCTCAGTCAGTGATGATTTGAGGAGCCATGTCATCTGCTGGTGTTGGTCCACTGTGTTTTATCAAGTCCAGAGTCAGCGCAGCCCTCTACCAGAAGATTCTAAAGCACTTCATGCTTTCCTCTGCTGACCAGCTTTATGGAGATGCTGATTTCATTTTCCAGCAGGACTTTGCATCTGCCCACACTGCCAAAAGTACCAGTACCTGGATGATGATCATGGTATCATTGTGCTTGATTGGCCAGCAAACTCGCCTGACCTAAACCCCATAGAGAATCTGTGGGATATTGTCAAGAGGAAGATGAGAGACACCAGACACAACAATGCAGATGAGCTGAAGGCCGCTATCAAAGCAACCTGGACTTCCATAACACCTCAGCAGTGCCACAGGCTGATCGCCTCCATGCCACGCCGCATTGACAGTAATTCAGGCAAAAGGAGCTCGACCAATCAAGATCCTGTTACACCATTGGATACAGGAAGCAAAAGTAAAGACAGAATTCATGTACTGCATTTAAAGTGTTGATCTGCAGGAGGCAGTCATAACATGGGGCTGTGTTACCAGAGACTGCTAGAGATCACGCCAACGTGACCCCTTTTACAATCGGTGCTCCCACTACTGACTACTGGGGGCTGAGGGATGCACAGCATGCACCAAAGGGGGCGTATGTTCGGTGTCAGTGCTCCAGTATCTCATTGGCTGCACTGACACCTGGTCTGAGAGAGGTGGAGTAGAGCAGGGGTAATTGACACATGGAATTAATGCATAGCTTGGCTTTTTAGGCAGCCCAGCACGCCACCTACCGTCAGACGTCAGCCAACATGGAGCCGGTCTTCCATGGTGAGTCATTTCTTATACATACTCATGCAACTTTATTATTTATTTTTTTTTACCTTTTCTCATTTGTGCTCTTTCATTCTGTCCCTTCCCATTTTTTTTATATCCTTATTTTATATTCCGGTTTCTTGCTAATGTTTATTTCTATATTACATAGTCAAGACAACAAGCAACTATATTACCTCCAAGACACATTCAGGGGAACGAAACATTCATTTCTGAAGGTAGGTATGATGCAGTTGGAAAATTTTTACTTTTAATATCTCTTAATCAATTACTGCACTTACTAACCACTTGCCAACCTCAATATATGTGTGTGTGTGTGCGTGTGTGTGTGTATATATATATCTATATTGATATATATAGATATGTGTGTGTGTGTGCGTGCGCGCGCACGCACACACACCGGTTTGCAAGTGGTTTGAAGATATCAGCCATAACCCCTGTACCGTTTTTTCAGCAGGCGGCCAGCTTTCTCATAAAATCGGTCCACGCGGCTCATGGGGATGGGGGGTTTCCGCCAGTATGGCCGGCTGTTTCCATAGGCGACCAAAATATATAATATATGTTATCTTTTTTTTTTTAAAGCGAAAGATCAAAAAAATCGCCTATGGAGATTTAGTTTTTCGCCATTCCACAAGCTTGCACAGTGTGACATTGGGTATCTATTTACTCAGCGTAACATCACCTTTCACATTATACAAAAGAATTGGGGTAACTATTTTGTGTTTTTTTTTTTTTTTTTTTTAATTCATCAACCATTTCCCGCCTGCCCTGTTGCAGATTGACGTTCGCAAAGTGGCTCTGTTATCCTGACTGGGCGTCATATGATGCGCAGCGCGGCGATCTGTGGTGCTGTGTGTCGCTCTGACACACCGCATCTCCGACGTAGGCTCTTAACTACGTGATCAGCTGTGACCAATCACAGTGGTAACCAGGAAGAGCTCGTTTTGTGTTGACAGGGAGAGCCAATCGGCGGGTCTCCTGACAGAAGGGAGGTCTGTGCTGATAATCCGCGCAGCCCCCATCAGAGGAGCCCATCAAAATGGCAATCCGTGCCCATCAGTAATGCCTGTCAGTGCCCTTCACAGGTGCCCATCAGTGATGACTGTCAGTGCTTCCCATCAGTGCCACCTATCCGTACCCATTAGTGCTGCCTATCAGTGCTGCATATAAGTGTCTCCTCATCGGTGCCTGTCAGTGAAGGAGAAACAAAAATTTTATAACCGAAACAAAGAAACTTTTTTTCAGAAATTTCGGTCTTTTTTAATTTGTTTAGCAAAAAATAAATAAACCCAGTGGTGATCGAATACGACCAAAAGAAAGCTCTATTTGTGGGAAGAAAATGATAAAAATTTAGTTTGGGTACAGCATTGAAGTGGTTAAAGTGTATTTTTTCCCAAAAAATTGTGCTTGCAAAACCTCTGCACAAAATATTGAGTGACAAAACATTTCAACATTTTATTCCCTAGGGTCTCTGCTTAAAAAAAAAAAAAAATGTATAATGTTTTGGGGTTCTAGGTTTACCCCCCCTACTGCCCAGGCCATTTTTCAGCTTTTAGCGCTGTCACACTTTGAATGACAATTGCGCGGCCATGCAACGCTGTACCCAAATGAAATTTTTATCATTTTTTTCCCCCACAAATAGAACTTTCTTTTGGTGTTGTTTTTTATTTACCACTGGGTTGTGTGTTTTTTTTTTTTTTTTTTTTTATGGGAAAATTAGAAAAAATCAAAAACATTTCATAGTTTGTTATAAAATTTTGCAAACCTCCTTCATTGATATGCGCTGATGAGGCGCCACTGATAGGCACAGATAAGGCAGCACTGATGAGCACTAATAGGTGGCACTGGGCAGCACTGGTGATGAGGGACTGATTGGTGACATTGATAAGTAGCACTGTGGGCACTGATAGGTGGCACTGGTGGGCACAGATGACTCCGCGGCTGCTCTCCTTGATCGGGCCCGATGTCTCTCTGACAGCTGCTGGTGATCGGCTTTTTTTTTTTCTCCTCACGCTATCAGCGTGAGGAGAAAAAATAGCCGATTGCCGGCTCTGTTTACATCACATGATCAGCTGTCATTGGCTGAGAGCTGATCATGTGGTAAGGGGTCGAAATCGACCCCTTACCCCGATCTGTGATCAGCCAAGTCTCATAGACTCGCTGAACACAGAGCACGCCGCGCAGACCTCTCGAGCACGGGAGGATGTCTATTGACGCCCTCCTGGCAAAGTAGGTCTGTGCTGCAGCATTCAACTATAGCGCGGACGGGAAAGAGTTAAACTTGTAAACAAAAAGTGGCAGAAAAAGCCTAGTCAGCAAGTGGTTAAGCTTGCAATAAAACCTGGAAGCTCCTTTACTGGCAGTGCTTTTACACATCCTCCAGGCCCCTCCTCTGCCTAAAGAAGGCGTAAAAGCTGTAGTTATGATTAAATGAACACTTTCCTCCCCATACCCTCACACCTGCAATCCCTGTACGAACTTTCCTAACATGCTGAGGATAAGTTCTTAAATGTTTTCTCTTTGAGAGCTGAAAGCCAACGCTTCGCACAACTGATAGCTCTGAAGATGACTGTCACTGAAAGCTTGGCTTCTCACCAACCATCGGGAACCAGCCAAAGTAGTTTCTGGTCATGAGACCACTATATCAGCTATGATTGATAAGCCTGCAGCCTGAAGCTATGCCTCTATTCGATACTGTAATTGTCAGTTTTCAGAGACCGTTATAGAAATAAAAAAAATAATTAAAAAGAAAAAACATATACATTGCCTTGAAAAAGTAGTCATACCCCTTGAAATTTTAAAATTAAAAAAAAAATGTAATGTATTTTATTGGGATTTTATGTGATAGACTGGCGTGCACACTTTTCAGATATACCGCTGGACGGTAAAGTCATAATCTGCTAGTAATTTTCGAGCAAAAAATACTGATTGTTACATGTATATAAAAAGTGCCAGAAAAGGCATGACCTGGAAGTGGATAATAATGGCCATGATTTTGTAATAGGATACCACACATGCCCACATAGTTGTGATGGTCAGGTGTCCACCAACCTCCCTTGTGTTACTATTTTGTCTTTTACCTTTCGTTCCTTTGCATTACTTCCACTGATTTTCTAGGTCTCCACTTGCTATATCCTTATATCCTTTTGCCATACCTCATTATCAGTGCTAACATATTTTTCTCCTTGCAGACAGCATATTCCACATGAACGAGGAAACATTTAATTTCAGGTCTCAGAACAGTCTGGATAGATACATGGAACTCAATTTTATGAATGGTACTGTGCCAAACGGTAGTGTTTCCAGTGCCCATAGCATGAACTCGCTGAACCATTCACAGACCTTCATCCAGGCCTCCCCTATGTCCTCTAACCTTAGCATCACCGGAAATGACATCATGAGGTCTGACTACATCCCTAAGTGCAGACACAGCGCCATTATCTTGCCTTCTTATCGGCAAACGCCGGACTATGACACTGTAATGAGGCAAATGAACCGGAGTGTTCATCCACCTGATAGCCAAAGTCAGTCCCTACGAAACCTTAATATTGGAAATACACATGCTTATAGGCATCGGGAGAATTTGGTTTATAGCCAGCCTGAGATGCAGGAAAGACCTCCTTACATGGCCTCTTATGGACATCAGTCTCATTTTGGAAACAAGGCCATCAATCCGCCTGAACAAATGCCAGTGAACCAGACTGCTTCACATCCTGCTAAAGCCAAGTCGATTTCTCATACCGTCAGCACACCTGAACTTGCCAATGTACCGCCTCAAACTTTCAGTGCATCCCACTTGTTCAGAAACTTTTTAACCCGACCTCCTCCTCCCTACCCACCACCTAGACCAGCTACCAGTACTCCTGACCTGGCAAGTCACCGCCACAAGCGTGTTAGTGCTAGTAGCCCAGACCTGGTGGCCAGAAAAGTCCAGCAGTCTGTAAAAACTTTCCAAGAAGACAGTTCTCCAGTGGTCCGCCAGTCTCTTCAAGAGGTCAGTGAGCCCTTAAAACCTCATAAACACCATCCGGTCATAAACAAACGTCACAGTTTTGAAGTTATGAGCCACATGGTGAGAGGGATGGAAGCGATGGCTTTAAAGTCATTGAATGCACCATTGCCACGTAGGAATACCTTAAGAGAGCAGTTGCACACAGAGGAACCTGTGCAAAAGGCTCATGAAGTACAGCAGATGCCCGTGTACCACCACAAAAAGAACATCTCGGATGCCACCATGTTGATCCACAGCAGCGACAGTGAAGAGGAAGATGATCTGCACAAATCTGTGCCTCACACTTCCTTCATTTCATACAGTGCCCAGCTCCAGGCTGCCCTGGCTCGAATACCAAATAAGCCACCACCTGAATATCCTGGTCCAAGAAAAAGTGTCAGCAATGGAGCACTGAGAAATGACCAATCTACTATATCAGCTGCCATAGCACGGGCCAGGGCCATGAGCCCCCGGCAATCACAGACTGTGTGTATGTCCAGAAATGAGCCGGGGCCAATCAATGTGACCTCTCTGGGGCCATCACTTTCAGAGCCTGATCTCAGCAGTGTAAAGGAGAGGGTCAAGAAAGAGCCGGTGAAGGAGCGGCCAGTCTCAGAGATGTTTTCTGCAGAGGATGCCATAGTTGAAAGGGAGATCATGATGAGGGTATGTAACAAAATAATCTTAATAATACTCGCTAAATCAAAATTCTCAAATGGGCTTGGATGATGGGACCTGGTTTAAAGCAGATTTTGTATTTCCTCCATTTAATCCACCATTTTGATATTCTGCTCTGTGTCCTTTAGTTTATGTTGCCTTTCAGCTCCCACTGCCAAAGTGTCCACCATAGGTCCATTATGCATGGGTGCTTAACCTGTAGCCCTCCAGCTGCTGCAGAACTACAAGTCCCATCATTCCTGTGGGAGTCATGCTTGTAACTTTTAGCCTAGCAATGCCTCATGGGACTTGCAGTTTTGCAACAGCTGGAGGGCCACAGGTTGAGCACACACGAGTTAGAAATTGAGATCTAAAGGAAATGCTCAATCGCTTAAACTTTCTCTCTCTTGTCTGTCTACAACAGTAGAGAAAATATACCTACTACACAGGGAGTGCATTTGTTTTCAAGAGATCGGCTGACTAATAGGTGTGCATTGGGAAGAGCAGCAGTAAGACACAACCATTGTGTAGCACTATAAAGCAGGGACTGGTTCATAAGTATGTAATGAGGGAATATGGCTGCCTATATACCTACATAATTATATATCATACATAGTAACAAGGTTTTTAAAACCTTTTTAGAGACCCATTCGCCTTTTTCGTGAGTTACCGCAACGCACAAGTGTG
Source organism: Aquarana catesbeiana (assembly GCF_042186555.1). Lineage (NCBI taxonomy): Eukaryota > Metazoa > Chordata > Amphibia > Anura > Ranidae > Aquarana > Aquarana catesbeiana. Next base: position 637,328,612 of record NC_133327.1, read on the forward strand.
AGTCTAGCCATAGGCCCCATTCACACGAAGCGTTCCTACACATGTTTTTGGAAGTGTTTCAGTGCGTTGCGCATAGGGCAGCCATGTGCGATAAAAGAATCTCATCTACCAAATTTTGCCACTGAACCAGATGCTCATCTTGGCACAGTTTTCGTGCAACAAAAAGGCCAAAAGCGTCCCATGTTTGGCGTGCCATTAAGAAATAATGGCAATACAAGCACATTTTGACACTTTTCTGAAAAAAATGGGCAGAATAACGTGATTCTGTCTGCATTTTTAATGTGACCAAAGGTGAATGCAGCCTTAAAGTGTATGTAAAACCTACATTTTTTTTTTTTTTAGTTTTGTATAGAATGAGGAAGTATTAATACTCCTGTTTGTGTCCCCTCCTCCTGTTTGGTGGGAGATTCACCTTTTCTGTTGCCCCGATGACTCTTGTCTTTGGATTAAACAGTGATGCAAAAGCCAAAATTTTACAGTTGTCACAGGAACAGGAGAGAAGGGGAAATTTTCTAATAGAGAAACCTGTTCCAGGGACAAATGGCTGAGAGGGGATATCGCCGTACTTCGAGCGGTTTCCTTATACTTGACCTGTTGTGTTTCTGGAGCAGGAAATGTAGGAAAATCTACTCTTTCAGCAAAAAAATAACAAATCTGATAATTCCTAGAGACTCGGTCACCAAATTAAGAAATTGCAGGTAAAAACACAATCAAGCATTTTATATTCTAATGTGGTTTTTGTTTCCATAATTTACTTATTTACTTCCAATGCGTCTTTCAACTTGCTAGAAAATGTGACTATTATAGGAGAGTCGGTTACCAAGCACACCCCTCCTCTTCTGGGCGGGTCTAAATACTCTGTGCTGGCTCAGCTCCTTCACCCCGCCCTTCACCTACACAATCTTTTATATAGCCAAAAGGAATATTACAGAGCAGTAGTCTCCAAGCTGCGTCCCGGGGGCCAGATGCGACCCTTTGCTTGATTTTATCTGGCCCTTGGGGCACTGTTTCATCCACGGATACCAACAATGGGACACATTCCTCCCGGTGATGCCAACGATGGGACACTATTCCTCCCCAATGATACCAGCTATGGGGCACAATTTCTCCCATTGACACCAACAATGGGGCCCAATTCCTCCCAATGACACCAATGATGGGGCACAAATACACTAACACAGACAATGGGATTATTATTTTTTGGGGCATAATTCCCCCCACTGACACCATTGAAGGGACACAGCTCCTCCCAGTGACCCCCAACGATGGGGCACAACTCCTCCCAGTGACCCCCAAGGGTGGGGCACAACTCCTCCCAGTGACCCCCAAGGGTGGGGCACAACTCCTCCCAGTGACCCCCAAGGGTGGGGCACAAATAGTCCCACTAAAACAAACGGTGGGGCATTATTTTTTCCCCGCGGACGTTGGGACCTTTTTTACTCTTAATGGCCACAGTACGGCCCCTCTAAAGTCCAAGAGACCGCAAACTGGCCCATTGTAGAAAGTTTGGAGACCCCTGCTATAGAGTGTCACTTGAGTGACAGCGCTGAGTCTTCTGGACCTGCTGTCACCACATCTAAGATGGCGGCACTCAGCAGCAGTCTCAGGGTTTTTGAATGTTTTCACCAGTGCAGATTTTACAGGTAAATAACATTCATACACTACAATGAATGCAGATATAAGTTTATGGGAAGATTTTTGTTTAAAGCTAAATTCCAGGTATGCATATATTTGCATAGTTACATTGGTATAGCTTGGCCAAAATGAAAGTCTGCACATGTCATACCTGGAAGACCCCTGTGGAAGCTGGAAATCACTGTAGTGGTCACAGTGATCGCTGCTTGCTTCTGGGTCCTGTGCCGAGCAACTGTCCTGCTGCTCAGCGGACACAGGAGGTTACTTGCTCAGCATGGGTGCCATTCAAAGAATGCTTTGCATTTTGAATGCAAAGCATTCTATGATTGGATGAGATGGGGTGGTGATGTCAAGATCTTCAACTCGTCCAATCAGAGAATGGCTTGCATTCATTGAAAGAATGCAAAGTGTTCTCTGAATGATTCCTGTGCTGAGCTAAGCAGAAGAGCAGCCACTTGGGATGGGAACCATAAGTTAGCAGCAATAACTGGAGTAGCAGTGCCTACTAGAGTGATTTCCAGATTCCACACGGATCTTCCAGGAACGGCACGTGCATACATTTGGTTGAAGCCGGAAAAAAATATGCAGAATTGTAATTCATCTTTAAATAAATGGTCTGGCAATGGGATTTCTTTTACCATTCTATCATATCTAAGAAAAGAGTTTCGGCTGTACATACACTTTTTAAAGCAGTATTAAAACCAGAATCGAAAATGTATTATATTGCAGCTTTCCAATTGTTCGTTGTGAAGGGCTGCATTGGTTTTCTTTTTTTGGCTGTTTTCACCTGGGGATCTGGACAGTAACACACCACCTGTATTAGAGTGCCCCCACTCTGGATGAAGGAGCACGAGGGGGCACAGCAGACAGCAGCATTGCCAGTTTTGGGGGAGGAGAATGTTGGATGTACTAGCAAATTTAAATACACTAATAAATTGAAGCCAGATTCCAACTCGCACTTTAAAGGGGTTGTAAACCCTTGTTTTTGGTGGTGTGTGGTTTTTTTTTTTTTTTTATATAAAGATAACAAACATGCCTATACTTAGCTGCCCTGATGCTCTTCTTCTGGGGTGCCCGGCCGGCGCTCCAGGCCCCTCCTCTTCATTGGGTGCCCCCACGGAAAACCACTTTCCCTGGGGGCACCCATGCAAGCTCGCTCACGAGCCCCACTACTACAGACAGCAGGACATAGCCCCGCCCCCCACTCCCATGTCACAGGATTTGACTGACAGCAGCGGGAGCCAGTGGCTTCTGCTGCTATCAATCTATCTAATGAGGAGAGAGACAGCTGCTGGAGCTGCTCTGCTTGTGCACATCACTGGATCAGGCTCAGGTAAGAAAAAGGGGGGGTCTGGGGGGGGCAGCTGCAGCACAGAAGGTTTTTCACCCTAAGACATCTTTCACACTGAGGAGGTTTGCAGGCGCTATTGCGCTAAAAAAAGCGCCTGCAAACCGACATGAAACAGCCGCTGCTGTGTTTCCAGTGTGAAAGCCCCGAGGGCTTTCAAACTGGATCGGTGCGCTGGCAGGATGGGAAAAAAGTCCTGCTAGCAGCATCTTTGGAGCGGAGAAGGAGCAGTGTGTATACCGCTCCTTCACCGCTCCTGCCCATTAAAATCAATGGGACAGCACGTTTATACCGCCGGCAAAGCGCCTCTGCAGAGGCACTTTGCGGTGGTTTTTAACCCTTTCTTGGCCGCTAGCGGTGGTAAAACTGCCCTGCTAGCGCCCGAATTCCGCCGCTAAAACGTCGGTAAAGCGCCGTGCACCTCCCGCCCCAGTGTGAAAGGGGCCTAATGCATATAATACATTAACCTGAAAAACCGTGAGCCTTTACAACCAGTTTAAAGCAGTTTATCTTTTGGGATAAAGGTTTTACCTGAATAAATAAAAAGGTGATCATTGTACGCACCCCTGTCAGTGGTAAATGGTTTGTCTCTACGCTCTAACTGCTACAGGAGAGCTTGTTCTGTTGAAAAACAGACTTACTGGCTGGATCACCAGATGAAAATAAAGTAAAAAGTCTAAAAAAAAGAAAACTAATGCAGCCATCACATCTAGAGATTGGTAAGCTGCAGTATAATAAATGTTTGCTTTTGGTTTAATACTGCTTTAATGTCAGGTGCAAACCATAAATATCATAAATCTCATATCGCCTGAATGTTCCTATTTATGGACTGCATATACACCAATCTCCCACCCCTTATGCTCCTGGGAACAATGCAAACCGTCGGGAAAGTCAAACCTGCCAAAAAAAAAGCACCCAGAGGATGATTGGCCCCAGATCTATAAAGGTACCTTGATAATTTGCCACCCTTCACATTATATCTGTTATATTTATACACTTAATTGTTTTTTGATTTCAATCAAGTTTTACTTTAGGCTTCCTGAGCTCCTTTTTTTTTTTCTGTGTGTGTGAAAATATTCTAAAAGGAAGTTGTAAATAAGTTTTATATCATTTTCTAAGTGTTCTGCTTTGGATCATCTGCGCCAGCACTACTTGGCTTGGCGTTTTGTTGATTTTAGGATTAGAAACATTCCAATATTTGCTGGCACGGCTGATAAAAGATGAAAACATGTCTTTTCTTGCCAAAAGAATTTACAAAAGCAGGAGATGGCAGCCTTGGAAACTCAGAAGAGACCCTTGATGTTGGCAGCGCTGAATGGACTGTCTGTTTCCAGAATTCCTTTGCCCGAGGACAGGCAGAATGACACTGTGATGGTGCCAGTCGATGAGAGGGTAAGACTGTTTTCTCTTCAGCTTTGTCTGTCTGCTCTGAATACAAAGGGAAATGTGTGTGAATTTAACCTCCTGACTCTGAACGTTCACCTTGTTTGTGTGCCGGTTGTTGGGCAGCTGGGGCCAACTGCTTCAACCAGTCACATGCGTAGGAAAGTTAAAATAAAAAAGCATCTCCCCGTTAAGAGAAAACATTTTCCAGCTTTAGGCCTTAAGCACATGAGTGTTTTGGCTCGTTTGCATCAAATTCTGGTGTTTTTGGGCACCTGAGAGGCACAGGTGCTGGCAGCCCCTATTAGACTGAAATACATGGTGGCTGGGCGTTGCACCAAGCGGTGCTCGCATTTTGGGCTATATACGTTTCGGGGACTTCTGTCCCAAGCACAGAATTCCTGCATTCAGGGCATGCATCTCTAAACGCATACAGCCCTAGACGCAAGTACCGCTCAGTACAGCATCCAGCTGCCTCGTATTTCAGTCTGTGATGCTGCACCTGTGCCTCTTGGGCACCCAAAAATGCTGGGATTTGATGTTGACAAGCCAAACCGCTCTTCCATATAACAGCTGCACTATGAGGTTGATTTACTAAGTCTGGAGAGTGTAAAATCTGGTGCATCTGCATAGAAAAAAATCACCTTTCAGATTTTTTTTTGTCAAAGCTTAATACATTCCTCCTCCTGATTGGACATCATATGACATCCTTTCAAAAGGCCCCACACAGCGGCGCGATCTGTCACCGGCTGTGTCCACGAGATCAGTATACCAGTTCACTGCCAGTACCATGTGACCGTTGTGACCAATCACAGCAGATCACATGGCCGTTGTAAACAATGGATGGCTTCCTTTCATGCCATCCATTATTTACAGTTGTGTTGCTAGCTGTGATTGGTCAATGTGATCACATGGTACAGACAGGTCCAATCACAACCCATCTATACCATGCGATTAGCTCTGGCCAATCACAGCTAATCACAACAAAACAAACTGAATCTGTTTCATTCAGTAAAATGCTTGCTTATAGCAATAAAATTCACTGCTATAAGCAATCATGTGTAAACACAAAAAAAAAAATCCTGATCACTTCCCAGAGTACACAATGTTACTATGGTAACATTGTATTGCTCTGATCACAGTGTAAAAAAAAATTGTAATAAATAAAAAATGATTATTTTTTTTCCTACTGTCACCAGTCAGTGTCCTTGATCACCACCACACCAGTTATATGATGTTGCTGTACTGCACTGGTGGCAGTATGTTTAAAAAAAAAAAAAAAATGTTTTTTTTATTTGCTTAATTTTCCAGAAAATTACAAAAAAATTACAACTTTAAAAAACCCGCCATGCCTCCTACTAAATACCTTGGACTGTCTACTTTCCAAAAAGGAGTCATTTGAAGGTATTTGTACTGTCCTGGCATTTTTGGGCCTCAAGAAATGAGATGGGTCGTCAGTACATCAGGATTGATCAATTTTCAGATATATACCATAGTTTGTGGACTCTATAACTTTACTACAGACTAAATAATATACACTGATTTGGGTTATTTTCACCAAAGAAATGTAGCAGAATACATTTTGGTCCAAATTTATGAACAATTATTTTATTGGGAAATTCTATAACAGAAAAAAATTTTGTTTTTTTTTTCAAACTTTTCAGTCTTTTTTTCGTTTTTTTTTTTTCGCACGGACAAGTAGAATCAATGAAATACCAGAGCGCTCAACAGCACCGTGGTAGTTTATTGAGAACTACAAGCCGACTGTCGGTCGTTGTAGTCCATTCATTCAGAGAACACTGTAAAATGATTGGTATTAGTCCCTTTAAGATAAGCTCATATGCAAACTGACATATTATCTTGCTTCAGGGACATTTAAAGAAAGGGGAGAAAGTTGCCTCCAATAGTGTAGTAGTGTTTTGATAAAACCACTTTATGTAAAAACCGTACTCACATATAGGTAAAATCAATACACTTATCATAGAAGAGTACAGGGATGTCTCAATGTGTGTAATACACCCTTACTTCTGGTCCGTAATCCTTAGGCTCTGCCCTACGTGTTACATCATGGGTCACATGACTTCATCAGGGGAAAGAGCCTTAAGGGCAGAGATGTTGATGTTGAAAACTAATATGGCCACCACATCTAAGGGCTGGTGAGCTGCAATAGATTTTTTTTTTTTGGGGAGGGGGGGGTTAAGTATACTTTAACTCGCAGGCTTGTAAAGTAATTTAGTGAGGTCTCAGATGGTTTGTGTACAAGTTGAGTCACCCATTAGGACTTGAGGTACCTCAGCAATGTCATGGACTCCTAGTTATTGTATTATTTCTCAAGGACTCTATACAGCATTATATCAACTGGATAAGCTGTGTCATTCTTACCATCTGAATCATCGTGCTTTGTGGTCTATTCTTTACAGTGTAAGGCCTTGAGGAGGAAGCTGGAGGAGGGGATGGTGTTTACAGAATATGAACAGATTCCAAAGAGAAAGGCAGATGGTGTTTTCACCACAGCTGCATTACCTGAAAATGTAGAACGCAACCGAGTACGTGAAGTTCTTCCTTATGAGGAAAACCGTGTAGAGCTTGTTCCCACCAAAGAAAACCACACCGGCTACATCAATGCATCACATATAAAGGTAACATAAGGTATATTTGATGTGGATGTGTGTATAGGCTGACTCCGTGGGGTTGACTTACTAAAACTGGAGAGTGCAAAATCTGCTGCAGCTCTGCATAGAATCCAATCAGCTTCCAGGTTTTTTTTGTCAAAGCTTTATTGAACAAGCTGAAGTTAGAAGCTTATTGACTGCCATGCACAGCTGCAGCAGATTGTACACACTCCGTTTTTTGGAAATCAACCCCAGTGCTGCATACATTCACAGGCAGTCCTATTCTGAATGGAATGAGTAGACATTGGGATTTAGGGTGTTGACATTTATTGGCTCTTGGAATCTTCTTCAGCCAATAAGTGATATCACCCTAAACACAAACTTCCACTTTAATAATGGCTAACATAGTACTCTGCTGCTGCTTCCAGTGAGCTAAAAGAATCTCCTCTGAAGTATCTGAATGGTGTGGTACCTTCCAGACTGACATATAATGCCAAAATAAGTCTTTAAGTTTTTTTTTTTTTTTTTTTTTTTTTTTAATGCTATAATTGTATCAGGCAATTACAATATTAAAGAAAGGCACAATACTATCTTTAGGCAGCAGTGGCCTCTACGATGTTTTGGGGGGGTTGTTAATGTTGATTTTCTGTTTTAGTTGGATTGCTTTTGGACTTTGGAAGGTTAAAGATGAATTCCAGGTCTGGTTTAATGATTGGAAGAAGTGGAGAGGGAGAGAAGTGATGTCATGCTCTCCACTTCATCCAGTTAGAGAACAATATGCATTCATTCAGAAAATTCAAAGCATTCTCTGAATGGTGCCCTGTGCTGAGTGGCTGACCCTATGTGTTCTCAATGCATTAGCCTGGCCACCCATCATGGGACTCTGAAGCAAGTGGAGATCGCTAGTGTAGTGGTGTTACTTCAGTGATTTCCAGTCCCTAGGGGCATTGGCCAGGTGTGTTATTTAGATAGGTTGGTCCAATATGGACCAATGTAACGATGTGAAAATGTACCAAAGCTGTAATTCTTCTTTTAACCACTTCCGGCCCGCACTATAGCGGAACTGCTACAGCACGGGCTTACTTTGCCGGGAGGCCGTCTTATGATGTTCTTCTGTGATCGTGCTGCCTGTGCACCCCCTGTGGCACGCTCTGTGATCGATGACCTTCTGTTTAAGGGACATCTACACTGATAATCAGATCACTAATTATCAGTGCAGTAATCACCAGTGCTGCCAATCGGTGCCTACTCATTAGTGTCACTTATCAGTGCCCATCAGTGCAGCCCCATCAGCGCACATCATTGAAGGAGAAAAATTACCTGTTTGCAAAATTTTATAACAAACTATGATTTTTTTTTTTTTTTTATTAGAAAAAATTGAAAACCCAGTGATGATTAAATGATTAAATACCACCAAAATACCAAAATACCACCAAAAAAAAGCTCTATTTGTGTGAAAAAAGTGCTAAAAATTTCATTTGGGTACAGTGTTGCATGACCGCAGCAATTGTCATTCAAAATGTGACAGCGCTGAAAGCTCAAAATTGGTCTGGGAAGGAAGGGGGTAAAAGTGCCCAGTAGGCAAGTAGTTAATACATTTTCTGAATGAAGAACTCAGCTTGCATATGGCCTCCTATATCATAGCTGACATAATGATCCCATCTGTGATTTGGTTCCTTATCAGTAGGTAGCAAAGCTGTAAGTGATGGCCAGGATTGATAGCCACCAGCCACGCACAGTCAACTGGTGGCTGTAACGTATCCTCAGCACACGGCATCGTACTGAGGAAAGATACAGGGTGGATTGTGAGTGGAAAGGGGTTAAAGCCAATAAAATGGAGTTCAAGGCAATGGTCTATATATGTGGTATGTTTTACCTGCCAAAATGCCATCCTTTACCACACCACTCTTGTGAAGAACACGCCATACTATACAGCCTAAGAATACAAGGTATTCAGTTTCACAGCTCCCTGTGCCTTTTTTCTTAACTGGAATGTTTCTCCTTCGTTCTCTTTCTCCTGAAAGCTAGCTGAACTCCCCCTGGCAGCACCTAATGCCTGGAGGCATGTTAAAAGTGCAACATTAATACAGTTCAGATGAGCCAGTTTGACTCCTATTAGAAACCTCCCATACTCATTCTGATCTCACCTGTGCAGGGGGTAATGGGAAAATGGTGCAGACTGCAAACTGTTACAACACCAGTATTAAAATTCACTTGGTAACTCCAACCAAAGATATTCATAGTTTTATAGATATAGACTAGGGAGAATAGTAGAACCCCTGTCTGCTTTCACTGTTATCTAGGGAAAGAAGTCAGGAAGTGAAGGGAGTTCTATCCAGTAGGGTTTGTAAAGGGCAATAAAGACCTGACAGAGACTCCAACCCCTTCTTTTCTCTATCCAGAATAAAATTATATTTTGGCTGACGTTGGACTAAAAGGTTTTGTATCTATGGAACTCATATAAAACCTAACACATTTTATTCTTGAGGTATGACAAAGCTGTGCAGACTCCTAATTTTTCCATGTCTTGTGTTACACAGGCGGTGGTAGGTGAAAAAGAATGGCACTACATCGCCACCCAGGGTCCTCTACCTCAAACCTTCCATGATTTCTGGCAGATGGTGTGGGAGCAGGGAGTGAATGTAATCGCCATGGTGACTGCTGAAGATGTAAGTGCTTTTGTCTTATCTTTAGGTGTATGTCCACAATTACATAGTTACATAATAGGTGAGGTTGAAAAAAGACACAAGTCCATCGAGTCCAACCTATGTGTGTGATTATATGTCAGTATTACATTGTATATCCCTGTATGTTGCAGTCGTTAAGGTGCTTATCTAATAGTTTCTTGAAACTATCGATGCCCCCCCGCTGAGACCACCTCCTGTGGAAGGGAATTCCACATCCTTGCCACTCTTACAGTAAAGAACCCTCTACGTAGTTTAAGGGTAAACCTCTTTTCTTCTAATTTTAATGAGTGGCCACAAGTCTTGTTAAACTCCCTTCTGTGAAAAAGTTTTATCCCTATTGTGGGGTCACCAGTATGGTATTTGTATATTGAAATCATATCCCCTCTCAAGCGTCTCTTCTCTAGAGAGAATAAGTGGACAGCATACTCTAAATGCGGCCAGACAGTCTTGTAGAGTGGGAGAATTATCGTTTTATCTCTGGAGTTGATCCCCTTTTTAATACATGCCAATATTCTGTTTGCTTTGTTATCAGCAGCTTGGCATTGCATGCCATTGCTGAGGCTGTCATCTACTAGGACACCCAGGTCCTTTTCCATCCTAGACTCCCCCAGAGGTTCTCCCCCGTGTGTAGATATCATTCATATTTTTGCCACCCAAATGCATTATTTTAAATTTTTCTACATTGAACCTCATTTTCCATGTAGTTGCCCACCCATTAATTTGTTCAGATATTTTTGCAAGGTTTCCACATCCTGCGGAGAAGTTATTGCCCTGCTTAGCTTAGTATCGTACACAAATACAGGGATTGAACTATTTACCCCATCCTCCAGGTCATTTATGAACAAATTAAATAGGATTGGTCCCAGCACAGAACCCTGGGGAACCCCACTACCCACCCCTGACCATTCTGAGTACTCCCCATTTATCACCACCCTCTGAACTCACCCTTGTAGCCAGTTTTCAAATGTACTCACCCTATGGTCCATGCCAACGGGCCTTATTTTGTACAATAAATGTTTATGGGGAACTGTGTCAAATGCTTTTGCAAAATCCAAATGCACCACGTCTACTGGCCTTCCTTTATCTAGAGGCAATTCACCTCCTCATAGAAGGTTAATAGATTGGTTTGGCAAGAACGATTCTTCATGAATCCATGCTGATTACTGCTAATGATACTTTTCTCATTACTAAAATCTTGTATATAGTCCCTTATCATCCCCTCCAAGAGTTTACATACTATTGATGTTAGGCTAACTGGTCTTTAATACCCAGGGATGTATTTTGGGCCCTTTTTAAATATTGGTGCTACATAGCTTATCTCCAATCAGCTGGTACCATTCCAGTCAGTAGACTGTCAGTAAAAATTAGGAACAATGGTCTGGCAATTACTTGACCGAGTTCCCTAATTATCTTTTTTTTCTTCTGTGTGAGCAACATTTTTGTTTTAGCAGTGCAGTCATGTGACATCATTTTTAGTAGAGGTGCAATGAATGGAAATGTTGGTGCCAAAGCCAAAAATTCAGGATGCACTTGGCCAAAACCGAAAATGAAAAAAAAAAAAAAAAAATTTATGCGAATTTAACCACTTCCCGCCCGTAGGACCTCATATGACGTCCTGGACTGCAGGCATCATTCAGATATCTTTTTTGTCAGCAAGTGATTCCCTGCAAAGTAGAAGCCATCATAGCAGCTACATCCCCCCGCCGGCCTCCGACGCTTCTCCCGGATTGCCCATGCTATCGGGGAGCTGGAGAATGAATCCAGCGGAAGTTTATCATAGAGCTGACCACGGACCAGCTGGTCCCTGGCCCATCCCTATGACCCTCGGAGGCCGGAAGCGGCGTTATGACGTCCCTTCCGGTGCCGGCAGATGTAAACACTGCCATTTTTTTTTTTTTTAATCTCCAGGCTTTTCAGCATAGATGTGGGGTCTTATAGATAAAGAGTAATACTTCATATTCCCATCGCACACGTTCCTGGTATAAGCTCTCAAGATTTGGGTGCTGCAGCAACAACCAGCTGGATACTGGTTCAACTATCAAAGTAGATATTTGACAGCACACCAAGGATCGGCACAAAGTGGCGTCCAAATGGGTAATTTATTGTTTATTGCATGATCACAACACAAGAAAGGTGCAACGTTTCGGAGTCACTCAGGATCCCTTTGTCACACGCCTGACGAAGGGGTCCTGTGTGACTCCAAAACGTTGCACCTTTCTTGTGTTGTGATCATGCAGTAAACTACCAGCTTGGACGCCACTTTGTGCCGATCCTTGGTGTGCTGGCAAATATCTACTTTATAGAAAAAGAGGACCTGTCATGCCCTATTCCTATTACAAGGGATGTTTTCATAAAAATATTTACATATCCCTTACATAAAGCTGGATTCAGCTGGGATCAGCCTCTTGCAGTCCCTGTAAAGCAGAGCTGGAGTGTGAGAGTAAGAAGCAGCACAAGGAGCTAATCAGTTCATGTGCTGTCAGGTTCATGCAAATAGGAGGAGAGAGCAGAGTGACATATGAGCTCATCACTGTGCTGCTTCTTCTTTCATAGTTCAATCACAGACTGGAGAAGGTCCAGGATGACTTGAGCTCAAAGGGAGAGGGTTAAATGGTGCTGGGCATCAGAATGAGGACATCTAGTTGCAGAAAAAAGTACTAAGGGGGTAAAACCCTGAATAAAGCATCAAAGCTGGTTTTATTGTTTTATCTTTTAATAGTCTATTTTTATGTTGTTATTTTTGGCTTGCGTTGGGCTTTAATGTTATATGAGCAAACGCTTTTCTTTTCAGCTTCAAAGGTTCTAATCTTTTATAAGCTTTTTGTGGAATTCTTCTTGACATTACAGAGGGTGATGTCCAAACACAACAATCCTATCTCTGCTCCGGCCCCAAGCTGTGTTTCCTGCTGCAGTTATGTCACTTGTGTCACGGTGCCGGCTGGTGGTGGTCGGCATCCCATTTCGCAACCCTTATCAGCTGTGACAGTACCACGGCGCTCACTGCTTCTTTTATGGAGTGCCAAGTTAAACAGGGAGTGCTTTCCATGCAGCTTGGGATGGGGTCTGCAGGAATTGTACCAGTACCGTGGTCTTTAAGTCACCAGCATCTCAGGATTCATAGCAGGGCTACCATCGTGAAAAGTCTTTTGTGTCTCTAGCTTCATATACAGTACATTTTATTGTTCTTTTGTACTAGCAAGTCTGCTTATTCATAATGCAAATGATGTTGCCAATGTTGCATGTAAAGCCAAAACTTTTTAGATAGAATAGGAAGGGTTGAAACCCCTGTTGTGTCTATTTTTTGTTGCCCGTGTCCCACTGGGGGGGGGGGGGATTTCCCTTAATTTCCTGTCTTGGAGATGCAATGGGAAATTAAGGGAAATCTCTCCAAAGCTAGAATCCCTTTCTCAAAGAGGTGTCCCCATTAGGTGTTTTTTTTTTCTCACCTTTTGCTCTGGTGACAACTCAAAATTTTTGGATATCCCCCAAACAGTGGTCACCAAGGCAAATAGAGGGTAAATCTCCCCAACGGGGAATTGGCAATAAAATTGGGGAAAAAGGGTTGAACCCCATGCTTTCCTATGAAACTAAACGAAAAAAATTCCTTGTGGCAGTAAAAATATCTGCGAGCTGCACTTCATAAAGCAGACCTGTGCGAAAGGTTGAATGGCAGCCATAGCCCAGGCTCTGGCCAGGCCATGCCTCCAACACGTCTCGCTGTGCTGTGTTAAATCTGGAAAGCCTCTTCTGTATGGTGAGCAGAAAACATGTATAATTTTGAAGCTGCAGAGAAACTAGAATCACCAGTAAAAATATCAATGTTGCAAAAAATTTGCATCCCAGTCTTAGTCCGTAGGGTTCAATATTAAGTTGGCCCACCCTTTGCAGCTATAACAGCTTCAACTCTTCTTGGAAGGATGTCCACAAGGTTTAGGAGTGTGTCTATGGGAATGTTTGACTATTCTTCCCAAAGTACATTTGTGAGGTCAGGCACTGATGTTGAACGAGAAGGCCTGGCTTGCAATCTCCAATCTAATTCATCCCAAAGGTGTTCTATCGGGTTGAGGACAGAACTCTGTACAGGCCAGTCAAGTTCCTCCACCCCAAACTCGTTCATTTATGTCTTTATGGACCTTGCTTTGCGCACTGGTCCAAATCATTTGGTGGAAAGGGGGATTATGGTGTGGGGTAGGTTCTTTAGGGGTTGGGCTTGGCCCCTTGGTTCCAGTGAAGGGAACTCTTAAGGTGTCGGCATACCAAGACATTTTGGACAATTTTCATGCTCCCAACTTAGTGGGAACAGTTTGGGGTTGGCCCCTTCCTGTTCCGACATGACTACGCACCAGTGCACAAAGCACGGTCCATAAAGACATGGATGAGCAAGTTTGGGGTGGTATCTTCTTTTCCTCGTCAAGAGACACAAGAACTTGAAGGAATTTTCTTCAAAGTACACAATTGTAACAAGTACCAGTGTCCCTGTTGAATAATTTTCCTCTCTTTCTGTGCTGGTGACAATTAAAAATTTCAGATTTTCCCACCTGGTGCAAATCTCCCCAGTACAAACATAGACCGCTATAAAACTTTGACAAAGTGCTTTGCCCTTCTCTACTCTATCCGTTTTGGCTTTTGATACACCATAATTCTTTATTGATTGGGTATTGTTGGTTGGTGACCAATATTGATGTACTCTACAGGAGGAAGGAAGAGCCAAGAGTCACCGTTACTGGCCTAAGTTGGGATCCAGGCATAACTCGGCTACATATGGAAAATTTAAAGTGACCACCAACTTTCGCACTGATTCCGGCTGCTATGCGACGACCGGGTTAAAGATCAAACACCTTATGTCTGGGCAAGAGAGAACCGTGTGGCATTTGCAGTTTACTGACTGGCCAGATCATGGCTGTCCTGAAGAGGTCCAAGGATTTTTATGTAAGATTTAATAAACAACTATTGGCATTTCACAGCCTTGTTTTTGCTGTTTTAATAAGTTATTCTCGCATTCTATAGCGTATCTAGAAGAGATCCAGTCAGTCCGTCGCCACGCTAACAGCATGCTGGACAGTAGCAGCCACTGCAATCCTCCAGTATTGGTTCATTGTAGTGCTGGTGTTGGAAGAACTGGAGTGGTCATCTTGACCGAGCTGATGATGCGGTGTTTGGAAAACAATGAGGTAAGTAGGCCCTTCAATTCATTAGAACCACACTATGCATTCCATGTAAAATGAAGGTACTGTATTCATGACAAGAATGCTTATAGCAACAGTTGAGTGCAAGGGCCTGGCAACAAGATCTATCCCAACCTCCATTTCTACCTTGACTCCTCACAGCTTTTCTGAATTATCACAGTGGACCCCTTAAAAGGGTTGTAAACCCTTGTGTTTTTTCACCTTTGCATTAAGGTGAAAAAACTTCTGACTCTGACCAGCCCCCGTTTTACTCACCTGAGCCCGTTCGTTCACTCTCCTTCTCTGCCCGGGGTTCTCGGCTCTTGATTGGATAGATAGCAGATTGATAGCAGCTCAGCCATTGGCTCCTGCTGCTGTCAATCAAATCCAATGACGCAGGCTTTGGGGGGCGGGGTGTGGGGCCGGCATTCTGTGTCTATGGATGCAAATGCTGGACTCGGGAGTGTGCCCGCAAGGTAACGCCCAGGCAGAGCGATTCTCCCAGGGGGTTTACCGATGCGAGGAGGAGCCACGAGAAGCAATTTTTGGTAATCCCTTTGCAAAAGTGCATTGTATGTGATTAATACGCTGACCTTCTTTTCCTCTTCCAGCTTCTGCTGGCATTGCTTTCCGGGCTGCTAGAAAGGTCTCACGCAAAGTGCACTCGGTATCACTCTGCCTGGGACAGAAGCCGGCACTACAGAGGAAGCATTTGCTAATGTGGCTCCTGCTTCCTCCACGGCTGCCTGCTTCTTTCGCTACCTGTGTCGGCTCCATGCACTCTGATGCTCTGGGATGGTGGATCGGCAACCCCTTGATCATAATATGGGCTTGCCAACCCACCATCTCAGAGCATAGGCATGCGTTTCCCTGGTTTAAGTTCGTGGGCCACATTAGAGGGCTCCGAGGAGCACAGGTTGAGCACCCCTGCTCTATAGACTCCCAAGAAAAGGATCTTATGGTGAGTGCAAAAAATCCTATTTTGTTGCTAAAGGAGAGATTTTCCCTCACTTCCTGCCCCAGTGTGGCAAGTTAAAATAGACATTGATAATGTAGCGCTGCAATTTACCTGCCAAATTAAAGTGCAAAAATAAGGGGAATGGGGTAAAGTTGCCCCAGGGATTTTAAAGGTGCTTGCAAGATCAGGTGGACACGGGTAAAGAAGTGTATTCAATGTCTGAACTACATAAAATCTTTTATTCAAATTTTTAATACAGACTATCAAAAAAGGTTAAAAACAACCAATCTCTCAATCTCTATAATCCAATTGTGACAGAGGAATTGAAAGAAACCACTCAGTAAATACCACTCGACATGTTTCGCTCAATTCGTGAGCTTCATCAGGAGTTTTGGTACATATGTGGCATACTGGAGATGAGAGAGACAAAATACAAATCAGATGGTAAAGAAACAAATACAATGAATATGCTTCTAAAATTTAAAAAGCACAGGTAATTGTTGCATACGCAGAATAAAAATTCAATCATTAAATTTAAACAACTATAGTGAAAATTGGTTTAAACAAAAATGAATAAATTGCAGTAATCATATGTATATGCGCCCACGTAGTAGCAATTACCACTATTGGGCCAATGCAGTAAAGAGTTCATCATAAATGAGACTTGCTTACCAAGCCACTCATAAATTGAAGAGGGGTAACGTGAGAATTGTAGATACAGGAACCCAGTGGTTCACATTCAGGAGTAACTGGATAGATCTCCACCGCCTAGGACCTAGAATTAAAGTGTTGTTTTGTCTTTTCACAAAAAATGAAAAGGTGAACAAAAAAACACCCTCAATCTTCACCCAGTCCCCGCTGCACTTACCTCAATGGGTGATTAGCTATAATTGCCCACACAGCCGGTGCAGCAGTCCAGAAATTTTGAAAGCCCTGCTCTTCTACTTCTCTCCTTAGGACTTTTGGCATGGATCAGTGATTCTGATTGGTCACATGCTGGTACGTGACCACTTTGAACAATTGATGTGACAGAATGGAACAGGATGTGAGAGAAAATGTCTTTAAAGTAAAGGAAATACTCTAACACAATTCTCAACAGAACAGGTGTCCCCATTGGAAGATTTCTCCTTACCTTTTGTTCTGATGACAACACTAAAATTTAGCACTTCCTCCTCACTTTTTTGTCTCAATGACAATGGTCACCTCACCAGGACAAAGGATGAATCCCCCAGTGAGGACAGTAAAAAAATCTTGACATGGGGGCTGACTCTTCCCCACACTATCCAAAACTGAAAAGTAAAGTTTTCCTTTTACAGACTTTTAAAGCGATAGTAAACCACAGCCTATTTTTTTTTTTTTTTTTTTTTAACCTGCAAGGTAAAGGCATAATGTGCTAGTATGCATTGCATACTAGCACATTATGAAATGCTTACCTTAGAACAAAGCCCTCCAGCAGCGAGCTGTCACCGCTGACAGGGCTTCCATCTTCACCAAGTCTTCCTTCCTGGTTCGCGTCCTCCGCCTTCTGATTGGCCGATCCATGATGACATCACTACAACGCACGGTAGTCACAGACCACGGCACTGAGATCTGAAGGGACGACTCGGTATGCCGTCCCTTCAGAGCGCATGCGCCAGTGACGTCACCGGCTGTGTGAATATTTTCTAAACCATGCAGGTTTAGGAGATGTTCACTGTACATACAGGTAAGCCTTATAGGATTTCCTGTAGGTATAAGTTCAAGAACAGGGTTTACTTCCACTGTAACCTCTCCCCATTTAGCCAAAACTAAAGACAAATTCCAAATATGTTTTTGTTTTTTTGCAGTTGCAATAGTCCAGCTTGGACCAATGTAAATATGCATATGACATACCTGTGGAATCCCTGTTGAAGGAGACAATCGCTGTAGCAATCATCGCTACCACAGTGCTTGCTGCTATCTTCCCTGTCCCGGGCTGAGCAACTGCCTAGTAAACACAAGAGATCAGTCACTTCGCACAAGTGCTATTCATAGAACACCTTGCATTTTTTTTCATTGGACGAGATGTAGAGGCATGGAGATTACATCACGATTCCCATCTTGTCCAATCAGGAAAAACACCTTACATTCATTGAGAAGAATGCAAGGTGTTCTGTGAATGCCCCTGCCAGTCATGCAACCACTGTGTTCACATCTTTATGTATCAGGGAAGCTGCTTGGCACAGGATTTGGGAGATAGCGGTGATCATGTCAGGAAATAGTGGCGATCATGGTAGTAGTGGTGACTACTACAGGGATTGTCATCTCCCACAGGTACGGCATATGCATACCCACATTGGTCCAAGCTGGAACAATGTAACTGGGAAAAAAAAAAGCCATACCTGTAATTCAGCTACAAAGCACTGAATGTGGAAATTCTCTATGCTCTGATGCTGCAAATAACAGCTGATTGGTCGCACCCACAGTAAAGTCGGGCACACTAGAGTTTTTTTCGTGCAACCCAGTGGGTTGCATGGAAAAAAAAAGAACGTACGAGGTTAGTTCAGCAATCGCCCCCTCTGAGCTGTTGTGTTCTAACAGGGGGATGCCCCTCTGCACACTCCGATCAGCGCTCTCTGCCATTGACTGAGTGCACTGATCGAGGGTCGAATGCTGGTTTTCCAGCATGCACATGCGACATAAGACTGCTTCTGTCGGACAGACCAACATACACACAGGCTTTTTTTTAACCGGCCGTTATCTCCCGATATGCGGCCCATGTGTACGGGGCTTAAGTTTGTATTGCATTGTAATGTTAACCCTTATGCCGATTGCAAACCAAGTAGCTGATTTTCTAATGGATCCTTGTGTCTGACTGCTCTGATTATTTATTTTTTCTCCAACAGAAAATTGAAATCCCAGTGATGCTAAATTATCTCCGGGAACAAAGAATGTTCATGATCCAGACCATCGCACAGTACAACTTTGTCTATCAAGTTCTCATCCAGTTCCTTGAAAGCTCAAGACTCATTTAAATTTTATCCCTATTTTTTTTTTGTATTCTTAAAACATCTTGGAGAAGTCCCAGGTGGAAACATCCTTCCAAGAGTTCAAAACCTCTCCTGCAGAAGGCAACTTTTATCTTATTTTTTTTAATAAGTTATTTTTCTGTATTTATGTAAAAAGGTGAACAGTACACTGAACCACACTTTATGCTGTAAAATGCTGCCTTGTTTTTTTGAGCATTTAACTCAAAATTCTCACTTTTATATTTTAAAGCAATAAAACATATTAAAAAAACACACACTGATAAGCTAGGTGGGGATAGAAAAAAAATAAGTTTTCTTTGTATTGCGGAATTTTCATTTTTTTTTTTAAATTTCTTGATAAACCTTTTATATTTGGGTATAGATTTTGTTTCTAGACATATAAGGGTCAACCTCCTAAAAATGTATATATAACAGGCACCTTATTTAGAACAGTCATCTAGATACATCTTGGTTCATTTGCATAGTATAATGCTGTTCATGTACAAAGTGAGTATTGGTAAATATGGTGAACCTTGAAAGTCAGGTGTTAGAGAGATTAAAATGAAAAATGGGACATCTTAATTGTGCTGCACAGGACATAAGATCGGTATTCATAGACCAGGTGATTAGACACTGGGAAACTCTTGCGGACACGCCCCTGGCCTTTTCCCTGTTTTGGTACCCCACTCCATGAGTCTTCAGTTTTTGGCTAGTGTCCTTAGGTGATGGACCTCTTTTCTCTCACACTTAGTTTACCTATTTTATTATAATAATTTATTATTTTACTTCGGATTCTTCAATCCTCTCTTTGCTATCTTCTAATACAACAATGGAAGCTGTTCATCCAGATCGATGCACTTTCAGTAAACCCTTGGGAGCCGTACGTGGGCACCACGGCATGGGAGGACTGCCTGTAATGTTGCTTTGGGTGCAATTAATAGCTCTAAATTCATACATAATAAAAAACAGATTTGCACATTAACACTTGAATTTATGTTAAACGTGTCCTTAAAAAAAAAAAAGATGCGCCGCCAACTAAGTCTACATATGTCAATAAAGGACATTGACATATCTACACTTAGATGACGGCACTCCTTGTCTCTCGTTCTTTTTTTCAGATACAAAGTGAATCCACCACTTTACAAGGCCGCTGCAGACAACTTTTTGTAATTTATACAGCATTTTCAGTGACTGCCATTGATTTTGAACTTTTAGCCTTGTGACTCTTTATGACTACCATACACCCCCCCCCCCCCCCCTTTTTTTTTTTTTTTTTTTTTTTTTCTTCTTCGTCGACTCCTACACTTTCCACCTCATCTTCCTAGCCATTTTAGCACCATACAATTTACCTTTTACTAGAACGTTTCGTATACCGATACAAATAAGTAAATAATAGTCCATCCAAAATCCATAAGCTGCTGCAGCGGACTGATGCCATGAACTAAGCCAAGTATTTTTTTTTTTTAGCTTTGGATGGAGTAGAGAGGGATTAGAACCCCTGTTAGGAAGATTAACCATCTCTATTTGTACCGTTTACCATTCTCATTGAAAGTAAAAGAAACCCCAAATGTTGGGCTGTCGCCAGAAAAGTAATAGAGGAGAAATCTTCCAATGGGGATACTAGTTCTGGGTGACCTGTGGGGGTCCCCAAGGGATTCCCTTAATTTGCAGGGATTTCCACTCACTCCCTGTTTTGGCTATGGGACAGGAAGTGAAGGTATATCTTCCCACACTGACACAGATGGTAAAAAAATAAACTGATGGGGGTTATAACTAGGGGTGCACAGAATGGAAATTTTGATACTGAAAATGGGATGCACTTTGCTGAAAATGATAATTTTTTTTTTTTTTTTTTTCAAGAAATATTCATATTTTTATTTATATATTGTATAATATTTGACTTTTTAATATATCATCAATTTAAATTAATATGAATTTATTGTTGGCCGTTATTGGCACCTTTTAGTGCAAGCAAAGGTCAAGAAAAATGCAATCTCTAACCATCTCTTGTATCATGTCTGCAATCTCTTAAAGCGGGGTTCCACTCAAATTTTTAACTTAATCTTACCCCCCTCAGTTTATTGCATAGATGTTCAAATGCCGCACGAAAACATTTTTTATCGCTGTAATTACCTTTATATTGTACTTTATTGTGGCACTTCCTGTCTCTCGTCCCATGGGAGTAGGCGTGTTTATTGCCTTTCCCCGGCGCCGCACTGTCTCCTGGGAGCTTAGTGTCAGGCTTCCCAAGATTCAGTGTGGAAACAATGATCATGCGTGTGAACAAGCTGTGAATGAACAGCATTCACCACATCCAGGAAATCAATGCTTGCGGGCTTCACATGCCCACAAGCAAGATGGAAACAGCCAGCATCACATTTTTAAAGTTATTCTTCAGTACGAAAACAGACAGAGGCGGAAATATTACACCCAAACTGTGAGTATTATTTTGGGATTAGCAAAGTGTCTCAATGACCCAAAAAAAAAAAAAAAAGATTGGTCGCCGGACTCCCACTTTAAACACACTGCTAAAAGTATTAGCAAAAATCTCCATTTGGTGCACCTCTAGCAAACATGATACAGTAGATCAATGCAGCCTCACCAGTCCATCAAATGCAGCCTGCCTGTGCCTGTCAGCAAGTGTCCGGATCAGAGCGGCGATCTCCCGCTGTGTCACGGAGCTGGATTTGAATTTCCCAGGAGCAGTAACAATGTCCCGGTATTGGATCAGTGTGCCGTCTATCAGAGGAGGTGAGACATTGTTACTACGACTGCCTGGAGAATTCAGCTCCGTGACACGGGGAGAACACCGCTCTGTGAGTAGAGGAGGCAGGGGAAGACAGGACCTTGAGCTGCCAGGGCGGCACCCAGCGGGCGGACCATGCCCCCTTTTCGGCACCTCTTCTTTCGGCTGCATGCCAAAAACTGTTTTTGGCCGATATGTTTCGGTGCACCATTAGTTATAATCTTCACTTACTCTATCCAAAATGGGAAAAAAAAATAAAAGAAAGTTTTGCCTATAGTTCTACTTTAATATGATCGTGTACCTCCTTTGTGTGTCACCACCTCGATCAGTGCAAAGTGCTTACCAAAGGCATTAACCTCCAGATTATAAGAGGTTAATATTACACAAACACCCCACGGTCTCCACAGCAGCAGCCTGGCTCTCCAATGGATGGCACACCGTATGGCTCCCAATATGTCACCACTAAAGGAATACTTGCATCACTCAGAAAAAGAACAAACCACATAGCGGGATTTATTAAAATAGAGGGTCCTCGCACACAATCATAAGTAATCACATAAAACAGCATCATCGTAATATTTTATGAATTTATTGCACTTGAGCACTTTTCATGAGCGTTGATATTTTAGAGATGGCGCACCTTTTTTTGATTTATATTATTTGAACATATCTTGTATTCTTATCTATTGGGTTGCAGCAGTCTCCTTAGTCACTGGGATATGAAGTGCAGGTATCTCTTGTTAATAAATGTTTCTTCGGGCACTGGATTCTGCTTGGGTGCTCACCCAATCGCGGTGCAATGCGTGTTATCAGTAGGGTGCTATAAGGGGCCGTGGTCCATTCCTATGGAACCCAGACCCTGCAGACCCCTTTGGATGTATGCCCACCCTGACAGATTTTTTGCTAGCATATGATTGGGTATTCAGAGGTTCCCCTTATTCACTTACTTTGCTATGTGAACAGCCTTTACTTCTTCAATAAGTCAGCCCCATTGAGTCCTAATGCCCAGCATGTGCTTCATAGAACTTATGGCGTCTAATAACAACTTATGTTTCTTTTTTTGGATTATGTATATAGTTCACCAAGCCAAAAACAAACCTGGTACTGTACAGGTGGCCAGTGCCATGGCACTTTTCTAACAAATAAGAGGTTTCACCATACACCAGAGTGCCGTCATCCCTCAATGTCACACTGTACTGGGGGTGGGTGGGGGAGGATTGTTGTCGTGGGGTCCTGGACAGGATGACTTACCAGATCCAGATTAAAGTTTAGCTTAACTTTTATTTTAAATCTGCTGAATACATTTCGGGTGCAGATTCTTGGGGCCTGTTCACACTTTGCGGTGACTGGGCATTTCCCACACTGGATAAACACAGGCCCTTTTCTTGTTAAAAAAAAAAAAAAAAAAAAAAAAACAGGTCACCACTAGGTTACATGGAAAATGATTGTTTTATATGTGTCTCATTCACCCCACAATGCTGGAACGATGTGTGGTGCAGTGCAGAAAAACACAGCATGTCTACATTTTTCCCTAACACACTGGATGGCACAATGCACCCCGCTGCTGTGCGGAGAAATGAAGCTAGGAACTCACACTGGCACCTAACAGGATGGTAAAATGGCCTGTTTTACTGTTCGGAATGGTCTGAACCAGCCCTTACTGTTTGTTTTCTTTAGAAAGCAGCCACAGTGTGAGTAGAAAAGCCTGTCCCCTGTCAACATGCTGTAGAGAAGGAACCAGGAGGTGGGCATTTGGGTCATGTGATCACTGTTATTGGCTGTCAGTGGTCACATGATCGGAAAGCTCCCGATCGCAAGTATCGTCTGGGGCTTACCGATCCGCACGCGCTCCAAGAACCGTAAATTGTATGTACAGGGCCACATATATGCGTATGGCTGGTACCAAGGGGTTAAGCAGCACGTAACATGATCTGTGCTCATTGCAGTGCTACAAGTCTCAGCAGGGGGTGTGTTTGACCTCTGCAGAGACACCACTTGACACACAATGCTGGCAGGGGACAGGCTTTTTACTTTGGGTGTGGCTTCTTTCTAAGGAAAACTAATGGTAAGAGCCCTTTCACACTGGGGCATTGTGCCACTGCTTTTAGCTGCGATTTACCATCATTTTAGCAGCTAGCAGGGTGCTTTTAACCCCCGCTAGTGGCTGAAAATGGGTTAAAAGTGCCTGCACAGCTGTGGTTTGCAGTCACTGCCCATTGATTTCAATGGATAAGAGTGCTTTAGGAGAGATGTATACACCGCTCCTAAAGTGCCTCAAAAATGCTGCTGGGCACTGCTCCAGTGTGAAAGGACTCGGGTTTTCACACTGTAGCGACAGGCGGCTCTATCTTTAGTGCTTTATCGCCTGTAAAGCGCCTCAGTGTCAAAGGGGTCTAAGACTTTGCACACCTTTTGACTTGATGCACCTGAAATGGATTTAGCTGGTTTTAACTGAGAGTTCGATTGGACTTTCACCCCACCATCACTTCTCCCAAAACTGAGAAATGGATTTTGGGCAAAGTTTCCCTTTAATTCTGTACATAGTATTTATTATTTCTATGACTTTTTGCGTAGGCTCTTGCAGTATCGATTGTACTCTGTGCAAAAGTAACAACTTTAGCTGCTTCTTCCAGAGACGCATGTCCATCTTATCTGTAAACGCACATAGCTGGGATTTCAGGTCCGAGTTATTAAAAAGGAGTTTTGTTTTCTTTTTTTTAGATAACCCCATTGCTGTAATGCCTTATGTAAATCAGATCCAATCCATGCAGATATATCTTTTGCTAGACTCCACCTTTCCCATATACATATTTATGTTTCCCATATACACTTTTTTTCCTTTTTCTGTAAAGATTATTTTAATGCAAGTTAAAAGAATCTTAAAAATAACTGTGCCTGGTACAGGGCTTTAAAGGTTGGACTCCGGGTACAATCCTAATTGCCTACTTAGATTGGTCAAGGGTCTCACCTTTTAAAAAAATAGCGTATAAATTTGCAACACAAGTCATATTGAAATTGAATGCTATTAAAAATTACCTTTCTTTTTCAATCTGCACCCCTTGTAATTTTCTGCAAAATGCAATATGGCTACCTGGAGGCTCTCTGATTACAGATGGTGTACAGGTAGTACCTGTAATAATACAGAGCCCCCCCCCCCCCCCCGATATGTTATTTCCTGTTTGTGTGATTGGCTTACTGATTTCCCCAGAAGTCTGCACTAAGATGCAAGTTGGATTTCAGGCATCCCCGGAAACAAAAATGGTGGTTTTCCTAATAAGAAATCCCGACCCTGCCCCTTTCCTCATTAGGGCCCTGCGGCAGTATTCGGCCGCTAGCAGGGCTGTTCCCGCCCCACCCCGCTAGTGGCCAAGAAAGGGTTAAAAACCACCGCAAAGCACCTCTGCAGAGATGCTTTGCTGGTGGTATAGCTGCGGTGCCCCATTTATTTCATTGGGCAGGAGCAGTGAAGGAGCAGTATACACACCGCTCCAGAGATGCTGCTAGCAGGACTT
This sequence comes from Aquarana catesbeiana, assembly GCF_042186555.1. Lineage (NCBI taxonomy): Eukaryota > Metazoa > Chordata > Amphibia > Anura > Ranidae > Aquarana > Aquarana catesbeiana. The sequence continues at coordinate 637,353,645 of NC_133327.1, forward strand.
TTTTTCTCGTCCTGCTAGCGCACAGCTCTAGTGTGAAAGCCCTCGGGGATGTATTGATAAATACAGAACTATATCTATGTATTATTTTTATTAATCTGGCTGGAGCTCAGCTTTAATATCTCTAAGGTAATAAAAAAAAAATATATAGACTGCAATGTATTTTTACTACAAAAAAAAAAAAGATCCCATGAAGATTTGGCACACAGAAGAGACTAATCAGATCTTCAACAGCTTCTTGTTTGTTTGCATTCAATACGGTATAGATCCCTCCTATTCACAAATGTTTTATTACTACAAATAGAGTTAGTCAATCACATTCCTGACACCTCTGCTGTGTGAAGGTGCCTATACTTTCTGGATTTGGGTTTTCATTCTGTCACTTACCATAAAGATATCCTTGTACTGTGTTTCTGGTATAGTGCTGGGTGGGTGACTTGAATGTACTGACATGTAATGGCCATCCTTGCTTCTGGAGCGATTGGGTAGTTCACATGCATGGGGGGGGTAATTCTGGTAGCTTTGATATGACCTCTGCGTTCAATAATCAGGGGTGCCTTTGGTTTAGAGGGACTATTAGCTTAAAGGGAAACTATATTCTATATATATACACACACACACACACACACACACTCGTCAAAAGTATTGGGACACCTGCCTTTACACACACATGAACTTTAATGGCGTCTTAGTTCATAGGGTTCAATATTGAGTTGGCCTGCCCTTTGCAGCTATTACAGCTTCAACTCTTCTGGGAAGGCTGTCCACAAGGTTTAGGAATGTGTCTATGGAAATGTTTGACCATTCTTCCAGAAGTACATTTGTGAGGTCAGGCACTGATATTGGATGAGAATGCCTGGCTCGCAGTCTCTAATTCATTCCAAAGGTGTTCTATTGGGTTGAGGTCAGGTCTTTATGGACTTTGCTTTGTGCACTGGTCCAAATCATTGGGTGGAGGGGGGATTATGATGTGGGGTTGTTTTTCAGGGGTTTGGTCTTGGCCCCTTAGTTCCAGTGACGGTAACTCTTAAGGTAACTCTTAAGGCGCCAGCATACCAAGACATTTTGGACAATTTCATGCTCCCAACTTTGTGGGAAAAGTTTGGGGATGGTCCCTTCCTGCTCCAACATGACTGCGCACCAGTGCACAAAGCAAGGTCCATAAAGACATGGATGGGCAAGTTTGGGGTGGAGGAACTTATCTGGCCTGCACAGAGCCCTGACCCCAACCTGATAGAACACCTTTGGGATGAATTAGAGCGGAGACTGGGAGCCAGGCCTTCTCATCCAACATCAGTGCCTGACCTCACAAATGTGCTTCTGGAAGAATGGCCAAACATTCCCATAGACACACTCCTAAACCAGAGTTGAAGCTGTTATAGCTGCAAAGGGTGGGCCAACTCAATATTGAACCCTACAGACTAAAACGTCATTAAAGTGTGTGTATAAAGGCAGGTGTCCCAATACTTTTGACAATAGTGTATATGTGAATGTGGTCAATGTCATGTACATAACCTTAACAATGCTATGTTGGGGCAGAAAACTTTTTTGTAAACATAAACTGTACATAGAGGCAGCCAGCTTTGCGCATTATATATGCAGGCTCTGCTTCCTACTTTGGACTAATTCACAGTGACTGCTTTGCTGCTTGTCTTTTTTGTACTGTAATTGCCCGACCTCCAGCATTGAAACAGCAGGGCTTTGCTGAACTCCCCTGGAAACGTCATATTTGTTATACTGACCCTCTTATCTCCATACTGGGTCACTAACCTGGAATGAGTTGACAAGGACTAATGACCTCACAACCCTCCCGATCGGCACACTTTCTGGGTTTGTGATTTCAGTAGGATCAAGGCCGCGGTGTCTGCATTTCACCCAGGCAAGTTATATTTTAAAAAAAAAAAAGGAAGGGTCAGCCTTTCTTTAAAATGGTTTTAAAGCCTGCGATGGGGCCTAGCCACACGCTCTGTGTCGGTAGACAAGGTGGCTTGGGAGTGAGCCTGCATGGGTGCCCCCATAGGGACCGCAGAAGAAGAGGATCGGGGCTGCTCTGTATAAAACCATTATTGCACAGAGCAGATAAGTAGAAGACTTTTTTTCTTTTCTTTTTTTAATAAAATAAACAAGAACCTTTAATGTTACTTTAAGGCTACATTCACACTTAAGAATTGGCCCGACCGCGATCCATCTGCAAGAACTCCAGCGGCGGTTCCTGGCAATTAGCTGTGGGTGGTAGCCCCATTGAAAGCAATGGGAGACTGCCAGCTCCCACAGCTAGTTGAGGCCGCTCACATGTAATTGCTCATAGAGCGATCACCTGTCTGGGGAGGGGGGATTGAGGAGTGTCTGGAGAAAAACTCACAACGAGAATATTCCAATGCCAAGTATAGTGAGCTTGATTAGTTGGAACCACCTCTTGCAGGTCTGGGTTCAAAACTGGTGACTGTGTTGTCCACTAGAGGGAGCAATTATGAGGCAGAATAGAATAGCATGTAGTACTGTGACATGTACAATTGTACTTTTAGTCAAATGTTGCAATATTAAACACACACTATATATATATATATATATATATATATATATATATATATATATATATATATATATATATAGTGGGAGTGTGTGTGTGTATATTTTCCAGTAGCTCTGTGTGCAATACTTCTAGCACAGTATGAATTTTATTTTGTATCCCTTTTATTCATATTTTTCTCCACATCTACATGCAAGTCAAGCTGTTCATCAAAAGTGAGAGAGTGTTTGGGAGCAAACTATACCACCACCAAGGGGGTTTGCAGTCATCACTTTTTAGATGAGCCCTGCCCCTTACTCATCTGCATGTTAAGGTAAATAAAAAAAAATAAAAATCATCCCATATAAACCTTACATGTATTGGCCATGGTTGTCAAAATACACTTTTTTTTTTAGTTGTGATCCTTTAAAAAAAAAAAAAAACACACACATCCAGTAGGCCCAAAAGTGGAGTTTCCCTTTAAACATAATAGTTAATTTCAGTGCGCAATCACTCAACATCACTGCTCTTTTGTTGGCAGCAGCTAAATGTATCGTGCATTCCCACTATAGAATTAAGAATGTATTATATTTAAACTCTTAACTTATTGTTTAAGCTATGTTGAGGTTTCCTTTTTAGCTGCCTGCCAAGAACATAGCGCCTACTAAACTGCCATATTATACTATGCATTTTTTAATGTACTATAATGAATAACAGAAGTTTCTAGTTAAACATTGTTTTTTTTTTATTGTTTTTTTTTTTTGAATAACAAACATATCATACTTGCCTCCACTGTGCAGCTTGTTTTGCGCACAGTGGCCCCAAACATCCTCTTCTGGGGTCCCCCGGCGGCTCTTCCCCGCATCAGATAACCCCCTTGGAAAAGCGCTCTCCCGAGGGCGTTACCTTGCAGGCATGCTCCCGAGTCCAGCATTTGCATCCACAGACACTAATGCCAGACTCAGCCCCGCCCCTGCATCATTGGATTTGATTGACAGCAGTGGGAGCCAATGGCTGCGCTGCTATCAATCTATCCAATCAAAAGCTGGGACCCCATAGTGAGTGGGACAGCGCGTCCCCGCCGAGGAAATGAAGGGGCTCAGGTAAGTAAAACGGAGGGGCCGGTCACTGCCAGGTGTTTTTTCACCTTAATGCATAGGATGCATTAGGGTGAAAAAACATGAGGGTTTACAGCCCCTTTAACTACTTCAGAACAGTATTTTTGCACACTGCCATTTTCTATAATTGTGTATATGTGCTTGGTTAGATAATGTATTATATTCCAGCTCCTGTATATTGGCTTTTTCTATGTTCAGTTATCGGACTCTACGTTGTGCCTTTAACAAGATGTAACAAAGTGTTTATATAAAACTTACGTTTTTGGACCAAAATACAATGATGTATGTATGTATTGCAATTTTTAAAGAATAAATATACTTTAAAAAAAAAAAAAAAAAAAAACCTTCACCCCAACTGACTCCTCACCCTCACTATCAAAATGATTTGTCAGATTTAAAAAAAAAAAAAGTTTTTCCAGAGTTTGGAGATGTATAGTTTAGGAGTCCTCAGACGTTCTAAATAAAGGGCCAGTTTACGGTCCTTCAGACTTTAGGGGGACCAGACTGGCCAGTAGGAGAAGAACATTTCCCAGCAACCTCGGTCCTCAAATACCCCCCCTAAAGGCCATGTTTCCAGGTTTTCCTTTTCTTGCACAGGTGCTTGAAACCAGAGTCAATGGCTTGGTATTTTGGACAGCTATTTTTTCTGAGAGATTCCCAAAACATGGCCTGTTGGGGGTACGCGAGGACTGAGGTTGAGAACCTTTGATTTAATTCAAAGCCAATATATACTAGGACGGTCTGTTGTGCATTTAGGCAGCTTTTAATGTGCCATAACAGATTAACAATCACAACTGTTGCATTTTCACCGAATGCTACTACAGTGCAGTAGTGTGTTTGTATAGACCAGTGATGGCGAACCTTGGCACCCCAGAGGTTTTAAACCTATATTTCCAATGATGCTCAAGCACGCTGCAGTGTAGTTCAGCATCATGGGCAATGTAGTTTCAAAACATCTGGGGTGCCAAGGTTCGCCATCAGTGGTATAGGCCCTTACTATTGCTTGTATTTGATCATTATTTGTGTACTCTTACACTTTTCCAAAACTTTTTTCATATTTTTTTTCCCCTTTGAGAAAAATAAAGTTAGGGGGGCCGCTAATTTGGCACAACAGGTCCAGAATAGTGGGGGGGAGCTTCTGTAACCCTCCAGGAGCCATTTAAACTGCACCGAACCCTAAAGCAAAACAAAAACACTCCTATCCTTTACAGCCAAGGAAGCTGCCATCTTCCACTCTGATCTGCAACTTCCCTGTACTGCACGTGTGACCACTTATGACACCTGCCCTTTGATGGCTTGGCAGTTCAGGTGAGAACACAGGCACCAGTGACCATTCTCATTCATGGTCTATCTTCAATGCAACCATTTTGGAAAACCATTAAAATCCATGGGTTACTTCTGCTTTAATGTCAAATTCCAATTCATTTAGTGCAAATATTCTGATTTATGTTGAAATTTCACACTCAATTCCACTCACCCCCCCAGTCAGATCGGATGATCATACGATTCCTAAAGGGAGCTGGGATTGCTTTTCCTCCATTGAGTATAATAAACTGTCAGGAAGATGGGCTCTCACCCATATGCAGACTCGCATATAAAAAAAAAATGAATTATCGGCCCTAAGCCAATGAAGGTAAGGGGCCAGTTGGGGCTAAATTTAGTAAAGGTTCAGTTATCCTTTAAAAACTTTTGTAATCTTGGGGTGTGGAATTATTTTCAGATTTCTATTAAATTTACTTCAGTGTAAATATGTGAAGACTTTTGCTTATGTTTTTAATAAATATTGAATTTCTCTATGCAAGCTTTTTTTTTCTTTTATAATTTGTGTAAATTATGTGTCAAAAAAAAAAAAAAAAAAATTTCTTGCAGGAGCATGAAAGCATTGCACACCTAATCACTGCGTTGATCAGAAGTGTAATGTCAGGTTTCTGCATCCAAGCCCTGCAGCTTTTAGCCTATACCTACATACAGGCTGTCCAGTTTGAAAGCTGTAGAGTTTGTGAATGAACTAAGAGAGCGCTCATCAGAGACCTCACAGTTCATTCAGAACTACAACCCGTCAGCAAAGGTGGATGAAAATAGTTTTATTTTGTTCAATCACAGGAAAATGAATCAATGATGTGGCCGTAGCCCTGCACAGCCACACGGTTTTTAAATTATGACAGCAGGTGCAGGGAGAAGATTCCCTGGCCACTGTCGTACTGCAATTGCGCAGGAGCCGCATCTGACGAGTCTCAATTTCAGCTGCGACATTCAGCAGGTCGGGTCAGAATTTGGCATAAACAACATGAAAGCATGGATCCATCCTGCCTTGTATCAACGGTTCAGGCTGGTGGTGGTGTAATGGTGGGGAGGATATTTTCTTGGCACACGTTGGGCCTCTTAGTACCAATTGAGCATCGTTTATACGCCACGACCTACCTGAGTATTGTTGCTGACCATGTCCATTTCTTTATTACTACAGTGTCCTCATCTTCTGATGGCTCCTTCCAGCAGGATAATGTCACAAAGCTCCAATCATCTCACCACTGGTTTCTTGAACATGACAATGAGGTCCCTGTACTCCAATGGCCTCCACAGTCACCAGATCTCATCCAATAGAGCACCTTTGGGATGTGGTGGAAGTGGAGATTTGCATCATGCATATGCAGCCGACAAATCTACAGCGACTGCATGATGCTATCATATCAATATGGACCAAAATCTCTGAGGAATGTTTCCAACACCTTGTTAAATTCTGGGGTCACAAAGAATTAAGGCAGTTCTGAAGGCAAAAGGGGGTCCAACCCGGTACCAGCAAGGTGTACCTAATAAAGTGTCCGGTGTGTATGTGTCCTGACCAGTTCATTAGAAAAGCCAGTAGGAATAGACTGTGGTTATCATGGGCCCCCCACAGGCTTGCAGCACTCGTCAGATGCACTACACCATGAAATGCATGTCGTTGGTTTACCTAAGAATACAGCTTTGCTGCTACATTAAGCATGGTGAACAAAAAGGAAAAAACCTCAATGAATACATTGGTTTATCTTTTATTACAATGCAGTGTTTAAACAGCAATTTTGTAATAAAATTTGCAGGCAAACAATGGTTTTCAGGCTTTGACAACTGTTCACGAACCCACAGCAATTTTACAATTAGAAAAAAAAATTATTATTATTTCAGCCACTCAAAAAATATTTAAATTATAACTTGGTTTTTGCAGGAGATCTTAGGACTTCAGTAACATTGCATGTGTAAATATAGCCCTACATACACTTCTAGTATTTGAGCTGCAGCCTTTTACACGACTGTGTACAGCCTGCTCATGTAATGGGATAGTATCATTTGGCCACCACTAAGGGGCGCTACAAGGCTGAATAGGAAGACCTTCTCCCATCTGTAGTCTGACAGCAGGAGACCGATACATGGGAACAGATCACTTCTCTCCAACTAAACCATCCCAGGGACAAGGCCATAAGTCCGCACTGGAAGCACACTTATATTTCATGTTTACAAGTGATGGTAAATCACAAGTGCCATTTACAAAGGCGGCTGTCCCCTGGGAACAGAACGCATGTAGAACAACTTTGTCCTGTCTGGCTATGTGCTGTCTAAGGCTTGGAGACAGAGAAAAATGTTGTCTCCTTGCTGGTTGTGCTGTCAGGCAGGGTGCCCCCCAATGGCTGTCCAACAACACAGCAAGCGAGGAGACCGCATGTTTTTCTATCTCAAAGAAATTGCTTGGGTCAAGCACCCCGCAAAGAATGTGAGGAATTGAGTCATCGACTGTGTTCCAGGCAAGTGCTTGGAGATGGAAAAGAAAAAGCACCAAATGTCAAAGCCTCCATCTCCTTGCTCGCTGCATGTTCAAACAGCCATGGGAAAAGAGGGGCCACCCTGTGACATCACAGTAGGAGATGGGACAATGTACTATGGGCCCTGGAGAACAGAACACATTCAAAAGCATCTCAATTTTGAGACCGATTCCACGAGAAGAAGTCCCCTGACTTTCAAGGGCCACAATACATGAAAAAATAAAAATAAAATGCGTTTGTGATCAGCAAATATTCACATATAGGAAAAAGTCCTCATACTTGTGCAAAAATGAAGCTACGCTGTATTTTGCTACACTATTAGTAGTAGTAGCTGGTCATCCTTGTGAGGGCTGCTGTAGTTTAGCATTCACCCTAATCTAGAAGTGCGCTGATGGCACACAATAGTGTGTGAGCAATGGCAATTACGCTTTTTTTCTTGAGACCAGAGAGAACCTCAAGGGACATTTCTTTATATTCAGAGCGAAAACACCTAAAGGCCCCCCTTTCACATAGGTGCCTCTGCTTGCTCAGCGGGGGAATCTCTCCACTGAGCAGGCAGATGACAGGTCAGTGTCTGCTCCACTATGCAGAGCGGACACGGACACAGCCCGCTCTCCTCTATGGGGCAATCGGATGGAAATTGACTGCATGTCTGTATCCATTCGATCCGATCCACCAAAGGGATGGGGAATAGGACTCACCATTGGCCTGATGGCGGCAGACAGCATCCGGCCCATAGAAGAGACTGGAGGTCCAATCGGGTCTGCCTGAAACACCGAAAGGCGGACCTGAGCGGACAGCCTGTGTGAAAGGGGCCTAAAGCGGTAATTATAATTTTACATATATATATTTATTCTCTATAATAGGGATTACCTGTAGGTACAGTAAATATTTACTTTAGTAACAGCTAGTGAGGTCATAGACGCATGCGCACTGCGTTCCGGATGGCCGGTGCGGTCCATTCAGAGCTGTGTCACAGATGTGACGTCACCACGGCTCAGCCATTCATTTTTTTTTTTTTTTTGGTTTACTACAGCTGTAACACCAAGAGCTTCCAGTGCCACATGCCTTGTGTCCAAGGTTCCGCACAGCACTCAATGGCTCTCCGTGTGCAGATACAAAAGTGTCAACCCCTCCAGAAGATACGGAATTCACCCTTCAGGCTCATTCTGGGAGGTCACTCACATCCTTCCCCAAGAGTCCAATCCTTTCCAATTCCGGTAATCACATGGCAGACCCAGGGGCAATACAAAGCAACAGAGCATAGAGAGACAGAGGACAGAAGGGCGAATTGTTGGGTCGTCATGCAGATGAAATGAGTCTTTTGGAGGGGTTGAATCTTCAGGACCCCTACAATGTCCCTTCTGCAATAAATAAAACCTAGCTGCTGCCTCGCAGTCTTCTGTAGAAAGAACACAGAGCTGCACAAGCTCAGCCCAGTCCTTGTGTGCTGGGATGACTGCACTCCTGTACATGTGCCTAAGTGTCATCATCCTGCACCGGCCAATCAAGAAGGCTAAAGACCAGCACCCAAAAGAAGCCAGGGACTTCGGGGGCGTTGTACTGCTGAGTTTAGTTCTGCTTTAAGTTTCTGGGCTCTGAAGTTAAAGAAATGTCCCTTGAGGTGCTCTGTCCCCTAAAGAGACCACAACCACCACTGCTCACAAGTATGTACACAACAAATGTAATACTATATGAAATATATTTAAAAAAGCGTGACTAGTACAGAATAGCATCTTTATACAAAGCAGTTGGTGTATTGGCTATAGGGGGCCATTTGACATACTACAGCCTGTACCTACAGGCCAACAATTCACATGAAAAAAATGGATCTATATTCAAATGTAAACATAAACAATCCTGCTGGGATGGGTAAATAAAGCGTAACAGATGTGGTGGAATACTTACCTTACCTGGAGAAAGTGCTTCAAGGTTCACTCCAGTGTTGCTCACATATGCAAAAGCCTTGGGATTTTGTCACAGGATCTGTTACTCTTTAGCAACTCAACTCATAGAATTCAAATGCCAACATTTAAGCACAGGTTCACTTTATGGTGTGAAGAGCAACGGTGTTATGTTGCCCCCTAGTGGAATTTTCGTACATACACAAGAACCTAGAGGCCTTCTGAGTGCTACAAGTTATGGATGTCTTATCAGCCAGTGCAGAGGAGAATCTATTGTTCCCCATTGGGCGAAGCATCTTTCCATGTCCAACAATGCCACACTGACATACACTGGCATTTCTGACATACATTTAAATAGAAGCGTGTACAGTACACCTTTGGTGTTATTGCTCCATCTCTTTCTTGACTTCTTCTATATAATGGTGATCTGGTCCATAAGCCACCTCCATTATAGCAATGGCCTGGAGAAGAACAGAAAAATCAAAAAATGTTAAAACTCTTATACTCAAGAGATAAAACTAAATTTACAAAAAACTAGTTTTGCTGCATCTTGAGTATTTATTATAATACAGCAGTGGTCTCCAAACTGCGGCCCTTTGCTTGCCTCTATCCAGCCCTTGGGACACTATTCCTCCCACTGACATCAATGATGAGGCACCCTTCCTCCCACTGACACCATCAATGATGGGGCACCCTTCCTCCCACTGACACCATCAATGGGGGCACCCTTCCTCCCACTGACACCATCAATGGGGGCACCCTTCCTCCCACTGACACCATCAATGGGGGCACCCTTCCTCCCACTGACACCATCAATGGGGGCACCCTTCCTCCCACTGACACCATCAATGGGGGCACCCTTCCTCCCACTGACACCATCAATGGGGGCACCCTTCCTCCCACTCACACCATCAATGATGAGGCACCCTTCCTCCCACTCACACCATCAATGATGAGGCACCCTTCCTCCCACTCACACCATCAATGATGAGGCACCCTTCCTCCCACTCACACCATCAAATGGGGCACACTTCCTCCCACTGACACCATCAAAAAGAGCACCCTTCATCCTACTAAAACAAACCACGGGGCACTATTCCTCGCACTGATGCTGGGACATTTTTTACTCGCACTGGCCACAGTCTGGCCCCTCTAAAGCCTGAAGGACAGTAACCTGGCCCTTAGTTTGAAAAGTTTGGAGACCCCTCTTATACAGGATTTATATAGTGCCAACAGTTTAGGCAGCGCTTTACAACATAAGGGCAGACAGTAGGACTGACAGAAAAATAAAAAGAAATTACAGCGCTCACAAAATAAATTTAACATGTGAAAACGTCCATATACACCTTTACTGCTTTCTCTTTTGAGTAGGAATGAGATGGCCCTGCTCAATAGAGCTTGCAATCCAATGCCCTGTACACATGAGCGGACTTTTCGACTGGACTGGTCCGATGGACCGAAGCCAGCAGACAATCCGACTATGTGTGGGCTTCATCGGACCTTCAGCGGACTGTTTCTGTCGAAAATCTGATGGACTTTAGATTTGGAACATGTTTCAAATCTTATGTCGGAACTCCGCCGGACCCAGTTCCTATCGAGAAATCCACTCGTCTGTATGCTAGTCCGACAGACGAAAACCAGCGCTAGGGCAGCTATTGGTAACAATAGTTTATATGGTTTATACAGAGTTGCATAGATGCAGCCGCTCTGCGTTAAGGCCCAGCACGGTAGTCTGCAGGGATCAATAAGTTCACGATGCATACTCAGGAGCTTTCCAATCATGTGACTGCTAATCAGATCGGTCGCATGACCTGAAAACACACCACCTCCCGGCTTTTAGAACTCTTAAAGGGCCGGGAGGCGGTAAGCGCAAAGGGGTTAAACTTATTTGTCCTGAAGAAGACGCTTATAGAAGAACTCCATGCAAAAAAAAAAAAAAAAAATCGCTTAAAAAAACCATGGGCAAAATGTTTATTTACAGTTGCAGTGGGGCTGTGCCTGCACTGCATGGGTTAACTGCTCGTTTTCGTATAGGCCTTGCAGAGCAGAGATATATTTGCCTAATCTGCTGATCCCCCAAGTACAAGATCGGCCCCCACCGCTCCTGTCCCCTAGCAGTCTTGTGAATGGACTGTTCCTGACGTCATTACGTCCATAGAGCGGCTCTGGATGTAAGGATAGCAGGAACAGTCCACCACTGGACATGGGGGAGCACAGTTTTCCAAAAGATCGGGTAAGTATAGCCTTTCGGTGCACCCCTGGACAAAACAAGCAGTTAACCCATGAAGTGCGAGCACAGCCCAACTGCATGGGAGAACATTTTTCTCTTCATGGAGTGGTTCTTTAACCCCTCCCCACTCGGCCTATTGTGATAGGACGGCCTGGGCGGAACCCCTACTATCCTAAGATCGGGCCGTGCTTCGGCACGAGCTGTCACCCGCTGTATCCAGCCGATGACAGATCACTGTACCAGCCTGCTACTGGTATCATGTGATCACTGTGGCCAATCACAGCAGATGACAATTGTACACAATGAAAGGCTTTGCTTCATGCCTTTCATTGTGTACTATTGGGTTGAGCTCTGTGATTGCTCACAGTGAGCACATGGTACAGACCAGGCCCATCTGTACCATGTGATTAGCGGTGGCCAAACACAGCTAATCACAATAGTAAACACCGAGTGAATAGTTTTCATTAAAAAAAAAATGGCTGCTTATCACAAAGGAGCAGGCAGTGGGGGGGGTCGCAAACACAACTTACACCCAGAAACCGGCAACAACGCACAGGTACCCCGTCACATTATATGTACTGTGACAGGTCAGTAATGAGCTGGAAGACAACCAATTATTGCACACCAGTTTCTATCTGGTCAATGAGTAAAAATAAAGGAAAATGAACACAAATGTAGACTTTCCACGGAGCCTCACATACCTTTTTCAGGGCCTTAATCCCAGCGGTCTTCTTCTCCAGGCCCATGTAAAGTCTCCCCAGCTTCAGCCACATGGAGGCCACATTTGGAGAGTAGGGTGGATAGTGCTTGCTGGAAAAAACAGAACAAATAATAGAAAGATACAATATATGTACTTCTATGGAAGCATGTACCTGGGGAGACTGCTCACTAGTGGTTAGTAGAAATGATTTCCGATTGGTCGCTATTAATATCAGCACTTGGGATATCACAATTTAATTGTATTAAGGTGCCAATATATAAGCGAGTCTTGAAACAGACTCTCCTAAATGTCCAATCTTATTTTCAGACTACTCACTTAAAAGATGGTTGTAAACATCTGACATGAAAAATGAACACGGCATATTCTTCTATAGTGTGTACTTACCTCAATCCAAAGCACAGAGTAGGATTACTGCCTGCGCTGTCATTCCCCTATCTGCATAAGTTGCCTCTGGCAGTCTATTCAGACACCAAGCAATCCAGAGAGATGGACACCATCACTCCAGCACACAGCAGGTGACTGACAGCCTCAGCTGTGCATGTTTCCCTATGAGTCGGTGTAGGGAGGGGTGCCCATTCCCTCCACTCGGGTCTCAGATTACACTCGGCTTTCTTCTCTACACTGTGCGACATCAGATCCCTGCCCGTGCCTGCTGATGATCAGAAATGGGATGCAAAATGTGTGCTTTAAAGAGTTTGTAGAGGAGAGAGGATTGCAGATAAACAGGTACAACTTATGTAGGAAGCGTTGTTTCATCTCTGTACCATCTGAGGCTTGTCAGTTCACTAGGTAGTTGGGGTTTAGGATATGGTATATGCAAGGGTTTACTATAAGCCCCCTTCCCTACTACAAAATAAAAAACACAGGCTGCCATTGGTAACCCATCCTTCTGAAAATGCTAGGTGCCCAGCTGAACATATGGCTTCAATGTCTGCAAAGTCATTGACCCACACCAAGCATGTGGATGGAAACTGCGACTTCACTTTCTGCACGCTTGTTCTGGTTGTTCATGCCTCTGGAGGTACTGAATTTACAAAATAGGCATGACAACCAACTAAGACTTGCAGAAGGTCATCAGCGGCAGTTTTCTATAGGGCATTAATGACAGGTTACCTTTAAAACACTTTCAGAATACACTAAACCCTCCATGGCTGTAATGACCCAAGTACATGGTAAACCACTATCACCCTCCACCATATAAAATACTATTTTTTATTAAACTTTTGTGTCAACATACACATACAAAAAAGTAGAAACTGGTGATTCATAGCATTATAATATCACATAAGTACATAAAAGTGCATAATAAACAGTTTTTATTTATTGGGTCTCCTGTATTCACTAATTTGAGTTACCATAAAAGTACAGTATATAATTGATTGTATGACCATCAGGTGGGTGTGTGCCCTGTTTTTGTATATTTCCTCTGTTGGGGCCACTACCTATCTGGCGATTTGTCTTGAGGAAGGGTTAATGGGCTGGCCAGCCATTTATTCCAGATTTTGTAAAAGGTTTTGTTTTTTTTCTAACCTTGAATGTAAGTTTACATAGGGGGATCACATCATTGATCAGTTGTAGCCACAGAGATTTCAGAGATGTCTGTAAACCCTTCCATGACAATAGTATGGTTTTCCTCGCATAAAAGTGAAGGATATGAAGGAGCCTTTTGGCTTTGATTGAAGTGTGGAGATCCCCAAGAATTGTCTGCAGGCAATTCTTGGGGTGCAGAATATTTGGTAGGCCTATTGCTGATTAGATGAAAGTCCCCACCTTCTGTCCAAAAGTGCTGGATTATTGAGCAGGTCCAAAAACAATGTAAAAAAATCTGCCTCTTGGCCACAGCCCCTAAAGCATTCTGCTGTGGGTGTTAGTCCCAGTTTATGTAACCTAGCAGGGGTTAGGTGGGAGAAATTAAAAATGTCAATATTAATAATGCGGTTCCTAGATGAGATCACTGACTTTTTTTATGTTTCGCTAAATTCTGTCCAGTCTTCTTCAGAAGGTGTAGAGTCCATAAGGGTCCATTTTGTTTGGGCCATTCGGAATCTTGGGTTACTATCCGTCATGACGGTAGCGTAGTAGGTGGAGATGAGTTTGGTGGGATCAGGGTGTCGCAGTACTTTCTCTAACTGAGGTATAGCTATAGGATTACCCAACGAGCCAAAGTGGGCATATATAGCATGCCGGAGTTGGTAGTAGAAGAACATATATGAGCGTGGTAGATCAAAGTCAGCCCGCATTTGTCGGAAGGATTTAAATCCCTGTGAGTCATATACAGTAGATGGCACAGGTATTTAACTCCTTTGGTGTACCACCGCTGAGGGTCAGGCAAAGCGTACAGTTCTTTATAATTGGGGTTTAAACCAGAGGGTTATTAGGGGACTTCGACCATGGTTCATTTGTAATGTTAGAGACAATCATTTTAAACAGAGTGAAGTATTTAGCATAGTTGTGCCTGGGTGAGCTGGTGCCCCGGCCTCTACTACAGGTGCCCTTTAATGCCAATTCAGATGTTATCAGAATGGGCATGGCTGTTGAGACTTACCGGTATGGCTGGATGATTTTCCCTCCATACTTCAAGGCTCCTTCCCAGTCCTGCATGTACAGGCAGATTCCCATGGACTGATACGTCATGTGTAACATATAAATGTTAGTCTCTGCAAATAACGCTCCCATCTTCTCCATACTGAGCTCACACATCTCCAGCAGTTCACTAGGACGTGGTATGGTTAAGAAAAAAATAAATCTATAAATCACAGACCCCCTCAGAGAAGTAAGCCTGCCGGTATTTTCTAAGTACCACTGTCGCACCAGGCTTGGACTGGCCCCCCCAGGATTCTCTGGTGGGCCCCCCTGTACACAGAGTGCCCAAAAAGTCCAGGGTACTACTACTTTTAGGGAATGAAAGTACTCTGGCTGAAATTATTCCCTGAGCAGACTGATCTGCATTTAACAGATCTGAAAATGGTTCACAAAGTAGGACATTAGAAGAGAAGCCGGGGAGGGACAGTCAAGTTTCATCCGCAGGTGGTACTGCCCCGGTCCTACGGTAACAAAGTATAACAAAAACGGCAAAAAAAATTTCACCAAGCACGAAAGTAAAAGAAAGTTTCGGTTTGGCAACAGAACAGGAAAAGGAGGCACATCTTCCAATGGGGGACACTAGTTTTAGAGATACTGGTGATAACCAGGGAGTTTGGAGGAATTTCCTCTTATTTCCTGTTTTGGCTATGTGACAAAACTAAGGGAATTCTCCCCAATGGGACACATATGGTTAAAAAAAAAACAAAAAAAAAAAACAAAAACAAAAAAAACCACCACACAAGGGTTAGAACTCTTAAAATTAAGAATACAATGTTGCCTTTAGGCCCACTTTAAGTACCACCAACACCAATGATTTAGGGGCCCACTATCCTACCGACAGCATTGATTAATAGCAACTCATATTTTCAACTATTTACTCACATTTTTAATTTTTTTAAACACATATTTTGCATTCCCACACTTTTATTGTAAGTGTCTAAACCATTTTCTTTACTGTTGCAGCATAGAAAATGTTGGGAGAGTTGATCAGGCTCTGGTTTCACTGAGGTTAAAATGGTTCTAAGGACTTTTTCTTTTTACCATTCTTTGCATTAAAAAGGTAAAAAAACAAAAAAAAAAACAAAAAAAAACAAAACACACCACCACACCCTTCTGTGTGCAGCTCAGCCCCCTTATACTTTGAGCCAGATCTTGATCCACCGCTGTGCCAAAGAACAACAGCCCTCTCCCTCCTCATTGGCTCAGAGACAGCAGCAGGAGCCATTTGCTCCCACTGCTGTCAATCACACAGCCAATGAGGAGAAAGCAGGTGAACGGTGTTGCAGCCGAGCGAGCCTGCACAGTGGCTGCAGCGCTAATTAGTGTATTTTGACAGTGGAGGAGGAGTCCCCCCACTGTCAGAATACAATAGCTCAGCAGGAAAGATTCCTTCATCCACCTTGAAAGTGTGGATAGGGGGAATCCATTCGTTGTTTTTTTTTAGCCGGGTGGCTGATAAAAAAAAAAAAAAAAAAAATCAATGGTCAGCTTTACTGTTTACAGGACAATCCCTTAGATTTTATTGTATGGACACAGTCCTCTCTCCTATGGTTTCTAGCTACTGCTAGGTTTTGTTAAGTGGAAAGCCAAAAATCACCTGAAAACAGCTGCTTTGGGAGGAACCGACCAAGGTTCGCCCAATGCAGCTTCTGTTGAAAGGGCATGCAGGAAAATCAGCCTCCAATCAGCAGTCGCGAGCGCTGATCAGTGTATTTTGGCAGGGCGGGGGACAAGTTGGGTTAAGGCATGAATGTTTAACCCTTTGTCAGAACACAACAGCATAGCGGGGGCGATCCCCGCACTAAAGCCAGCCATAGATGGTTCCAATCTCATGCAAACCATCTATGGGCAGACTGATTGCACCCAAGTCAATCCAGTGATCGACTTAAGTACAACCAGCATGCCAGATTTTTCCATACGATTATTGCCAGCTGTTATAGCTGCTAGCAATCATCACTGTTCACCCCGCAGGAGCAGCTAACCGCTTGCGGCAGAACACAATAGCTCAACAGGAGAAATTCTCATATAAACACTGATTGGTTGATAGGGGAAAAAAATAAATAAAAATCAAGCGATTTTCTTTCCTGCAACCCATGGCTGCAGAAAAGAAAAATTGCATCATCTATGGCCAGCCTAACATCGCTTATGTTTAACCCAGCGGGTTATAGTGTGCACCCAGCATTAAACTATATAAACTAGAGTTTGGACCATTGTATTTACTTTCTACTTTACCTTCTTATATTTATTTGTACAGCTCCATGGCAAAAGATGGTGTCACACGGTATACAAACATCAAAATACTCATGTAATTGACAATAAAAGCAACAATAGAAAAAAAAATTTAATAATGGCTAAAAATCCAAGTGAAGAAGAGCAAGTCAAGTCAAGTCAAACAGGTAAGTGCTACCACATTGCTCAACTTAGAACGTTCACTCAATAGAGTACAATGCCACCAAATCTGATATTTTACTTAGGAAGGGAGGCAGCAATGGGTTGAATCGCACCTTTGGCTTCTTATATCAGGGGAGATCTCTCTGCAAGTTCTGGTGTCACCCCCTCTAAGACAATGAAGTGATCACGTTCTTCACTATATTTCTTGCATGGTATGGAGAATCCATCAGAAGAATGTGACACAACCGATGGGCTTTGCCATGGCAGTTGGGCCAAGCTGAGAATTGTGGATGACAGATCTGGTCACTGTATCTACTGCCAGATAGAAGTCGGCTTGGAATCCTACTTGCCACCAAGTACAAATACCTCAAACATCTGTTTTAGGTGCTGGTATTCAAGCCATTAGGGCCAGATTTAGAAGACTCCTCATAGTGTTTCTACCAGGATTCAATCTCTTATATGATTTTCTGCTGCAATGCCTCTTTCTGAAAATTTCAGGTGGTGGTGTGGTAAATCAGGGGACACTTGTCTATTTTCACACACACTGGGGGCCATTAAGAAAACATGGCAAGGTAGCCAGTGGCGTTTTAGCCAGTCGGCTTTATAGGATGAATTGCACAAATTATAAACAGTAGGCCAGTAGGTCCTATGCAAGCCTTGGCCTTATTCACATGAAAGTACCGATCAGTACACCCGTGCAAAGAGCCATCTTAACCCAAGCGGGATGAGCCTGTTCAGATCAACAACAGGCAGGTGGCTGCTCGAATCTGCATGATCCTCCAAGTGTGTTCGATGTATGGATCAGAATGCAGTCTGTTTGCGTGTTCTGATCCATGCAGCTGCCTGCCTGCCTGCCTGTTATTGATCTGAAAAGGTTTAACTGAATGAGGCTTAATGGAACCTCTGTAAATCCCATCTGCGTGAAGACAGATATTTGCACGAGTGTGCAGATGAGCATACCCACATCAATGAGGCCCTTTAATGCTTTACTGGGCTGCACTTTTAAAAAGGGAGAATTATCAATGGTGTGGAGTGGATGGGCTAAAAAACAAAATACTATGCATTTACATGAAAACTGGCCATTTAACGTCATCATTTTTTTTTTTTATAGCTCACTGTATGTGAACTCCGCATGCCATGGCTGAAAGAGCTGTCAGCCCCCATGATGCATTGGGAGATTGCCATGTTCTGCCCCTGTGTTTGTTGTGCTGATATATCAGAGGAGGACGACACAAGCAAACAACCCAAAAGGTTGCTGAATGAAATATTTTGCAGAAGACAGAACATAAGTGATGGCCTAGAGGCGCACACACACACACAAAGGATATTTTTGAAATGCTTGGCTCTCCTGAACTCTTCCACCACACCTCGGGCATATTTGATCATGTCTCGTACATCCTTAGGGTTGGGTGGTTCACTGAGTTTCCTGATCTCCAGCTTTGCCTTGTCCTGAAAGAAAAAGAAAAAGAAAAAAAAAAAAAAAAAAAGACATGTTGTTATCAGCTTCTGATGTAAAATTTGTACACGCAGACGCAGAGAGTGCTGGGCTTTCAAGGAAAGGCGCCATCTACTATTTACATAAAGCTGACCACACATGTTACAGTGAGGGAAAAAGTATTTGATCCCCTGCTGATTTTGTACGTTTGCCCAACGACAAAGAAATGATCAGCCTATAATTTTAATGGCAGGTTTATTGTAACAGTGAGAGACAGAACAACAAAACAAAGACCAGAAAAACGCATTTCAAAAAAAAGTTATAAAATTGATTTGCATTTTAATGAGTAAAATAAAGTATTTGATCCCTTCGCAAAACATGACTTAGTATTTGGTGGAGAAACCCTTGTTGGCAATCACAGAGGTCAGACGTTTCTTGTAGTTGGCCACCAGGCAGTGTTCATTTTGGCAGCAAATTTCGATTTAGTTTTAGTCTTAGGACTAAAATGTGTCATTTTAGTTTCAATCCCATTATAGTCTTCTGCAATTGTTTTAGTTTTAGTCGTATTTAGTCGACTAAATCTCCAGTACATTTTAGTCGACTAAAAAAATTGAATGGGTGTAATTAAATTGTAACACATTAGTTAACCTTTCTCTACAATTTCCAAACTTCTTATACAGTGCTGGAGTGAAAAATCTAATATGTTATTATTTATGGTATTGAGGCATGAACATGCACTACAGACCAGTGTTAATTTTGTCAAATTTCAATTTAGTTTTAGTCATAGTCTTGACTAAAATGCCATTTTAGTTTTAGTCCCATTTTAGTCATCTTAATTGTTTTAGTCATATTTTAGTTGACTAAAATAGTATTTAATTGACTAAAATGTTTTTGTCGACAAAATTAACACTGCCACCAGGTTTGTACACATCTCAGGAGGGATTTTGTCCGACTCCTCTTTGCAGATCCTCTCCCAGTCATTAAGACTTCGAGGCTTTGGTAACTTGAACCTTCAGCTCCCTCCACATATTTTCTATGGGAAGAAGGTCTGGAGACTGGCTAGGCCACTCTAGGAACTTAATGTGCTTCTTCTTGAGCCACTCCTTTGTTGCCTTGGCCATGTGTTTTGGGTCATTATGCTGAAATGCCCATCCACGAACCATTTTCAATGCCCCGGCTGATGGAAGGAGGTTCCCACCCAAAATTTGACGGTACATGGCCCCGTCCATCGTCGCTTTGATACGGTGAAGTTGTTCTATCCCCTTAGCAGAAAAAGACCCCCAAAGCATAATGTTTCCACCTCCATGTTTGACAGTGGGGATGGTGTTCTTCGGGTCATAGGCAGCATTAATCCTCCTCCAAACTCGGCGAGTTGAGATGATGCCATAGAGCTCGATTTTGGTCTCAACTGACCGCAACACTTTCACCCAGTTCTCCTCTGAATCAGTCAGATGTTCATTAGCAAATTTCAGATGGGTCTGTACATGTGCTTTCTTGAGCAGGGGGACCTTGCAGGCGCTGCCATATTTCAGTCCTTCACGGCGTAGTGTATTACTGATTGCTTTCTTGATGACTATGGTCCCAGCTGCCTTGAGATTGACAAGATTCTCCCTGTAGTTCTGGGCTGATTACCCAGCGTTCACATGATCACTGAAACTCCACAAGGTGAGATCTTGCATGGAGCCCCAGACCGAGGGAGATTGACCATTATTTTAGGTTTCTTCACCAACTGTTATCACCCTCTCACCAAGCTGCTTCGCGATGGTCTTGTAGCCCATTCCACCCTTGTGTAGGTCTACAAATCTTGTCCCTGACATCCTTGGACAGCTCTTTGGTCTTGGCCATGGTGGAAAGATTGGAATCTGATTGCTTATTGGGCAGGTGTCTTTTATACAGGCATCAAGCTGAGATTAGGAGCACTCCCTTTAAGAGAGTGCTCCTAATCTCAGCTCGTTACCTGTATAGAAGACACCTGGGAGCCAGAAATCTTTCTGATAGGGATCAAATACTTATTTCACTCATTAAAATGCAAATTTCTGGATATTTTTATTGTTATTCTGTCTCTCGCTGTTAAAATAAACCTATCAATAAAATTATAGACTGATTATTTCTTTGTCAGTGGGCAAACCTACAAAATCAGCAGGGGAATAAATACTTTTTTCCCCTCACTGTACATGGTGTGTGTCATAGTGCTGGACTGATAGCCGTGAAAATTGGTTCCAATGGATCTACCGTGAATTCATGACTGAAGTCTAGTATGGGTGGACACTGTTCTGGTCCTAGGCTGCTACCTCCCTGAAGAGGGAGACCCCCCCCCCCCCCGAAACACATCGACTATCTGATGCTCTTAACCATTAGATATTTTAAAAAGTCCTTTAAACAAGATGAACTTTTGTACCAGGCACTCATCCATACACATCCAACACCATACATGTTAGAGTCCGATTGTACAATTAGCTCTCCTACTAATTTTTGTTAAATGCAAGGGCCTGCGTGACTGGATACAAAAATTGAATTGATTGTTTAGGCTATTTTTTCTAGACTTGGATTGAACTGGGAAAGGGTTAGACTTGCCATTATATAGTATATATAATTGTATAGCCGCCTCATGGCTCCGGCGCTTAGAAATCCCCCTCAGCTCTCTCCTCTTCCCCGCTGAGAGGACGAGCTACGCGGGTTCTGATTGTTCAGCGCTGCCCATGCTACGGTGCCGACCAATTAGACTGCTCCTAAAAACACACCTCCTGAAGGGGTATGTTTAGGAGATTAAGCTCTGGGGATTTCTAAGCCCAGGAGCTGTGAGACGGCTATACCGAGCGCAGAACGGGAGAGATTGCTGCGCAACAGGTCAGCAGGACTGGGGGTGGGATTAAAACCTTAATCCTGCCAGAATTCCAGTATCCTTATATTGTAACTTCCTGTGCACTGGATTGACATGTCAAAACAATGTTATCAGCTTTTACAGCCATCATTTGTGAACTACAGAACATCTCCTCTCTATGTAATGGGGATGTGGAAAGTGGGGGTGTCTACAGTCTAAATCAAAAGTGCAGAACAGGGCAACAATTTGGCTCCTGTATGATACAGGGAGTAAGTGTGGTCATCCTAGCACAGGTAGTGTACAACATCCCCACACCCTAAGCTTTTCTTAGGAAGGAGTGTGATGGGAATACAACTAGTAACAAAAACTGCATCCAAGGTAAAGATTTCATCCCATCAACAACCAAGAAAACTGTTTCAACCACTACAACCGGAAGACTGATGAGATGAAATGTATTTCATTTTTGTCTATGGGCCAGCTGCAACTGTATAGACAGCCTATCGAGTAACTGATTTAATTTCTGTAGTTTGGCTAATCTCTAAATACGATGCCTTGAAGAAGTAATCACAATTGAAATGTTCCACATTTTGTCATGTTACAACCAAAAACGTAAATGTATTTTATGTGATAGACCAACACAAAGTGGCACATAATTGGGAAGTGGAAGATAAATGGTTTTCAACATTTTTTACAAATAAAGATCTGAAAAGTGTGGGGTACATTTGTATTCAGCCCCCCTGAGTCAATACTTTGTAGAACCACCTTTCACTGCAATTACAGCTGCAAGTCTTTTGGGGATGTCTCTACCAGCTTTGCACATCTAGAGAGTGACATTTTTGCCCATTCTTCTTTGCAAAATAGCTCAAGCTCTGTCAAATTGGATGGAGAGCGTCTGTGAACAGTAATTTTCAAGTCTTGCCACAGATTCTAAATTGGATTTGTCTGGACTTTGACTGGCCCATTCTAACACATGAAATGCTTTGATATAAACCATTCCATTGTAGCTCTGGCTGTATGTTTAGGGTTGTTGTCCTGCTGGAAGATGAACCTCCACCCTGGTCTCAAGTCTTTTACAGATTCCAGACGGTTTTCTTCTAAGATTGCCCTGTATTTGGCTACATCCATCTTCCTATCAACCCTGACCAGCTTCCCTGTCTCTGCTGAAGAAAAGCATTCTCATAACATGATGCTGCCACCACGTTTCACGGTAGGGATGGTGTGTTCAGGGTGATGTGCAGTGTTAGTTTTCCGCCACACATAGTGTTTTGCTTTTAGGCCAAAAAGTTCAATTTTGGTCTCATCTGACCAGAGCACCTTCTTCCCCGTGTTTGCTGTGTCCCCCACATGGCTTCTCGCAAACTGCAAAAGGGACTTCTTATAGCTTTCCGTCAACAATGGCTTTCTTGCCCCTCTTCCATAAAGACCAGATTTGTGGAGTGCATGACTAATAGTTGTCCTGTGGATTTCTGCAGCTCCTCCAGAGTTACCATGGGCCTCTTGGCTGCTTCTCTGATTAATGCTCTCCTTGCCCGGCCTTTCAGTTGAAGTTGACAGCCATGTCTTGGTAGGTTTGCAGTTCTGCCAAACTTTTTCCATTTCCGGATGATGGATTGAACAGTGCTTAGTGAGATGTTCAAAGCTTTGGATATTTTTTTATAACCTAACCCTGCTTTAAACTTCTCCACAACTTTATCCCTGACCTGTCTGGTGTGTTCCTTGGCTTTCATGATGCTGTTTGTTCACTAAGGTTCTGTAACAAACCTCTGAGGGCTTCACAGAACAGCTGTATTTATACGGAGATTAAATTACACACAGGTGGACTCCATTTACTAATTAGGTGACTTCTGAAGCCAATTGGTTCCACTAGATTTTAGTTAGGGGTATCAAAGTAAAGGGGGCTGAATACAAATGCACACCTCACTTTTCAGATCTTTAATTTGTAAAAAAATTAGAAAAACATTTATGATTTTTACTCCACTTCACAATTATGTGCCACTTTGTGTTGGTCTATCACATAAAATCCCAATAAAATACATTTACGTTTTTGGTTGTAACATGACAAAATGTGGAAAATTTCAAGGGGTATGAATATTTTTTCAAGGCACTATACACACACACACACACCTCACATTTTTGTAAATATTTTATTATATCTTTTCATGTGACAACACTGAAGAAATGACACTTTGCTACAATGTAAAGTAGTGAGTGTACAGCTTGTATAACAGTGTAAATTTGCTGTCCCCTCAAAATAACTCAACACACAGTCATTAATGTCTAAACCGCCGGCAACAAAAGTGAGTACACCCCTAAGTGAAAATGTCCAAATTGGGCCCAATTATCCATTTTCCCTCCCCGGTGTTAGGTGACCCGTTAGTGTTACAAGGTCTCAGGTGTGAATGGGGAGCAGGTGTGGTAAATTTAGTGTTATCGCTCTCGCTCTCTCATACTGGTCACTGGAAGTACAACATGGCATCTCATGGCAAAGAACTCTCAGGATCTTAAAAAAAGAATTGTTGCTCTACATAAAAATGGCCTAGGCTATAAGAAGATTGCCAAGACCCTGAAACTGAGCTGCAGCACGGTGGTCAAGACCATACAGCAGTTTAACAGGACAGGTTCCACTCAGAACAGGCCTCTCCATGGTCAACAAAAGAAGTTGAGTGCACATGCTCAGTGTCATATCCAGAGGTTGTCATGGGAAACAGACGTATGAGTGCTGCCAGCATTGCTGCAGAGGTTGAAGGGGCGGAGGGTCAGCCTTTCAGTGCTCAGACCATACGCCGCACACTGCATCAAATTGGTCTGCATGGCTGTCATCCCAGAAGGAATCCTCTTCCAAAGATGATGCACAAGAAAGCCCGCAAGCAGTTCAATGAAAACAGTTTAAGGACATGGATTACTGGAATCATTATTTAACCACATGCCGACCGCCTCACGCAGATATACAGCGGCAGAATGGCAGGGGCAGGTAAAGTAACGTATGGGTACGTTACTTGCCTCCCACGGGCGGGGGGTCCGATCGATCCCCCCACCCCTGCCGCCTGAGGCGGTCAGCTTCTGTCCCGGAGCGATCAGAGGTGAGGGGAAGGCCATCCATTCGTGGCCACCCCCTTGCGATCGCTCCCAGCCAATGAGATTCTTCCTCTGCTGCTGTATAGTAAACAGCGGCAGAGGAAGTGATGTCATCGCTCCTCGGCTCGGTATTTTCCGTTCCGGCGCCGAGAAGAGAAGAGAAGACATCGATGTGAGTGCACAAACACCACACACACACACACAGTAAAACACACCAGGCACACTTTTCACCCCCATCACCCCCCCCCCCCCCGATCACCCCCTGATCACCCCCCAATCACTGGTGACGCTAGTTAGGGAGGTAAATATTTAGGTTCGCCGTCAGCGTTTTATAGCGTCAGGGATCCCTATATACTACCTAATAAATGTTTTAATCCCTTGATTGCCCCCTAGTTAACCCTTTCACCACTGATCACCATATAACTGTTACGGGTGACGCTGGTTAGTTCATTTTTTATAGTGTCAGGGTACCCGCCGTTTATTACCCAACAAAGGTTTAGCCCCCTGATCGCCCGGCGGTGATATAAGTTAGGTTTTAGGGTCAGATAGGGTCTGCGTCGCCCCAGGCAGCGTCAGGTTAGTGCCAGTACCGCTAACACCCACGCACGCACCGTACACCTCCCTTAGTGGTATAGTATCTGAACAGATCAATATCTGATCCGATCAGATCTATTACTAGCGTCCCCAGCAGTTTAGGGTTCCCAAAAACGCAGTGTTAGCGGGATCAGCCCAGATACCTGCTAGCACCTGCGTTTTGCCCCTCCACCCGGCCCAGCCCAGCCCACCCAAGTGCAGTATCGATCGATCACTGTCACTTACAAAACACTAAACGCATAACTGCAGCGTTCACAGAGTCAGGCCTGATCCCTGCGATCGCTAACAGTTTTTTTGGTAGCGTTTTGGTGAACTGGCAAGCACCAGCGGCCTAGTACACCCCGGTCGTAGTCAAACCAGCACTGCAGTAACACTTGGTGACGTGGCGAGTCCCATAAGTGCAGTTCAAGCTGGTGAGGTGGCAAGCACAAGTAGTGTCCCGCTGCCACCAAGAAGAAGACAAACACAGGCCCGTCGTGCCCATAGTGCCCTTCCTGCTGCATTCGCCAATCCTAATTGGGAACCCACCACTTCTGCAGCACCCGTACTTCCCCCATTCACATCCCCAACCAAATGCAGTCGGCTGCATGAGAGGCATTTTCTTTATGTCCTCCCGAGTACCCCTACCCAACGAACCCCCCAAAAAAGATGTCGTATCTGCAGCAAGCGCGGATATAGGCGTGACACCCGCTATTATTGTCCCTCCTGTCCTGACAATCCTGGTCTTTGCATTGGTGAATGTTTTGAACGCTACCATTCACTAGTTGAGTATTAGCGTAGGGTACAGCATTGCACAGACTAGGCACACTTTCACAGGGTCTCCCAAGATGCCATCGCATTTTGAGAGACCCGAACCTGGAACCGGTTACAGTTATAAAAGTTACAGTTACAAAAAAAAGGTGTAAAAAAATAGTTGTCATTTTATTGTTCTCTCTCTATTGTTCTGCTCTTTTTTACTGTATTCTATTCTGCAATGTTTTATTGTTATTATGTTTTATCATGTTTGCTTTTCAGGTATGCAATTTTTTTTACTTTACTGTGCTTTATTGTTAACCATTTTTTTTTCTTCAGGTACACCATTCAGCTGCAGATCGGATTTATTTATCTTGACAGCAACAGCGTTTGCTCCCAGGATATATAAGGCCGTGACTCCAGCGGAGGTGATATATGCCGAAGCATGGGGGCAGCAGGGGCGGAGGAGCGATTTGCTCCTAACTTTTGGAGTAGATGCCCCCATGCTTCGGCATATATAAATGGTGCATGTATGCCCATCATTAGAAGTGGGTGGATGAAGGGAGGTATTCTAACGGTGGGCATACCCACCGATAAATCTCTTTTTTTCGTTCAGCCCACAGGCTGCATGAAAAAAAAAAAAAAAAAAAAAAAAAAAAAAATAGGATTACAATATTATATGCCCAACAAGGACCAGCAACGTACTGGTATGTTGCTGGACTTTGAGTGGTTATACCAGAATGATGCCTGCAGGTTTAGGTATCATTCTTTTCAGCCAGCGGTCGGCTTTCATGTAAAAGCAATCCTAGAGGCTAATTAGCCTCTAGACTGCTTTTACAAGCAGTGGGAGGGAATGCCCCCAGTCTTCCATGTTTTTCTCTGGCTCTCCTGTCCCAACAGGGAACCTGAGAATGCAGCCGGTGATTCAGCCAGCTGACCATAGAGCTGATCAGAAACCAGAATGGCTCCAAACATCTCTATGGCCTAAGAAACTGGAAGCTACGAGCATTTCATGACTTAGATTTCGCCAGATGTAAACAGCGCCATTGGGAAATTGGGAAAGCATTTTATCACACCGATCTTGGTGTGGTCAGATGCTTTGAGGGCAGATGAGAGATCTAGGGTCTAAAAGACCCCAATTTTTTCAAAAAAAAAAAAGAGTACCTGTCACTACCTATTGCTATCCTAGGGGATATTTACATTCCCTGAGATAACAATAAAAATTATTTAAAAAAAAAAAAAAAAAATATGAAAGGAACAGTTTAAAAATAAAAAAAAAATTTTAAAAAAGCACCCCTGTCCCCCCCTGCTCTCGCGCAAAGGCGAACGCAAGCGTCGGTCTGGCGCCAAATGTAAACAGCAATTGCACCATGCAGGTGAGGTATCACCACGAAGGTCAGATCGAGGGCAGTAATTTTAGCAGTAGACCTCCTCTGTAAATCTAAAGTGGTAACCTGTAAAGGCTTTTAAAAATGTATTTAGTTTGTCGCCACTGCACGTATGTGCGCAATGTTAAAGCATGTCATGTTTGGTATCCATGTACTCATCAAACATTTGGGCAATATAGTGTGTTTTAGTGCATTAAAAGTTTAAAAAAAGTGTGCTTTTTCCCAAAAAATGCATTTGAAAAAAATTGCTGCGCAAATACTGTGTGAAAAAAAAAAAAAAATGAAACGCCCTCCATTTTAATCTGTAGGGCATTTACTTTAAAAAATATATATAATGTTTGGGTGTTCAAAGTAATTTTCTTGCAAAAAAAAATAATTTTCTCATGTAAACAATAAGTGTCAGAAAGGGCTTTGTCTTCAAGTGGTTAGAAGAGTGGGTGATGTGTGACATAAGCTTCTAAATGTTGTGCATAAAATGCCAGGACAGTTCAAAACCCCCCCAATTGACCCCATTTTGGAAAGTAGACACCCCAAGCTATTTGCTGAGAGGCATGTCGAGTCCATGGAATATTTTATATTGTGACACAAGTTGCGGGAAAAAGACACATTTTTTTTTTTTTGCAGAAAGTTGTCACTAAATGATATATTGCTTAAACATGCCATGGGAATATGTGAAATTACACCCCAAAATACATTCTGTTGCTTCTCCTGAGTACGGGGATACCACGTGTGAGACTTTTCAGGAGCCTAGCCGCGTACGGGACCCCGAAAACTAAGCACCGCCTTCAGGCTTTCTAAGGGCGTAAATTTTTGATTTCACTCTTCACTGCCTATCACAGTTTCGGAGGCCAAACCCCCCCCAAAATGACCCTATTTTGGAAAGTAGACACTTTAAGCTATTTGCTGAGAGGTATAGTGAGTATTTTGCAGACCTCACTTTGTCACAAAGTTTTGAAAATTGAAAAAAAAAAAAAAAATCTCTTGTCTTTCTTCATTTTCAAAAACAAATGAGAGCTGCAAAATACTTACCATGCCTCTCAGCAAATAGCTTGGGGTGTCTACTTTCCAAAATGGGGTCATTGGAGGGGGGGGGGGGGGGGGGGGGGGGGGTTGCGCCATCTTGGCATTTTATGGCCTTCAAAACTGTGATAGGTAGTGAGGAGTGAATCAAAAATGTACGCCCTTAGAAATCCTGAAGGCGGTGATTGGTTTTCGGGGCCCCGTACGCGGCTAGGCTCCCAAAAAGTCCCACACATGTGGTATCCCCGTACTCAGGAGAAGCAGCTAAATGTATTTTGGGGTGCAATTCCACATATGCCCATGGCTTGTGTGAGCAATATATCATTTAGTAACAACTTTTTGTAATTTTTTTTTTTTTTAATTTTTGTCATTATTCAATCACTTGGGACAAAAAAAAAATTAATATTCAATAGGCTCATGCCTCTCAGCAATTTCCTTGGGGTGTCTACTTTCCAAAATGGGGTCATTTGGGGGAGTTTTGTACTGCCCTCCCATTTTAGCACCTCAAGAAATGACATAGGCAGTCATAAACTAAAAGCTGTGTAAATTCCAGAAAATGTACCCTAGTTTGTAGACACTATAACTTTTGCGCAAACCAATAAATATATACGCTTATCGACATTTTTTTTTACCAAAGACATGTGGCCGAATACATTTTGGCCTAAATGTATGACTAAAATTGATAATATTGGATTTTTTTTATACCAAAAAGTAGAAAATATTTTTATTTTTTTTTACAAAATTTTTGGTCTTTTTCCGTTTATAGCGCAAAAAATAAAAAAACCGCAGAGGTGATCAAATACCATCAAAAGAAAGCTCTATTTGTGGGAAGAAAGGGATGCAAATTTCGCTTGGGTACAGCATTGCATGACTGCGCAATTAGCAGTTAAAGCGACGCAGTGCCAAATTGTAAAAAGTGCTCTGGTCAGGAAGGGGGTAAATCCTTCCGGGGCTGAAGTGGTTAAGGACATGGATTGCTGGAACCATGTCCTGTGATCTGATGAGACCAAGATAAATTTATTTGGTTCAGATGGTGTCAAGCGTGTGTGGCGGCAACCAGGTGAGGAGTACAAAGACAAGTGTGTCTTGCATACAGTCAAGCATGGTGGTGGGAGTGTCTTGGTCTGGGGCTGCATGAGTGCTTCCAGCACTGGGGAGCTACAGTTCATTGAGGGAACCATGAATGCCAACATGTACTGTGAAATACTGAAGCAGAGCATGATCTCCTCCCTTCGAAGACTGTGCCGCAGGGCAGTATTCCAACATGATAACGATCCCAAACACACCTCCAAGACGACCACTGCCTTGCTAAAGAAGCTGAGGGTAAAGGTGATGGACTGGCCAAGCATGTCTCCAGACCTAAACCCTATTGATCATCTGTTGGGCATCCTCAAACAGAAGGTGGAAGAGCGCAAGGTCTCCAACATCCACCAGCTCTGTGATGTCATGATGGAGGAGTGGAAGAGGACTCCAGTGGCAACCTGTGAATCTCTGGTGAACTCCATGCCCAAAGAAAAAGAAGATCCTAAAGCATGTTATACAACACAATGCTTGTCCTGCGCCATCTGGCCCCCTGTAACACCGGGCTGATCCTGCCTGGCTATACCCTCCCCCCTGTACGCTGATTCCAATATATCAGGGCTGAGTCCTGACATCAGAGTCATCCGTACGTGCCTGCTGTCTCCTCTGTGTTCTCAGCTTGTGACAGTGCCTGCCCCCCCCCCTCCCCCCTACTCCTGCTGCTCAAATAACTTTCACATCTTCATACCATCCCCTCTGTATTCTAATACCCTGTGTGCCCCTGTGAGTGATTTATATGAAAAAAATGTCTGCTATACCTCATTTCACAGCTCTTCTCAGCGATCACGTGATCAACTGGATTTCTCTCTCTCCTCTCCCAAGTGATGTCAGCGGGGGAATCTCGGCCCCCGCATCTATCAGACGGGGAGAGGAGAAAGCCAGCTGATCGTGTGATCGCTGAGAAAAGCTGTGAAACGAGGTATAGCAGGCCTTTATTATAAATCGCTCACACTGGGGCACACAGGATTAGAACTCAGAGGGGATGGTATGAAGATGTGAAAGTGGCTTAACAACCAATTTAATGGCTGTGTGTTAAGTGTTTTTGAGGGGACAGCAAATTTACACTGTTATACAAGCTGTACACTCACTACTTTACATTGTAGCAAAGTGTCATTTGTTCAGTGTACTCACTTGAGAGAGATAATTATATTTGCGGTAACCCTAATTTTTGATAGAAAATCATTTGAGTCCATAATATAGGATCTAGTATTTCTCACAAGGGGTGACAGTACCTTGTCTAATAGTTGTGCTATAGGAACAAAAATCGAGTCCCTCCCTGAAACGATCGGGCGTCCTGGTGGGGAATGGCTGTCTTTGTGAATCTATGCTCGATACTGTACAGTTGCTTGCACTTTCATGTTTTTTGGAGACTTCAAGTAAAAGAAATAATTGCATCAAAGCATTGGTCCCATCGTTTTATTATCCATCTATGGTGGAGGATCGGGAGTCCACATTGACGGTGCTTAGATTAATCAGAGGACTAAGAAAAGAAGGTAACCCACCTAATTATTGAGATAGATATATATATATATATAATTTTTTTTTTTTATTTATTAGGCAAGAGATCCCTCATGTTATCAGGGTAAATAGTAGTCACCTGAGTGGCTGCCTACGGGAGCTCTAGGGTGCGGGGGGCCACACCGTCAGGTCTGTACCATTACTCATGGTGCAAGCTTACTTCCTTGTTGTTCCGGCCTGGAACGCACACCGACGTATCTGCGCTCCAGGCAAAGGAAGGGGCAGGCCTAG
The DNA here is from genome assembly GCF_042186555.1 of Aquarana catesbeiana. Taxonomy (NCBI): domain Eukaryota; kingdom Metazoa; phylum Chordata; class Amphibia; order Anura; family Ranidae; genus Aquarana; species Aquarana catesbeiana. The sequence goes on from NC_133327.1 coordinate 637,384,786, forward strand.
CGTCAGTTCCTCTGCGTCACCCGTTGCTCATAAATAACGTAGGCGATGGGGAGCGGATCAGCGCCATGTTACTGAAAGCAGCATCAAGGAGGACAGGCAAACCCGCACAGGCACAAGGCGGACAGAGCACAGTAACCGCAAAGCCCCAACACAAAATGACACAGTCTCTGCCCAGACAGCGGTGCAGATGGAACAAAGACCAACTCGCGCCGCCATACAGCCGTGTCATAAAACAATAATAAATGACTCATATCATTATAGATATCTATGTCCGCCTTGTGCCTGTGCGGGTTCACCTGTCCTCCTCGATGCTGCCTTCAGTAAGATGGCGCCGATTCGCTCCCCGTCGCCTACGTTATTTACGAGCGACGGGTGATGCGGAGTTAGTGACACTAGGCCCGCCCCTTCCTTTGCCTGGAGCACAGACAGACACGTCGGTGTGCGTTCCAGGCCGGAACAACAACAAGGAAGTAACCTTGCACCATGAGTAATGGTACAGACCTGACGGTGTGGCCCCCCGCACCCTAGAGCTCCTGTAGGCAGCCACTCAGGTGACTACTATTTAACCTGATAACATGAGGGATCTCTTGAGATAGAGAGATAGATATAGAGTTATTTATTTTTCCCATCATATGTACAGTACTTACTGCTGCTGACAAGAGCCTCATTATGCCCCTCATAATTACATTCCTATATTTATTTGTATTCTTATTATTATGGCTACTATCATTAACATTATTAGTTTTCTTGTAGTATCATATATTTATTTGTACTACTAGTATTATCCACTTACCGGCCCACCCACGGTGCTGTGGGTGGGAGAGGGAGGGTCTTTTAGGATTTGGGTTGATTGTTTGTAGGTGCATGTGGGTACACCTACACACATATATATCAGGGGACTGCTGAAGAAGGACTCACTGCTGTGCTCTGAGGAAGAGGGGACGTTCCCCTTGAAATGCGTCAGCTAGCAGCGTCCCCCGTGAGTCACTTTGTGACCTCTGGTGGGTCCACTCATTCCAGACTACATGCTTGAAGATTTGTTTTACCATGGGATCTTCTACAACTGTTTGTAAGCAGTTCCTTTTTACCATTGCTTTAATAAATTTTCACTTAAAGGATAATGCACATGGCTGGTGCGCCCCCTTTTTTTTCTTTTTCTCGTTGTCTGCTAGGATTCCCCATCCTTGAGGCAGCAACGCCTGCGGTTAAACATTGCCTGTCTGGTCATCCACTTGTGCGCAGGAGCGTTGTTTTTTCACTATGGGTTGCAGTTTGCGCTGAGCCCCTGTTCAAGGGAGTGTAGTGCAATTACTACACACCCTTTAGCCACTAAGCAGCAATCGGAGTCCCTTGAGGGAGACACTTCTATAGCCACACATTTACCTCTATCTACAAGGTTTTCATTCACTTTAGTAGTTTCTGGTAGGCACATCTAGACTATAAGCAATAAATTCATAATAATGTGATTGTATTTTCACCTTCTCTCTTATTGTGCACTCCCTGCATTCACAAGTGAAGAAGTAAGAATCTAGCAGTCTGTCATTCCGATCTTCTGTGGGGTATAGCAGATCAATGTAGCTGGTGAACACCTAGGAACAAGAAGGACATTGTTAATGGGTGCATGTGACCGGTGCCTTACCTGTCAGTGTAGTATTCATGCAATCTTCATCCAAAACTATACCAATAAAAAGTAAAAAGGAAGCAATTTTTTCTCATCAGCACACCAAGCAGCAATCTCATATAGTCCAGATAATTATTAAAGCAAATTGCATCACAATGCAATAAGAGGTAGTGTAATGTTCTGGGGGCCACGCAGGGCCCCTTCAGACAAAATCATTCTCCTTCCTCCATTGAAGCAGGTGCTTCCGGTATGGTATAAGTAAACGACCTCCTCCCATGTGACAGACTTCAGGTCTAGCATTGCATGTCGAGAACACATGACAAAAGGAGGGATGTCACCGTTCCACCTATCATCATCATCATCAGCCAACACTGGCTATTTTAGTGCTGGTTGCAACACAATGCTGTGGGAGACCTGAATGGTCAAGGTAACCATGTCAATAATGTCTCTTCTACAGACCTGCAGGACAACGTACTGACATAGGGACTGGCAGAAGGAACCGCAACTGGTGGGGAACCAGAAATCTGACACTCCCAGAAGTTTGTCAGATAAGAGGATTTCCCATTCACTGTATCTCTTAAAAAAGGAACAAAGAATGGTGGTGCTAGCAGAGAATGGGTAAGTGTAACGTCTTTTTACAGGCAAACTTCTTAAAAGGCATTTTAATTTTGTGACTGGGTTGCTTTTTTAAGAATTTCGAAAACATTTGAATAATCTTAAATTGGAATGGTTGTTGTAATAATCTCCAAAAGCCACAAGGGGGTATTGTAGGACAGCGTAATCCTACACAACAGCTGGTACAACCCTATCACTCATAGTGTAAATCTATTCCTGGAGCCTGTGGCATGCCTACATTTATTCAAGGGGTCTATTTAATTATATGTTTAGACCCTTCCTCGTAATCTTATCAAGATTCCAAGCAATAAGCAGACTACCACAAAGAAAAACAGGCCGCTGCCAGACTATGTCCCCCCATGCAGCCATTCTTATCCCGATAATCTTCCAGCTAGTTGTGACTTCTTGTGTTAGTAAAACTTGCTGCTCCCATGTTACAAAGCTGGCCAGCTTCCAATGGGCCACACTGCACAGCAGGACCCGGAACTTCTATAGGTCATATCTATTTAAAAAGGCATGTCTATTGAAGTCCCAGGCTCTTTCCTTGTCTCCCGAATTCCACATGTATAATGTCAGCATGGTACGGTATAGCACAAGTATTTCTTGGCGTGGCCTGGGAAGGTCTGACATTTGCTCACAGCCACTGTGGTTTCACAGCGTTCCTGGACAAAGACCGTCCTAGTGACAGAAAAAGCTGAAACTTTATGGGGAACATTCTCTATGTACTCCTTAAAGGCTTTATCGTTAATTTTTTTATTCAAATACAGCAATAATAGAATTTTTTATAACAGCTTACCTGTAAAATCCTTTTCTTTGAAGTACATCACGGGACACAGAGCCATAGTAATTTCTATGTGGGTTATAGGCCACCTTCAGGTGATGGACACTGGCACACCCTAAACAGGAAGTTGCCTCCCTATATAACCCTCCCACTACTGGGAGTTCCTCAGTTTTTTAGCAAAGCAATACACGTGTATACCAGAAAGAGGGGAGGGACCTGTGTCCCGTGATGTACTTCAAAGAAAAGGATTTTACAGGTAAGCTGTTATAAAAATTCTATTTTCTTAATCGTACATCACGGGACACTGAGCCATAGTAATTACTATACGGGATGTCCCAGAGCAATGCCAATTGAGGGGAGGGAGACACAACCGAAGTAGAGCAACATGAGATTAGAGGACTTATACTGCTGCCTGCAGTACACTGTGCCCAAAAAGCAACATCCTCATGTCTTTTTACATCCACCTGATAGAATCTGGTAAATGTATGGACTGAAGACCAAGTTGCAGCCTTGCAGATTTGAGCCATGGAGGCTTGGTGAGGCACTGCCCACGAAGCACTAACAGCCCTGGAGGAGTGCGCTTTGATTTGAGAGGGTGGAATCTACCGCTTTAAACCATAAGCTAGAATGAATACTTGTTGAATCCATTTAGAAATAGTAGATTTCAATGCTGCCTGTCCTCTTTTAGGACCTTCAGGCAACACAAACAAAACATCCGTTTTTCGAATCTGAGCAGTCGCCTTTAAGTAGACCTTGACTCACCACATCAAGAGAATGTAGCGATTTTTCTTCCATAGAACAAGGTTCTGGAAAATGAACCTAGAACATTATCCTGGTTTAGATAAAAAAAACCTGACACTACCTTTGGTAGAAAGTTAGGATGAGGACGCAATACTACCTCATCCTTGTGAATAATAATATGGCTCTTTACAAGAAAGAGCAGCCAACTCTGATAACCTTCTTGCAGAAGACATGGTTACCAGAAAAACTAGCTTCCTTGTCGAAAGGACCAAGGGAGTAGGTCTTATCGGCTCAAAAAGTTTCTGTAATGCCGACAGAACTGAATTCAAGTCCCAAGAGTTCAGCGGTGACCTAACCGGGGGATTAAGCCGCGTTACCCCCTGAAAAAAACTACGAGCCAAAGAATGTGAAGCAAGTGGTCGTTGAAACAAAACCGGATAAGGCCAAGACCTGGCCTTTGAAAGTACTCAAGGCCAGCTTCATTTCTAACCCCATCTGCAGAAAGTCAAGAATTCTACCTATGACATACTTCCTAGGGTGCCAACCCCTGCATTCCTCCCAGGAGACATATGCCTTCCAGACTGTATTAACCAAGGTAGATACCACTGAACTTGAGAGCCCACATTTCTTCAGAATGTGGGTCTCAATAGCCAACCCTTTAACTTTAGTGTTTGTATGGTAGGATGGAATACCGGACCATGTTAGAGAAGGTCTGGACATGGTGGTAGTCCATGGGACCCCTACCGTCATCCTTGTGATCTCTGCATACCAAGATCTCCTGGGCTATGCTGGGGGCCACAAAAATCACCAACCTCCATTCCTGCTTGATCCTGCAAAGAAGTCGTGGACGCAGGCAGAATAGGAGGGAATGCATAAATCAGTGAAAACTAATTCCACGGGAACACCAAGGTATCCGTTCCACATGGTAGCGGATCCTTTGTTCTTGACACAAAGTTGTCAATTTCTTTGTTGAACCTGGACACAAACAGATCTACATCTGGGATTCCCCATATTTGACATATTGACAGGAAGTTATCGGGGTGAAGGAACCATTCTCCCGGGAACAACTGCTGAGGACTCAAGTAGTCCGCCTGCCAATTCTCCATTCCTAGAATGAAGACTGCCGATAGGCAAAGTAAATTGTTTTCTGCCCAAGATATGCTGTGGCATTGTCGGATTGGATCCTGACAGGACAATTATGTAAACTGAACGTTCAGGCCTTCAGGGCCAAGTGCTCTGCCCAAATCTCTCGAATGTTAATTGGCACAGTCATTTCTGATCCGGACCACTTCTTTTGAACAGTTTCCTCTTCCAGGACTGCTCCCCAACCTAAAAAAAGGTTGGCATATGTTGTTACCACTTCCCAGGTAAATGTAGGAAGGATTTTCCCCTTTGCAGATTTTTGGTTATCAACCATAAACTGAGGCTCCTGTGCACCTTTGGACTCATACACATTGGGAACTCTAAGGGTCGGTTCACACTAGGACTTGGGATCCGACTTGTAAGCCCTCAAGTCGCCCCAGGAAGAGATTAACATTACAGGGAATCAGAGCGTCTTAATTGACACTACTGAAGTCGCTCCGACTTCAGAGTGTACTCCCTGTACTACTTGGATCCGACTTCTAGGCGACTTGTACCATTCAATTCAATGGAAGTCGCCTCCAAGTCGGATCTCCATCTATACTGAAGCGACTTTACAGTTAAAAAAATTAGTTTGCCCAGGCAAACCCCTCCCACCCAGAGAGCTGATTATTTTGTGATTGGCCACAGCCAAAGTCGCCTGTCCTGGAGGCGACTTGATGTCGCGTTGTAAATTGATTAAAGTCGCGGTGAAGTCGCGTTGAAGCCGCGTTGAAGCCGCCGTGCAAAGTCGCGCTGAAGTCGTGTTGCCCCTGTGTGAATCGAGCCTAAAGCTTGGACCTTCTTGTTCCAAGCCAATAGGATACTGTTTTACAGCAGCCTCGAACAAAACTGAACATAAGGAATGGCCTTGAATGAAGCCACTATCATTCCCAACAACCTCATGCAAAGCTGAATAGAAGGATTCTTCTTTGCTTCGACCACCTGAATCAGTTCCTTTATGGTGCTGATCTTTGCCTGGGGCAAGAAAACCCTTTTCTGGTTGCATCTATGACCAGACCCAAGTATTCTAGCCTCCTTCCCCCTTAAGGAAGATTTCTCTAGGTTGAGAATCCAACCTAGGTATTCCAGGTTGTTGAATATGGTGACCATACTTTGGTCCAAGCGGGCTACTGACTGGTCTATAAAGAGCAGATCGTCTAGGTAATCTATAATCGTTATACCTTGGGCCCTAATCTGGTTAGAGGAGGGGCCAGAAGCTTTGTAAACACTCAAGGTGCAGTAGCTAGACCGAAAAGCAGAGCTACAAACTGAAAATGAAGATTTTCTACCTTGAAAAGTAGATATTACTGGTGAGCGGGGAAATAGGCACATGGAGGTATGCATCCTTGATGTTGATTGATGCCAGACGGATTGGATTGACTCCATGCGAAAAGAGAGCAGATATTCAGGAACCGGTTTAGATCTTTTAGATCCAGAATGGGTTTGACATCTCTATTCAGTTTTGGCACCGTGAAAAAAGGTTTGAACAAAACCCCAACCCCTGCTCTTTCATGGGGACCACCATGATCACTTTTTTGCCAAAAGATGGTCCAATGCTTGAAAGAAAGACTTCTTTTTCTCTGGATCCTTAGGAATGTTCTATCTGAGAAAACGAGAAGACAGGAACTCTTGGAACTACAGTTTGTACTCTGGAGCTATTGAGGAAGTCCCCCATCTGTCTCGACACTCTTCCTGCCAGACACTTGAGAACTGCAGAAGTATTCACCCTACTCGAGCGAGGGCGCCTCCTCATAAGGAGGCTTTAGTATTTTATAGGTTTCCTCCCCCAAGACATCTTTTGTCCCTGGGGTTAACCCTGAGGATTACCTCTTGAACTTGACCTCGGAGGCTGTCGTGACTACCTGGAGGCTAATGGCCCTGGCACTGGAGAAGGAGCTTGTTAAAATGAAATGTGTTTACTGCTTTTCTTAAATGGCAAAGGGGTACTTTTTCCACTAGAAATTCTTTGGGGATGATTTGGGTAATACATCCAAACAGTCATTTCACTGCAAAAAGGAAGACTAGCCAGGAGCTTCTTGCATGCCGCTTAGCGAAAGGCACCAGGCCTGAAGGATAGAATCTCTCATGACGACTATTGCAAACATAAAGCTGTTAGTAGCTTGCCAGACCCTGGGCCTGCTGAACAGGATGACCTTGAGCACCTGTTTAACTGGCCTCTCAAGGATTGACCAATTACTGTCAGCGCAGGCTGAAGCACTCAACCTGGCAGAGAAAAAAAAGTGTTTTTTAATAGGAATTCCAACTTTTTATCCATTGGATCCCTAAGCATTTAAGGCATTGTCTGCCGGAAAAGTCAAGCTTTTATCCACAGAGGATATAGCAGCGTCACTTGCTGGTATCCACACCTTTGGGGAATTTTTTCCCCCATAGGATAAAGTGTAAAAAAAAACTTTTTTTTAGGTGGAAAAAAAAGTAATCAGCTCAACATAGAGAAACTTGGCAGCGTACCTTAAAGGGTAACTCCACTTTCATGGGAAAAATATATAATATAGCATATACAATTGTGACACAAGTCATATTATAAATTAAATATGACCTTTTCTTTTTAATCTAGAGCTGTCATGTACTGTAAAAGTGCAATGCAATATGGCTACCTGGAGGTGTTCTGTACGCAGAATGTGTACAGCATACCCTCCAGAAACATTTCCTGCTTGTGTGATTGGCTCACTGATTTCCCCAGAATACAAGCCAGATTTTTGACATCCCCTGCAACATTAATGTCATTTTTGGTGAGATACTCCCAATAAGAAATAACGCCTAAAAAGGGATGCAGACCCTGCAACTTTCCTCAGAGTCCTGATTCTGCAGCAGCTGGTTGATAATTAGGAAACCACTCCCATTAGACTCACTCAGCAGAAGGACACAGAGAAACAAACCGTGATTTCTTCAGAACAAAAAAGGTAGGAATCTGCAACAAAGTTTGTTAAAATCCTTGCAATCTACATAGATCACCCAGAGGGGATTTTTTTTTTCTCAACAAAAAGTTACTCTTAACCACTTAAGGACCGCCTAACGCCGATTTACGTCGGCAAAGCGGCACGGGCAGGCAAAATCACGTACATGTACGTGATTTGCCTTCCGCGGGTGGGGGGTCCGATCGGACCCCCCCCGCCGCCCGAGGCGGTCCCGTTCTGTTCCCCGGCGATCCGAGATGAGGGGGAGGCCATCCGTTCGTGGCTCCCCCCTCGCGATCGCCGCCGGCCAATGGGAACATTCCTTTGCTGCTGTATGCTAAACAGCAGCAAAGGAAATGATGTCATCTCCCCTCAGCTCGGTATTCCGTTCCAGCGCCGAGGGGAGAAGACATCAATGTAAGTGCACAACACACTACACACACAGTAGAACATGCCAGGCATACAAAACACCCCGATCCCCCCCCCGATCGCCCCCCGATCCCCCCCCAATCACCCCCCCCCCCTGTCACAAACTGACACCAGCAGGTTTTTTTTTTTTTTTCTGATTACTGCATAGTGTCAGTTTGTGACAGTTACAGTGTTGGGACAGTTAGTATTACCCCCCTTTAGGTCTAGGGTACCCCCCTAACCCCCCCTAATAAAGTTTTAACCCCTTGATCACCCCCTGTCACCAGTGTTGCTAAGCGATCATTTTTCTGATCGCTGTATTAGTGTCACTGGTGACGCTAGTTAGGGACGTAAATATTTAGGTTCGCCGTCAGCGTTTTATAGTGTCAGGGACCCCCATATACTATCTAATAAATGTTTTAACCCCTTGATTGCCCCCTAGTTAACCCTTTCACCACTGATCACCGTATAAACGTTACGGTTGACGCTGGTTAGTTCGTTTATTTTTTATAGTGTCAGGGCACCCGCCGTTTATTACCGAATAAAGGTTTAGCCCCCTGATCGCCCGGCGGTGATATGCGTCGCCCCAGGCAGCGTCAGATTAGCGCCAGTACCGCTAACACCCACGCACGCACCGTACACCTCCCTTAGTGGTATAGTATCTGATCGGATCAATATCTGATCCGATCAGATCTATACTAGCGTCCCCAGCAGTTTAGGGTTCCCAAAAACGCAGTGTTAGCGGGATCAGCCCAGATACCTGCTAGCACCTGCGTTTTGCCCCTCCGCCCGGCCCACCCAAGTGCAGTATCGATCGATCACTGTCCCTTACAAAACACTAAACGCATAACTGCAGCGTTCGCAGAGTCAGGCCTTGATCCCTGCGATCGCTAACAGTTTTTTTGGTAGCATTTTGGTGAACTGGCAAGCAAGCACCAGGCAGCGTCAGGTTAGCGCCAGTAGCGCTAACACCCACGCACGCACCGTACACCTCCCTTAGTGGTATAGTATCTGATCGGATCAATATCTGATCCGATCAGATCTATACTAGCGTCCCCAGCAGTTTAGGGTTCCCAAAAACGCAGTGTTAGCGGGATCAGCCCAGATACCTGCTAGCACCTGCGTTTTGCCCCTCCGCCCGGCCCACCCAAGTGCAGTATCGATCGATCACTGTCCCTTACAAAACACTAAACGCATAACTGCAGCGTTCGCAGAGTCAGGCCTTGATCCCTGCGATCGCTAACAGTTTTTTTGGTAGCGTTTTGGTGAACTGGCAAGCACCAGCGGCCTAGTACACCCCGGTCGTAGTCAAACCAGCACTGCAGCAACACTTGGTGACGTGGCCAGTCCCATAAGTGCAGTTCAAGCTGGTGAGGTGGCAAGCACAAGTAGTGTCCCGCTGCCACCAAGAAGACAAACACAGGCCCGTCGTGCCCATAGTGCCCTTCCTGCTGCATTCGCCAATCCTAATTGGGAACCCACCACTTCTGCAGCGCCCGTACTTCCCCCATTCACATCCCCAATCAAATGCAGTCGGCTGCATGAGAGGCATTTTCTTTATGTCCTCCCGAGTACCCCTACCCAACGAACCCCCCCAAAAAAGATGTTGTGTCTGCAGGAAGCGCGGATATAGGCGTGACACCCGCTATTATTGTCCCTCCTGTCCTGACAATCCTGGTCTTTGCATTGGTGAATGTTTTGAACGCTACCATTCACTAGTTGAGTATTAGCGTAGGGTACAGCATTGCACAGACTAGGACACACTTTCACAGGGTCTCCCAAGATGCCATCACATTTTGAGAGACCCGAACCTGGAACCGGTTACAGTTACAAAAGTTAGTTACAAAAAAGTGTCAAAAAAAAAAATATATATATAAAATAAAAAAAAATAGTTGTCGTTTTATTGTTCTCTCTCTCTCTATTCTCTCTCTATTGTTCTGCTCTTTTTTACTGTATTCTATTCTGCAATGTTTTATTGTTATTATGTTTTATCATGTTTGCTTTTTCAGGTATGCAATTTTTTATACTTTACCGTTTACTGTGCTTTATTGTTAACCATTTTTTTGTCTTCAGGTACGCCATTCACGACTTTGAGTGGTTATACCAGAATGATGCCTGCAGGTTTAGGTATCATCTTGGTATCATTCTTTTCAGCCAGCGGTCGGCTTTCATGTAAAAGCAATCCTAGCGGCTAATTAGCCTCTAGACTGCTTTTACAAGCCGTGGGAGGGAATGCCCCCCCCCACCGTCTTCAGTGTTTTTCTCTGGCTCTCCTGTCTCAACAGGGAACCTGAGAATGCAGCCGGTGATTCAGCCAGCTGACCATAGAGCTGATCAGAGACCAGAGTGGCTCCAAACATCTCTATGGCCTAAGAAACCGGAAGCTACGAGCATTTTATGACTTAGATTTCGCCGGATGTAAATAGCGCCATTGGGAAATTGGGGAAGCATTTTATCACACCGATCTTGGTGTGGTCAGATGCTTTGAGGGCAGAGGAGAGATCTAGGGTCTAATAGACCCCAATTTTTTCAAAAAAGAGTACCTGTCACTACCTATTGCTATCATAGGGGATATTTACATTCCCCAAGATAACAATAAAAATGATTAAAAAAAAAAAAAATATGAAAGGAACAGTTTAAAAATAAGATAAAAAAAAGCAGAAAAATAATAAAGAAAAAAAAAAAAAAAAGCACCCCTGTCGCCCCCTGCTCTCGCGCTAAGGCGAACGCAATCGGCGGTCTGTCGTCAAACGTAAACAGCAATTGCACCATGCATGTGAGGTATCACCGCGAAGGTCAGATCGAGGGCAGTAATTTTTGCAGTAGACCTCCTCTGTAGATCTAAAGTGGTAACCTGTAAAGGCTTTTAAAGGCTTTTAAAAATGTATTTATTTTGTTGCCACTGCACGTTTGTGCGCAATTTTAAAGCATGTCATGTTTGGTATCCATGTACTCGGCCTAAGATCATCTTTTTTATTTCATCAAACATTTGGGCAATATAGTGTGTTTTAGTGCATTAAAATTTAAAAAAGTGTGTTTTTTCCCCAAAAAATGCGTTTGAAAAATCGCTGCGCAAATACTGTGTGAAAAAAAAAAATGAAACACCCACCATTTTAATCTGTAGGGCATTTGCTTTAAAAAAATATATAATGTTTGGGGGTTCAAAGTAATTTTTTTGCAAAAAAAAAAAATAACTTTTTCATGTAAACAATAAGTGTCAGAAAGGGCTTTGTCTTCAAGTGGTTAGAAGAGTGGGTGATGTGTGACATAAGCTTCTAAATGTTGTGCATAAAATGCCAGGACAGTTCAAAACCCCCCCAAATGACCCCATTTTGGAAAGTATACACCCCAAGCTATTTGCTGAGAGGCATGTCGAGTCCATGGAATATTTTATATTGCGACACAAGTTGCGGGAAAGAGACACATTTTTTTTTTTTTTTTTTTGCACAAAGTTGTCACTAAATGTTATATTGCTCAAACATGCCATGGGAATATGTGAAATTACACCCCAAAATACATTCTGCTGCTTCTCCTGAGTACGGGGATACCACATGTGTGAGACTTTTTGGGAGCCTAGCCACGTACGGGACCCCGAAAACCAAGCACCGCCTTCAGGCTTTCTAAGGGCGTGAATTTTTGATTTCACTCTTCACTGCCTATCACAGTTTCGGAGGCCATGGAAAGCCCAGGTGGCACAAACCCCCCCCAAATGACCCTATTTTGGAAAGTAGACACCCCAAGCTATTTGCTGAGAGGTATAGTGAGTATTTTGCAGACCTCACTTTTTGTCACAAAGTTTTGAAAATTGAAAAAAGAAAAAAAAAAATGTTTTTTCTTGTCTTTCTTCATTTTCAAAAACAAATGAGAGCTGCAAAATACTCACCATGCCTCTCAGCAAATAGCTTGGGGTGTCTACTTTCCAAAATGGGGTCATTTGGGGGGGTTTTGTGCCACCTGGGCATTCCATGGCCTCCGAAACTGTGATAGGCAGTGAAGAGTGAAATTTAAAAATTTTCACCCTTAGAAATCCTGAAGGCGGTGATTGGTTTTCGGGGTCCCGTACGCGGCTAGGCTCCCAAAAAGTCCCACACATGTGGTATCCCCATACTCAGGAGAAGCAGCTAAATGTATTTTGGGGTGCAATTCCACATATGCCCATGGCCTGTGTGAGCAATATATCATTTAGTGACAACTTTATGCAAAAAAAAAAAAAAAAGTGTCACTTTCCCACAACTTGTGTCAAAATATAAAATATTCCATGGACTCAATATGCCTCTCAGCAAATAGCTTGGGGTGTCTACTTTCCAAAATGGGGTCATTTTGGGGGGTTTTGTGCCACCTGGGCATTCCATGGCCTCCGAAACTGTGATAGGTAGTGAGGAGTAAAATCAAAAATTTACACCCTTAGAAATCCTGAAGGTGGTGATTGGTTTTCGGGGCCCCGTACGCGGCTAGGCTCCCAAAAAGTCCCACACATGTGGTATCCCCATACTCAGGAGAAGCAGCTGAATGTATTTTGGGGTGCAATTCCACATAGGCCCATGGCCTGTGTGAGCAATATATCATTTAGTGACAACTTTTTGTAAATATTTTTTTTTTTTTTGTCATTATTCAATCACTTGGGACAAAAAAAATAAATATTCAATGGGTTCAACATGCCTCTCAGCAATTTCCTTGGGGTGTCTACTTTCCAAAATGGGGTCACTTGGGGGGGTTTTGTACTGCCCTGCCATTTTAGCACCTCAAGAAATGACATAGGCAGTCATAAACTAAAAGCTGTGTAAATTACAGAAAATGTACCCTAGTTTGTAGACGCTATAACTTTTGCGTAAACCAATAAATATACGCTTATTGACATTTTTTTTACCAAAGACATGTGGCCGAATACATTTTGGCCTAAATGTATGACTAAAATTTAGTTTATTGGATTTTTTTTATAACAAAAAGTAGAAAATATCATTTTTTTTCAAAATTTTCGGTCTTTTTCTGTTTATAGCGCAAAAAATAAAAACCGCAGAGGTGATCAAATACCATCAAAAGAAAGCTCTATTTGTGGGAAGAAAAGGACGCAAATTTCGTTTGGGTATAGCATTGCATGACCGCGCAATTAGCAGTTAAAGCGACGCAGTGCCAAATTGGAAAAAGACCTCTGGTCCTTAGGCAGCATAATGGTCCGGGGCTTTTCTCAACAAAAAGTTACTCTTAAAGTAAGAGTTACTCTTTAAACATGAAGCAGCCATAGGCTGCAAGCACTAATCGGATGCTGGTTTTCCAAAAGTCGGCCAGCATGTACCCAGTTTAAATCTTTTTTTACGCTTTGCAAATAAAAGGAATGCCCTGTTCACTTGAGTGCCCAATAACTTCCAAAAGGGAATAAAAATTTGCACGTGATTGGATGAAAAGTAAAGTAAACACAGCTTTGCATTATTCTGCTAAGTGAGCAGTTTTTATTCCTTTAGTTAAATAAACTCCAAAAATTCAGGTTATTTTTTTAACGGATTGTTTTAAAGTGCATATGTTCAGTTTACAGAAATACAGGTGCATCTCGTAAAATTAGAATATCATCAAAAAGTTAATTTCAGTAATTCAATTCAAAAAGTGAAACACATATTTTAAAATAGCATTTGTTTCTTTGAAATTGGACTATGGCTTACAGCTAGTGAAAACCCAAAATTCTGTATCTCATAAAATTAGATTATATAAGACCAATAAAAAAAAAAAAAAAAAAAAAGAAGGATTTTAAATACAGAGATATTGGTTTAGTGAAAAGTATATGTCCATGTATAGTATACACTCAATACTTGGTTGCGGCTCCTTTTTTTGCATGAATTACTGCATCAATGCGATGTGACATGGAGGTGATCAGCCTGTAGCACTGCTGAGATGTTATGGAAGCCCAGGTTGCTTTGATAGCGGCATTCAGCTCATCTGCATAGTTGGGTCTGGTGTCTCTCATCTTCCTCTTGACAATACCCCACAGATTCTCTATGGGGTTTAGGTCAGGCGAGTTTGCTGGCCAATCAAGATAGCGATACCATGATCATTAAACCAGGTATTGGTACTTTTGGCAGTGTGGGCAGGTGCCCAGACCTGCTAGAAAATGAAATCAGCATCTCTATAAAGCTGTTCAGCAGAGGGAAGCATGACGTGCTCTAGAATTTCCTGGTAGAGGGCTATGCTGACTTTGGACTTCATAAAACACAGTGGACAAAAACCAGGAGATGACATGGCTCCCCAAATCATCACTGACTGTGGAAACTTCACACTGGACTTCATGTAACTAGGATTCTGTGCCTCTCCACTCTTCTTTCAGACTCTGGGATCTTGATCTCCAAATGAAATGCAAAATTTCCCACAGTACGTGAGGGTTTGAGGAGCCATGTCATCTTCTGGTGTTGGTCCACTGTGTTTTATCTAGTGCAAAGTCAGCGCAGCCCTCTACCAGGAAATTCTAGAGCACATGCTTTCCTCTGCTGACCAGCTTTATAAAGATGCAGATTTCATTTTCCAGCAGGACTTGGCACCTGCCCACACTGCCAAAAGTGCCAATATCTGGTTTAATGATCATGGTATCACTGTGCTTGATTGGCCAGCAAACTCACCTGACCTAAACCCCATAATCTGTGGGGTATTGTCAAGAGGAACATGAGACACACCAGACCCAACAATGCAGACGAGCTGAAGGCCGCTATCAAAGCAACCTGGGCTTTCATAACACCTCAGCAGTGCTACGGGCTGATCGCCTCCATGCCACACCGCATTGATGCAGTAATTCATGCAAAAGGAGCTCCGACCAAGTATAGAGTGCATACTATACTGTACATGGACATATTTTTTAGTAAGCCAACATTTCTGTATTAAAATTCCTTCTTTTTTTTTTTTTCTTATGTACTATTCTTTACTAAAATTTTGTGTAACAAATCTATACAATATATGAGTTTCACCTTTCGATTTGAATTACTGAAATAAAATTAACTTTTTGATGATATTCAAATTTGAGATGCACCTGTATATCAGAACGACCAGAAGATTTTCAGGCCATTTCTTTGAGATTGTATTGACATAATATAGAGCTATGTACTTACAAACGTATGATATAATGATTGGTAGTAGCTGGTTTCTTTGTCATTTCCATGTTTTAAAGATTGTGCATTTTTTTTAGAAAGCACCGGCCTAGTTTATTTCCAATGGAAGAAAAACAATGATCAATACACAGAGAGAGCTCAGAGCCTTGTACAGCCGGCCTTCACCTGACTGTCGGGCGGCAGTGGTTTCCCCATGTGCTTCCCCACGCTGGGCCCATACTGCTCCTTGTGCTTTTCCATCACCTCCTTCTTCAGCACGAACCCCCCGGGGAAGGTCATGTCAAAATCCTCATTGGGCACGAAGCTGATTGGCTTCTCCTCCCAGATCTTGGCCAGACGAGCCTTCCAAGCGTCCAGGATGACGGACCGTTTCTCAGGAGGGGTGTGCCTGATGCTGTAGCCGATCTGAGGTTCAAGTACCTGGAAACCACAGAAGTGCAGGACTCCTCTCTGGAGTGGCCAGAGTAGAACATTCATATCTCCATTGACCCCAATTGAAGAGTACATGGACTCCAGCCCCCCGGTGGTGAAGGAAAGGATAGCTTTTTTATTCTTGAATGGTCTATTATAGTACATTTCTGATTGGCTGTATGCAAATCCCCCAGTTAATACACGATCAAACCAGCCCTTCAGGACAGCTGGAAGTCCAAACCAATACATCGGGAACTGAAATATCACCAAATCGGCATCTGCCAGCTTCTTCTGTTCCTCTACAATGTCTTTACTCAGACGGCCTTCTTTGTAGGCGTGCGAGGACTCAGCCGGGTATTTGAAGTTCTCTGGATCACGTGGACTTCCTGTGATGTCATCCCGTGACACAAGAGGGTTGAACTTCATGGCATAGAGGTCAGACACCGTGACAACCCAGCCTTTCTTCTTCAAGGCTTCCACAGCTGCCTCCATCATGGCGTAACTAAATGAGGTCCGTTCCTGGTGAGCCAGCACCACCAGAGCTTTCTTACCGGCCATGTCCTTGTCCTGTGCAGTGCTCTCTGGGTGATGACAGTCCTCCTTGTATCAAGATTGTGCATTTTTTTAATGGATGAGGTTTTGTTTCACCGACAACAAACCTGAGTTGGCATGATTTATATGACACATTAAATAAAGCTGACCTCCAGACAGATACACAAAAGCAGTATGCAGCCCCGTATTCATGAATTGTGTATATCTCTTCAAGATCCTGTATAGCAGAGCTCAGACACAGAGAGGGAGAAGCAGCACAAGAGCCAACCAGTTCTGCAATGCTTATACTAACAAGGTGCATGCTCATAAGAGGAGAGAGCAGCATGACAGATGAGCTCATAAGTCTGCCGTTTCTTGTCCAGTCACAGGCTGGGGAAGGGGACTAGACCCTAAAATGTTACTTAACTGGAGAAGAGAAAAATCAGGTCTCCCACCCTACCAGGCAGGACTATGACGTGTGGCAGAGCTGTGTATATCTCATGATCTTTAGATCTACCATCAATGATGTAATGATTGAATACAAAAATTGAATGCATTGTTTTGGTATGTCCTCATTACATAAATGAGATTGTACAATCAGATTGTATAGTGCAAGGTTTCTCAACTCCAGTCCTCAAGTACCCCCAATAGGTCATGTTTTCAGGCTAACCATTATTTTGCACAGGCGATTTGATCATTTTCACTGCCTTAGTAATTACCACAGCAGTTTGATCTGAGGGAAATCCTGAAAACATGACCTGTTGGGGGTACCTTGAGGACTGGAGTTGAGAAACACTGGTATAGTGTATGGGCAGCTTTAGACATTTAAAACTGGCTCATCAATACATGCATTTCACGTGTCTGTTTTGCTGCTTAGTGGGAATTAAAAAGATTAGGAGGAATCTACATTATAAAGTCACAAAAGTAGGCTACAACTGTGGCAGCTACTTTAACTCTGGAATACTTAAGCAGAATCGTATTCATAAAGTCTTTAATATAGTTACTTTATAAGAAATATATTAAGAGGGAAGAAGCATGGAGTCAGACATAACACGTCAGATTTCCAGGAGTCGGATGGGCTCAATTCTCACCTCGTCTCCGGGGTTAATCTCTTGTACAGCTCGGACCTCCGCGATGGTGCCCTTGTAAGTGACAATTACATTGGGACAGCAGCTGTGGTTCATTAGTGCGACGCTGCAACAGATCGGAGAATGCAAATCATTAGTAAAGTCTACTCTAATTACAAGTCTCTCTTCTAATGACCAAAGCAGATATTTTGATGACTTTATATCTCAACCTGACACTCGCTGCTGCAGCTTCTTCTCCGTAAGGTCTGAAGAAAAGCAAAGACTCATGAGGGATATGAAGAGCGACTTCTTAACCCTCTTGTCATAATTCTTCACTTTCCCCCATCCCCGCCTGCTATTTCTAGACTTTACTGAGCTGCCATTGCACCAGTGAGCCCACAGCAAAAAGAAGTGTGAAGTGACTCACTAAAAAAAAAATAATGGAGGCTGCCATTGCAAGGCCTCTTGAAAATGCTAGTTGCCTGACCCCGATATTTTTTGAGTCACCAATCCAGAAGCATGCTGTAAATGATGGAACTCTCTATACTTGTTTCAGGCCAGATACTCAAACTATTGAAGGCAAGGCATCCTCTAACATCCACGGACATTACATTCTCAAAAGAACAAGCCAGCAATAGAAGCCCCATACCTTTTCCCATGACAAAGTAAGACCCCATACACCCTATACAACTTTTGTTTTCCGATTTCCTTTAAATTTACAAAATCCATGTAGTGCAAGGGCCTGTCCGATTGCATACAAATTGAAAGTCTTAAGGGTTGACCTCATATTATATGGTTTGGGGAAATCTGAAGGGGAAAAAAGTAAATAAAATATAAAAAAAAAAAAAAGACAGAAAAAATTGTATAATTGTATCCAGCTTTAGAGTTGACTGAAGTTTTACTTTCAAGGATCACATCACCTAAAATGGATAATTCTTTTATAGTTGGAGTCTGATGGGCTGAATCTTCCCTTGGATTTCTATAGGTCTTTAAAGATTCAACAGTGGAATATTCCTGCCATAATTCCCCAACTTTAGTGCTGTCCACCTGGGAGTTTTGGGTGTTCCTACCCACCTTTGTTTGTTCCATTTCCTCTACTTACTTTTCCCAAATATAAAATTCCTCTACTTACTTTTCCCAAATATAAAATAGATACAAAAAAAAAAAAAAAAAAAAAATGGAAGAAAGTCCAGCAAGGATGGTGGGCCGAAACCGTTTTGGGTGGACTGGCCTTTTAAGGGAATTATGCACTAGGATAAAAAATGAGACTGCCTTTACTGATCTCCTTCTGAAAATGGTAGTTGTCTGGCAGAAAATAAGTCTGCAACTCATGAAGTCAAAAGGAGAGAGTCAGAACTTAGATTAATATAAATAGCCATAAAGCTAGCATTTCCAAAACGGAGAAGTCAGATATAGCTAGCTACTGTACTTGCAAATGTTATTGGGTTGACTTTACAGCATATCTAAACCCCAAAACATAATAATAATAATAATACTATTATACACACACATAAGTACAGTATTCACAGCCTTTGCCATGACACTCGAAATTGAGCTCAGATGCATCCTGTTTCCACTGATCATCCTTAAGATGTTTCTACAACTTGATTGGAGTCCACCTGTGGTAAATTCAGTTGATTGGACATGATTTGGAAATGCACACACCTGTCTATACAAGGTCCTACAGTTAACAGTGCATGTCACAGCACAAACCAATTCCAAGAAATTTTCTGTAGACCTCCGTGACAGGACTGTATCGAGGCACAGATCTGGGGATGGGTACAGAAAATGTTCTGCAGCATTGAAGGTCCCAATGAGCACAATGACCTCCATCATCCGTAAATGGAAGAAGTATGGAACCATAAAGAACTCTTTATAGAGCGGCCATTTGTCAGGGAGGTGACCAAAAACCCGATGGTCTTTCTGACAGACCTCGGGAATTTCTCTTCTCTTTTTCTCTCTTGATACAAAAAAAAAAAAAACAAAAAAACCCTGCTCCAGAGCACTCTGGACCTCAGACTGGAGTAAAAGTTCATCTTCCAACAGGACAATGACCCTAAGCTGACAGCCAAGATAACAAAGGAGTGGCCTTGAGTGGCCAGCCAGAGCCCAAACTTTAACTGGATTGAACATCTCTGGAGAGATCTGAAAATGGCTGATGGAGCTTGAGAGGTCCTGCAAAAAAAAAAAAAAAAAAATAATGGGAGAAACTGCCCAAAAATAGGTGTGCCTATTGACGCTGTAATTGGTGCCAAAGGTGGTTCAACAAAGTATTGTGCAAAGGCTGTGAATACTTATGTACATGTGATTTTTTCTTTTTAATAAATGTGCAAAGATTTCAAACAAACTTCTTTCACATTGTCATTATGGGGTATGGTTTGTAGAATTTTGAGGAAAAATTTCATTCATTTGGCATAAGGCTGCAATATAAAATGTGGAAAAAGTGAAGCGATGTGAATACTTTCCGGATGCACTGTGATATTTATATACACACACACACACACACATATACACATATATATATATATATATATATATATATATATATATATCAACCCCAATTCTAAAAAGGTGGGACGATGTGTAAAATCTACATAAAAACAGAATGCAATGATTTGCAAATCTCAACACATTTTTTTTCACAACAGAAAACATATCAAATGTTTAAACTGAGAAAATGTACCATTGTAATGAAAAAAACTTGGGACAGGGCCACGTTTACCACAGTGTAGCATGCCCTCTTCTTTTAACATCACTGGGAACGGAGGAGACCAGTTCCTGGAGTTTTGGGAGAGGAATGTTGTCTCAATCGTGCTTGAGAATATGTATTGCTCTAAAACTGGATACATCTTTCAGCATTGATGGTGCCTTTTCCAGATATGCAAGATGCCTATTCCATACATACTAATACACCCCCATACAATCAGAGATGCAGGCTTTTGAACTGAGCTAACAAGCTTGAAGGTCCTTTTCCTCTTTAGTCTGGAGGACGCAGTTCCCATGGTTGCCAAAAAGAATGTCAAATTTCAATTTGTCTGACCACAAAACAGTTTTTCACTTTGCAACAGACCATTTGCGCTTTGGCTCAGAGAAGACAGCCGCATTTATGGATCATGTTCAGATATGGCTTCTTCTTTGCAAGGTAGAGCTTTACCTTTCATTTTTGGAAGGCACGGCCAACTGTGCTTACAGTGATTTTTGGAAGTATTCCTAAATCTAAGCAGCGATGTCCATCACAGAATCATGGCTGTTTTTAATGCAGTGGCGTCTGAGGGTCCAAAGATCACGTGCATCCAATATGGTTTCATCCTTGTCCCTTGCTCATTTTCTCCAGATTGTCAGAATCTTGATATTATGGTATATGTAGCGGTACCCTGTAGGCGCCGCTGAGTATGGTGGTCCACCTGTCACATTGCCCAGCCTGGCATTCACCTCTCAGACAGAGAACAGTCCATGCGCTTTGTTTTTATGGAGGGGATTGAACTTGGATGGGGTAAGGGAAGTATGGGATGCCCGTTAGAATTGATAGACCTTGCTTGGGACAACTATATAGAGTCCTGTATATACACTCCATTTCTCCTCTGCACATTGCTTCCTCTCTAATCTTCAGGCACAGCTGGCACAAAGTGATTAGGCCTGACACTTGCTCAGCCAGGCCTTAGCAACTGCCTTTTGTAGGCAGGGACCGCGGGCCCCTATAGTGTGGCAAAATAAAAAGTCTCTGGTGCTAGCTGCCCTATATGCGGTTACTGAGCCCAGTAACCCATCTTCAGGCCCTGCCAGCCCCCCTGGCTGTAGCTGCCTCTCTCAGCTGCCCATGATACCACAGTTCACTCCACTGGTTCTGCACCCATCCCAGACTGCATCCTCTCAGGCCTGTGCATGTCACTCACCAGCCCTCTGGGCTGCAACCAATTGTTCCTCTCCCCAGAGACTTGCCCAGCAGTGCTCTCTCCTGCCCAGGACACCCCTGTGGTTTGTACAAGGGTTCCATCCGCACCCGAGCTCAGGCCCAAGGTCACCCCCCTCTCAGACTGGGGAGCTCCCTCAAAAGGCCCCAACAGCCTAGCACTTCATCTCCAGCTCTTCCACCCCATCAACGTCCACCTCTCCTCTCCTCCACTCTTTCCAGCAAATGCTAGAAAGAAGAGGGAGGTCTCAGTGATGTTGCCTGTGAGTCATCAGCTGCTACCCTGAGCCACTCCCAGCCCAGAACAGATCAAAACAAACAGGCCCGGCGGCTAGCCAGGCCTGCCTAAATTTACCTAGCCTACAAAATATTACCTCCAGCGCCTGCCTGGAGAGTGCTACTTATATGAGGATTATATTTATGATCTTTGCAATTTTGCGTGAGTAACATTATTCTGAAATTGTTCAGCAATTTTAAGAAGCAGCTTTTTACAGATGGATGAACCTCTGTCCATCTTTACTTCTGAGACACTCTGACTCTAAGATGCACTTTTTTATACCCAACCATGTTACTGACCTGTTGCCAATTAACACAATTAGTTGCAAAATGTTCTTCCAGCTCTTCCTTGTCAGCTTTTTGTTGCCCTGTCCTAACCTCTTAGAGACATGTTGCTGTCATCAATTTCAAAATGACCTCGTTTCTTATGATATATTTCAACTTTTGATATGTATTCTACTTTCTATTGTGAATAAAATCTGGTTTTATGAGATTTGCAAATCAACGCAATGCGTTTTTATGTAGATTTTACACAGCGTCCCAGCTATTTTGGAGTTTGGGTTGTACATTCTATTTAATTTAGCCACTTGCCGACCAGCCGCCGCAGTTATACTGCGGCAGGTTGGCTCGGCTGCACAAATCGCCATAGGTGTATGTCGGGCTCGTACACGGCGATCTGTGGGCTCACGCGCCCATTGGGCAGCGGTAGAGCCAATCAGCGAGTCCGGTGGACTCGATGTTCGCTGGTCGCCCACGATCGTTCCCCGCAGAGATAGAACCGGGATCTGCCATAATAAACAAGGCAGATCTCTGTTCTGTCAGATGACGCAGATCTAGTCTTTCTGCTATGCAGGAAGACGGATCTGTGTGTTGTCCCAGGCAGCCCATCCCCCACACAGTTACAAACGCACTGAGGGAACACATTTAACCCCTTGATCGCCCCTGATGTTAATCCCTTCCCTGCCAATGTCATTAGTACAATAACAGTGCATATTTTTCATATCTTTAGCACTGAACACTGTAATAATGTCACTGGTTCCCAAAATAAGTGTCAAAAATGTCAGTTAGGTGTCCGATCTGTCCGCCATAATTTCGCAGTCCTGCAAAAAAAAAAAAAAAAAAAAAAAAAAAAAAGGACATCAATTTTATTTGGGTACAGCATCGCACAACCGCGCAATTGTCAGCTAAAGTAACGCAGTGCTGTATCACAAAAAAAATGGCCTGGTCATTAAAGCGGAGCTCCACCCGATTTTATGACAATAGCTGTAGAGGATTACCGCAATGTCCTAATGAAAAAAAAACGGCACTTTTTTTTTTTTTCCCCCACTGTACCTTTGTTGTTCAGATCATCTTTTTCTGTTCCAGGATGTACAGCCTGCAGATATGGGCGGGTTTAGTGCGGCTAACTCGTCATTTCCTATTAGCCGCACTGGTTCCTGGGAGCTTGTGTAATTGTTCCCAGGAGTCAGTGCGACGGCCTGGCGCGAGTTATCGCGAGATTTCAATCCTGGAAGTGAACCTGAGCTGTTTATGGCGCTCCGGATTTATGGTTCTCTGTGCATGCGCAAGATCGGGAATACAACGGGCGGTGCATGCTGGTCGATCAGCGGCACAATATCCCGGAAGAGGATGTCTGTGGGCTTCACATGCCCACAGGCAAGATGAGAACCGTCATTATAAATGTTTAAAAGTTCATTTTTTGGGAGAAAACGGGCATCCGAAAGTAACAGAAACGGAAAAAGTGAATAACATATTTCAATGATTTAATCTTTGTCATTTTCCAAAAATAAAAAAAAAGTTGTAGACAGTGGAACCCCGCTTTAAGAGGCTAAAGTGGTTAACATGTCTTGTCCCTTTGCAGGAGATTTGCTAAGGCTCGGTTCACACCTAAACTGTCCACGGATCACACAGCAACGCTGTGCGTTCCTGTTCTCTGTTTCAGGGAAGAAGCTTTGCCCGAATTCGGCCCTGAAACAGAGCCAAAACACACAGCGTTTCTGTGCAGTGCGCTCCGCAGCCACAACAGAGATATGTGAACCGGCTCCATAGGGAGCCAGTCACACATTCTCCTACTATGCAAATTAGATGCGGGGAAACCTTAAACTGTAGCACTCAAAATCCGGCGCAGCTGTACATGGTAACCAGTTTCTAAATTCAGCTTGTTCAATTAGGCTTGGACAATAAGCCTTGGTTCACACTGACTGCGGGAATGAAAATTTGCGAGTTCAGCTGAACTCGCACCATTTCATTCCCGCATGTCTCTCCCGATTTCGGCGGCGATTTCTGAGACATCTATGCAGGTTTATGCACAGATTTCAATGGAAATCGCACCCCAAAATCTAAAAAAGTAGTACAGAAAATACTTTTTGGAATCGGTGCGGTGCACAAATGCAGTGTCGCACCGATTAGGACGGCCCAGTTGCCACCGATTTGACATATCAAATCGCATGTCAAATCGCACCAGTGTGAACCAGGGCTTAAACCTTTCTATGCAGAGCTGCACCAGATTATGCACTCTCCAGTTTTAGTAAATATCCCCCTTTGTGTTTACACTTATTTCTCCTTTGGATCTATGGAGAGTGTCATGCTTTTTACACAGGCTGAACTTCAAACATATCTACTTTTTTTCATATCCATTACATGGCGATTGATGGGACTAAGCTCACAAAAACAGAGGTAACAAGGTTTGTGTTTTCTTTTCAGTTCACAGGAATTAAAAGGTTTGTAAAGGCAGAAGGTTTTTTTTTTTTTATCTTAACCACTTGCTGACCAGCTGTCGTCATACTGCGGCAGGTTGGGACCCTTGGGCAAAGTGACGGAGGCGTACGTCGGCTGATTTGAGAGTGATAGGGGGCACAACGCCGATGCGCGTGGCCTCGATGTCCACCAGCCACCCGCGATCAGGAACAGTGGTTAAGGGGGCAAATCCTTCCGGTCCTTAAGTGGTTAATGCATTAAGATAAAAAGCATTCTGTGTAGAGCAGCCCCCCCAATACTAACCTGAGCCCCATCACCATCCAGCGATCTCCACGAGTCCCTTGACCTTCCTGGACTCTCCCTCTTGATTGGCTGAGACACAGCATTGGCACCATTGGCTCCCGCTGTTGTCAAAGCCAGTTAGCCAATCAGGAGAGAGAGGGGGCGGGACCAAACCACCACTCCGTGTCTGAATGTACACACGGAGCTGCAGTTCAGCTCGAGTGCCCCCTTAGCAAGCAAGCTGCTTGCTGTGGGGGCACTCGACAGGAGGGAGGGGCCAGGCTGCCCTGTGCAAAACCACTACACAGAGGAGGCAAGTATAACAAGTTTGTTATTGGAAAAAAAAAAACAAGACTTTACAATCACTTTAACAAGGACATTTCTAGCAAGATCAACAGGTAACCTCTACTTGCTAAAAAAATTTCCTGGCCTAAAACAAAAACGAATGCAGCCACTAGGACAGGTAATTTGCAATATTACATTTTTGTTTTAGGTTTTAGATACACTTTAAGGTTCAGGTTATAGCAGACCTCTAATGATTCTGGAATTCATGCCTATTTGCCGTCAGCGCAGACGGCCGGGTGCTTCAGATCCCACTGTACAATGATTTCCATATCTTAGTCAGTGATCCCTTATTATAAGCGAGCCATGATGCAAGGAAGACTGTCATGCCTTAATTTGCAGATCACACAAGCCTCTCTAATCCATTGTTTAAATGCTGCATTAAACGGATTAGCGCCAGAGGTCAACAAGGAAGTATAATGTAGCCCATATAATTCTGCAAGTTGCTCCTCCACTATATGGGGGGGGGGGGGGGGGGGAATGAATAGCTAGAAATAAAAGCTATGTGAGCTGGACATAAAAGAATTATCATGCTGGTCTCTAGATTAGTCTTAATCCTTCCATCTCCAGTTATTTCCCTCAGAACTCCTTACCTTTAACCTTGTACAAGGCCATATGTCCACACATGCCATTGCTTTCATCTGTAATAAGATAGTGTGCTGGACCATTACAGTCCCCACAAATTATGTAACGTGTCACATAACATCAACCAACCAGCAATCAGCAAGATCCACTAAACCTTGCCTGAGCTAATAGAGCATCCTGATGATTAAAAGGAATCTACGATATCCAATTATGATTGTGGTAGCCCAATCATTCCCATAAGTAATCAATGAAGAGGTCTTTCCCTAGGAATCCTCCTCTGCCAGACACATGACCAGCGGCAAGGTATGGACCGCGTGACCCACAGCATATCCCTGAAAAAGAGTAGCTGAACGGGCTTATGTATAGGCACAGCTGCCCATCAACTGAACCCAGATGCTCCCCTTTCAGACTGGCATTGGTTCACATGATCCTGGGGCAGCGAATTCCATAGAAGCAAGCATTAAAATAATAAAAAAAAAAAAAAAATGTATATTATATATATATTTTATTAGGGGTGTTGAATATAAATTGTAGCATTGGTGTGTGCGTCACAATTTAGATGTTCACAATGCTGCGAGTTGGCCGAATCGATGACTGCCAATGTCATCCGACGCTCCGTGTGATGCTCTGCCTCTCTGGGAGAAACATAGAGGCAGAGCCTGCATGGTGCATAAAGCCCCCCCCCCCTTCACTGAAGCAGAAAGTCAGCTGATGAGCTAAGAGCCAGTACAGTGCAGGGGGAGGAGCTCAAGGAGACCCGACATGAGGAGAGGCTTCACTGGAGACACTGGAAGGAGAAGACACATTGAGCAGCATGGAGGAGGGGGAAGTGACTGACACTGAGAGAAGGCGAGTGCCACTTATCCCATCCCTCAACTACCATCACCACTCTGCCCGATCTCAGCCATCCCTCTGCCACTGGAGCAAAATTCCTAACTGCCTGAATTTTTGGCTAAAGAAAAAATAAGTTTTTCACCAGCATATTAAGAAAAGCTATAGGATTTAGAAAACTACATGCTAAAACTTATATTAGCATTTGGAGGACGAGTTGCCATCTACTTGAATTTAGCTACACATCTGCTTTAATTGTTCCATACTGCACTGTAAGCAGCACCTAATTATTAGTGAACTTTCACCTTTTTTGCCCCTGGACACCACACACACACACACACTTTTAACCCAAACATACCTCCCCCCCGATCTCCTGTAACTGCCAAAGTGAAAACCAGGGAAGAATTTAATCTTAAAGTGAATGCACACAGATTTCTCTTGGAGCAGACCTGGGAACTATGGCAAGGAAATTCACAACTGAAACTTTTAGAAAAATCTAGCGGATGATTACAGTACAAGGCATTTTTTATTTTTGGATAGAGTAAGGGAGAGTTAAAGCCCCTGTCTGCCTTTTTTTTTTTTTTTATATCATCATTGTCCCATTGGGGAGATCTGCCTTCAAAGTGACAGAATCAATGCATGTCACCAGAATTAGTGTCCCCCATACAAAGGTTTCACCCCTAATCTTGTTCTGGCTGCAACACAAAGTTTCTGATTTTTATTTACTCTTGGTGACAACAGTAAGGAAGACAAATGGAGAGGGTAAATCTCCCCAATGGGGCACCAAAAAAACAAAACAAAACACACCACATATAAGATGTGATCTAATCCCTCTCCATTCTATCCAAAACTAAAAAAGTTATACTTTAATACCACCAACGTCCACAACTTACAATTTGTTTCAGATGAACTGACATTTAAATATACAGTAACATCACAGGCAAAAGGATATCTGAATGTATTACAATATATGCTCCATCTGTTGCTGCAAAAAAAAAAAAAAAAAAAAAATATTCACAATTAAAACAACATACTCTGGGAAAATAGCTGATCCTAAGTGAGACAGCTCCTCGTCTTCAATGGTAAAGCCATTACAGTTAACCTAGAGAAACACAAAAGAGATTAATGGGGATCACTGCATTCCATAATCCTCTTGCTATTTTAATATTGCATATTACTTATTTTTGATGTATCATTTTCTTTAAAGAAGAAGAAGAAAAAAAAAAAAAAAAAAAAACAAAAAACAAACAGTTTACTCATGCAACATTAACCCGTGCGTCTTGTAATTTTCTTGCATGTGGGATAATATTAATATATATATATATATATATATATATATATATATATATATATATATATATATATATATATAAAAAAGGGAAGACCTCAAATACCGGGTATTTGCACAAGAGGTGTTCATTTTAAAACTGAAGCTGCTGAAATGAATGTGCAAAGTATTTTGGCAGGTTTGGAATTTAACCATTGCAAGGGTGGGGCAAGAACTGCATTGTGTGCGATAGTGAGGAGCCAATCCGGTTTGACCTGATAAAAACAGATAATACCATTGGTTGTGGGATAGAAGTAGCATTTTGACGTTTTATCAGGTATTAATTTGTGAAATTTAGGCTGGCCATACAGGTCATCTTTTTGTTCCACAAGTGGGTTAAACAAAAAAATAAATAAATAAATAAAAAAAAATAAAAGCATAAAAGGAGGACTCAATTCCCTCATCCAGGCACTCACTTTGCTACTGTATCCTGACAGCAAGGAGGGAGACTTCTCCACCTTCAGAACACTGATCAGCACTGCCACCTATAGCCAGTGGTGTTGATCAAGAGAAAATTTTCCAACAGGCTGGTTCTTTACTTCAATGGATCAACTTGTGTTCAATCAGCCTGCCCATACAAGAATCGAAATTCAGTCGGTCCCTACTGAACCGGTCAAATTTCAATCCATGTATGGCTTGCTTAAAGGGTAGTACACAAGGGCCGAATGTCAGGCGCCATAGACTGATTCAACATAAACCGTCCAACATTCGGCTCGTTTGTACTACAGCTGGTCCGACAGAAGCTGGCCATGACCTGATTGAGGGTGCTGAGCAAAGTGTTCTGGTGGGAGGGCCTTCCCCCCTGTCAGAACACAATAGCACAGCAGGGGAGATCGCTGTACTAACATTGGATTTTTAGTACAGTGGCTCCTCCTGAGGTGCCAGCTTTTTTTTTTTTTTTTTTAATTCAGCACTTCTGAGTTGATCGAAAAGAAAAAACTAGCAGTGTGTACTAGGCTTAAGTCCTCATCTTGTCGCTTGGTATAAAGGTTTAGACAGATGACAAAGTCCAACTATTGTTCTGAAAAGTGTCTCTAACAAATTGAAGATATTTGTTCTTGTCTGGAAAGCAAGGCCAGGCTATTGTTACAATATTCTAGGAATGTTTGGATCTAATTTTTTCTGTAACATAATAGGAACAATTGCAAATCCAGTATGTGTTCTTTTTTATCCAGCAGTCCGCAGTATACACACACACACATCTAATTGTCCTAAGGGTCTCTTGCAAACTCTGCTTGATGAAACAATTGCCATTTGTATACTCATCAGAAATTGTATGCTTGTGAGACATCTACTGGATACTTTTGCTGTCCTTCTCCCTTATTGACTAATTAATAAGCAATCCATTCCTAAAGAATGTATAAAAACCAGCTACACTTAATTAAAAACAGAAATATTCTGTTCACAGATTTTGAAGTCTGTGTAATATATTTCTCATGCAACTGCATTCACAGGCTTCTTTTCCTAACAACAGGACTTTACAATTTCTACAACAGCTTGGCGAGCCCTAGTCAGGAGGAGGATGAAGGAATTTCCCGGGAGCTGAACACATTCAGGGACCTTTCAGGAACGCAGAATAGAAACTGCCAGCAGGTAAACAACCTTTTCTTGCTAACATAATATTCTGGCTCTCCTTATACTGTAAGTTAGTTGAGGCGGGGGGAAAATATACATGCTCCACTGTCAAACCAACTTGTACCTGGATATTTTCTGTATGTCTCAGGTGAAGGGAGTGTGATAGCTCAAGGTCCTTGCAATTCCCCACCCGGACCTTTTTGGGCTATTTGGATTAGGAATTAGTGTCTAGGGCATAGAAAAGTTGTATGGTGGCCGATGTCCAACAGAGAAATGACGTGCAGATAACACTGACCAGAATAGTGTAAGGCTGGGTACACACGGACCGAAAAATCAGCCGAAAACCACTTTTGGCCCATGTGTACAGCTCCCTCTCCGACAGAAGCCAGCCTCACAACCAGCTTTTGAAGAACAAGCAAGCTGGAAAACCAGCATCAGATCAGCGCTCACAGCCAATGGCTGCAAGTGCTGATCCGTGTGTTCTGGCGGAGGGGCAGTCCTTCTGTCAGACCACAACAGCTCAGCGGGGAGTTCATCGCACTAACATCGCTTGTGTTAGAATGGTGATCTCTAAGGTTTTTCGTTCAGTCTGCTGGGTTAAAAGAAAAAAAAAAAAAAAAAAAAAAAAAAAAAACCACCACACACACACACACAACACTTGTGTGTACCCCGCACAACCACTTTCGGACCGCCACACGCCGGTATATGTCCTAACTTTGAAGGGAGATATCTTTGTTATGGCAGCAGCTAGCTGCCAGAACCCTGGTATCCTCTTCTTTGGCAGGCGGTCCGGTTTCCGATAATAGGGGTCTCTGCGGCGGATTCACTGCAAGATCACTTTTAAAATCGGTGGCGGGAAAGGGCCCCCCCCCAAAACACCGATCTCCGGTGCCCTCCGCCGCTTACCGTAGCCGTCGGTAGCAGCAGAGGCGATCGGATGCTTTTCCTTCCTGGGTATGGAGACGAGTGAGGGGGTTTCCATACCATTGCAGGGCGGAAGAGACGTCAAAATGTCACTTCCGCCTATAGCTCTTAAAAAGGGCCATTTTTTTTTTCAAATGACAAAATTTTTTTTTTTTTATTGCATTTTAGTGTAAATATGAGATCTGAGGTCTTTTTGACCCCATATCTCATATTTAAGAGGTCCTGTCATGCTTTTTTTATTTTTTTATTACAAGGGATGTTTACATTCCTTGTAATAAAAAAAAAAAAAAAATTTGTGTCACTTTTATTCCTAAAAGAACAATGTAAGAAAAAAAAAAAAAAAAAAGTTTTAAATGCGCCCGTCCCGCCGAGCTCACGTGCAGAAGCGAACGCATACGTGAGTACCGCCCACAAATGAAAACGGTATTCAAACCACACATGTGAGGTATCGCTGCGATCGGTAAAGCGAGAGCAATAATTCTAGCTCTAGACCTCCTCTAACTCAAAACATGCAACCTGTAGAATATTTTAAACATCGCCTATGGAGGTTTTTAAGGGTAAAAGTTTGTCGGCATTCCACGAGCAGGCGCAAATTTGAAGTGTGACATGTCGGGTATCAATTTACTCGGTGTAACATCATCTTTCACAATATAAAAAATAAAAAATTGGGCTAACTTTACTGTTGTCTTATTTTTTAATTTAAAAAAGTGATTTTTTTTTTCCCAAAAAAAGTGTGCTTGTAAGACCGCTGCGCAAATACGGTGTGACAGAAAGTATTGCAACGACCATTTTATTCTCTAGGGTGTTAGAAAAAAAAAAAATAATGTGTGGGGGTTCTAATTTTTATTATTTTTTTTTTTTTTTAACTAGAAAAACTGTTTTTAAACACCAAATCTCAGAAAGAGGCTCGATCCTTAAGTGAAATATTTTTTTCCCATTCTGTATGGTATAGAAGGACTACCTAGTATAACAAAGCAAGTCACAATGACAGGTCCATTGGAATCCTCTGCTTCTCTGCAGAGTTAGGTTTTCAGGATCACCATTCCCCAAATTAGAACACAGTGCCTCTCGGTTTCTAAACAATAACAGCTGCCTAACTAATTGAAGAGTCCCCTGGTGACTTCTGTCCTCACATTAGCCAGAGTTATCTGACAGCTTTGGAAGTGGGAGATATAAGAACGTGTGATGGGGAGGGTGAAAAAGGGGTCACTTGCCATAACCAATTATACTAGATGTAAGAAAAGAGATTGAAAGAAAAAAGAAAAAAAAAAAAAAAAAAAAAAAAAAGGAAATACAATCATCTCAGCAATCTATTTCTATATAATAACTAGGAACTTATCTCTGCAGATTTAAAGTGATGTAAAGTGAATAAAATCAAACTTAAAGGACATTTTCAGTAAATGCGTTATATAGAGATTTATATATCTCACAGTAGCTAAGCAGTTAGCACTTGCAGCACTAGGGTCGTTTTCTTGAATCCCAACCACGACACTACCTGCCTGGCGTTTGCATGTTCTCCCTGGGCCTGTGTGGGTCACCCCTGGGTACTCCAGCGTCCTCCCACACTCCAAAAGACATGCTGGTGAATTGCCTCCTGTCTAAATTGGCCCAAATATGTGTATGTATGAATGAATATCAGTTAGGGACCTTAGATTGCAAGCTCCTCGAGGGAAGGGACCGATGTGAATGCACAATAAACATGTAAAGCTCTGCATAAATTGATGGCACTATACAAGTACCTGTGATAAATATCTCTTATCCCCTCAACTCAACAAGATGCTGCGGAGTGCTCAGTATTCTCCATATTCCACAATATGACACTCCAGCACACTGCAGGAGCATCTTCTTGTGATATTTCAGATAACATGGTCATCCCTCTGGCAAAATTTCAGTGCATTTCTTGAGATCTCACCAGGAAGATGGTGATGTTATCTTCCCCTAGAATCCACAGAAGAAAGCCGGGCAAAAGTGTTTTTTTTTTTACCCTATTTTTAAATAGGAGCTGTAAGGTGGGCTGTGTTGTGCATAACCCTGCAGCATATGACAGCGCATATCCATTTTCCCTTAAAGTGACACTAAAGTAATTTATTTTTTAAAATAACAAAACGTATCATAGTTACCTCCAGTGTGCAGCTCATTTTGCACAGAGTGGCCCCGAGCCTCGTCTTCTGGGGTCCCTCGGCGGCTGTCTCGGCTCCTCCCTGCTTCAAATAACCCCCTGGGAGAAGCGTTCTCTGGGGGATTACCTTGCGGGCGCGCTCCCGAGTCCAGCATTCGCCGTCCATAGAAGCCAAATGCAGGACTCGGACATGACCCCCCCGGCGGCCGCATCATTGGATTTGATTGGCAGCAGCAGCAGCCAATGGCTGCGCTGCCATCAATCTATCCAATCAACAGCCGAGAACCCTGGGCAGAGAGACGGCGCGTCCCCGTGGGACAAGTTCGTGGGTTCAGGTAAGTAAATCGGGGGGTTGGGGGGGGCGGTCACTGACAGGTGTTTTTTCACCTTAATGCATAGGATGCATTAAGGTGAAAAAACACTTAGCTTTACAACCCCTTTAAAAACTGGCTCTTACGTCTCTAGATCAGGGGTGCCCAACCTTTTGAGGAGCGAGGGACACTTTATAGATTTGGTAACCGGTCGCGGGCCACAATAAGTGTATAGGGGGGATGGCAGGTCTGTGTCCATTCTGCATATGTAGACCAGACACGGATGCAATCCGCTCTACCCTAAGGGCCATCTGATCTGCCCAGACAGAAGGGGAAAGATCCCCTTGTGTTTTTTTTTTTTTTTTAATAAGGAGACTGGATTGCAGATAGGCGGGTATAAATAGACACAAGTCCGTTTACATCTGCTGCTCTATAGAGGTGAATGGAGAGTCCGTTTGAGTCCACCTGAAAAACAGACAGGTGGACCCGATTGGACCGATCATGTGAAAGGGGCCTAAGGCTGCTTTCACACTGATGTACAGCGGTTTACCTGCTCCTCAACTGACCTCAATCTTCACTTCTTCCTCAGGATTCCTGCAGCTGGCTGGTAATGCCGGTGGGTACTGCTGACAGGTGCTGGTACTGCTGGTGGGTACTGGTACTACTGGCGGGTACTGGTACTGCTGGTGGGTACTGCTGACTGATACTGCTGGCTAGTACTGGTACGGCTGGCGGGTACTGGTGGTTTATACTGCTGGCTGGTACTGGTGGCGGGTACTTCTGGCTGGTACGGATGGTGGGTACTTGTACTGCTGACGGGTACTGGTACCGGTACTGCCAACTGATGACTGGTACTGGCAACTGATGACTGGTACTGGCAACTGATGACTGGTACTGGCAACTGATGACTGGTACTGATGACTGCTGGCGGTTTATACTGCTGGCTGGTACGGATGGTGGGTACTTGTACTGCTGGCGGGTACCGGCAACTGCTGGCTGGTACAGCTGGTTGGTACTGGTACTGTCCCAGATCGCGAGTTCCCATGTCCCAACCCGCCATCTCAGAGCAGAATTGTGAAAGAAGCATGCAGCTGCAGTAGAGAGCAGAGCCGATGCTTCCTGTCACAGGCAGAGTACATTTGGTATCACTGTGAAGGAGCCGGCGCTATACAGGAAGCATCGGCTCTGCTTCCTCTAGTGGCGGCTCCGTTCTTTGCACTAATGCTTGGAGATGGCGGGTCGGGGACCCACGATATGGGCTTGCCGACCCGACATCTCAGAGCAAGACATGGAGGGCCACATCGGAGGGCGCCACGGGCCCGGTTGGGCACCCCTGCTCTAGATGTTATGTATAGTGACCAGTCACTGCCTTAAAGACAATCCATGTACATTTGAAGATCTAACGTTTCCCCTTAGTATTGCTTGTATTTGTCAGACAAGATTGGCCCATGCAGAATTTGCCCCATTCCAGTTCTTTCTTGCCCGAGATGTTTAAAACAAACTGGCTGACCGTGCCAAATCATGTGGCTCATTTTCAAATAAACTCCATTTCCCTAAAAACCATATAGGTGAATAATAAGCTACTCTACAAAACAAAGAGAAGCAAGAATGCAAAAGGTCCATGTGATCTCTTGCTAATTAGCACTGGTCATTTGAAACAAAGGGATTTTTCCATGTTTTGATTCATATTTGAAAAAGGAAAGCAAGCAGTGGACTAGACTCTTGCAGAAGGCTTCTAATGTCTGCTCCCCTGGGTGTAATTACAAGTTCCAGGCCCGATCAACAAATGTGAGCTGCTCCATGAAAGGAGGGATCCTCACCTGTGCGAAGAGGAATTCTAGAGATGCATTGTCGGCATAGTGCAAATTCTTGGAGTAAAAGTGGTGTAAGGCTTCAATATCATTCTGTATGAGCTCTTTCTTCTCATTGTCCAGCTTGCTCAAGTCTGCGGAAACAAACAAAGCTACAGCTTTCTGCAAATACGTCACTGTATGGGTCCAGTCAAAGGGCTTAAGGCACAGTTAAAAATCTATTTTTCTGCAGTAAATGATCCTCCTAGTCATGTTGTGTTGTATGGTATAGAACAGGGATATGCAATTAGCGGACCTCCAGCCGTTGCAGCACTACAAGTTCCATGAGGCATAGCAAGACTCTGACACCCACAAGCATGACACCCAGAGTCAGAGGCATGATGGGACTTGTAGTTTTGCAACAGCTGGAGTTCCACGAATTGCATATCCCTGGTATAGAAGGACAAAACAGTTTACAATCCATGCAGTGTTGTAAATCCCATGTCACCATCCCACACCTGATCTACTTCAAAGCTGGTCATACATGTATCGAAGATTGACTGGTCCCTGCTGAACCGGCCGCATTATGATCCAAGTGTAGGCACTTAGTTGTTCACAAGTCAATCTATTGATCTAATTGTGTACAACCACCCTGTCAGGTTTTTCCCAAACAGTTCATGCCACCAGCTACACCCGGTTGCTCCCTGGTGGCAGAAACCAATAGTGCTGTGGGGGGGGGGGGGCAGATAGGGTTGATGGGAGAATCAAGCAAATTTCTTTCCTTCCACCCATAGCAGAAGAAAAGAAAACTGCGTAATCAATGGCCTGACTTAGGAATACAAATTAAGATCACCAAACTGGAAATGCTCATCCAGAGGTCTCTCCCTCCTCATAAAAGTGAACCCAAATACCTCCTTCTGATCAGCTTGTACCCTAGAATTGGGAAATCAGTAGAAAACAAGGATTTTGGGCAATAACAGAAGTCAGATCACCAACCCAAAAAGTATAAAAAAGACATAATGTCAGCCACACTGTTAGTGATTTTAGCAGGATCCATCATCAACGGCACTGTTAAGCATTGCAGGATTCCATTAAAGCAGCGATCTCCAGACTACGGCCCTTTGCATGCCTTTTTCCAGCCCTTTGGCACGGTTCCCCCCACTGATACAAGGCACCATTCCTTCCACTGACACCAACAGTGGGGTGTAATACCTCCAACTGACAGCAAATATAGGGCAATATTCCTCCCACACACTAAGGATGGAGCATTATGGGGAACTAGTCCTCTCACTGACACCAACAATAGTGCACTATTCCTCCTCCTACTGACCACAGGCATTATGTATTTTTTTTTTTTTTTTTTTTTTACTCCCACTTGTCACTTGGGCAGTTTCTATTCTCACTGGCCCCCTCTAAAGTCCGAAGGACAGTAAACTGGAACTTTGTAGACCCTGGTATTTTAAGGGATGAAACATGAAAGAAAAAAAAAAAAAAAAAAAAAAAGGAAGATTGTCTAGTTGAGCAGGGGATGGACACATTTTGATCCAACTATTGTTGTTCCCATTCCCACTTAATCAAAGTCAATTTAATAGTTTAAAATGTAACAAATTATATATATATATATATATATATATATATATATATATATATATATATATATATATATATATATATATATATATATATATATATATATATATATATATATATTTTTTTTTTTTGTTTTAAAGAACAAAAACTAGAAGTATCTACGTGAAAAACACAATGCTTACGAGATTCAAACTCCTTAACCGTCAAGAACCTCTCAGATGGTGTTCTTTCTTTGCAAGTTTTCTAGGGAAAAGAAAAAAACAAGAAAAAACAAAAATATCACTCCAAATGGCTGAATAAACACTGAACAGAGAGAAAAGGCAGAGATCACCAATTCTAATTACCATCTAGCTTAGTGGTTGTCCGTTTAAAGTTGCTGCTTTTTTTTTGCTTTTAAACCAACATTTCCATAAGGCTCTATCTTGAACATCCTCCATCTGCATGTAGCATCAGATCAGAAAAATAGCAGGGTTCATTTAAATATGTAATTTCCCTTTGTTTCTCTCGCATCCAAATAAGGCAGACATGCAAGTCGGACTTTGAGGTAAGTGGATCCGTTCGCTGTTGACAGAGTATAAAACGCATAGCTCAGCTGTTGGCCTGGGGCCACTACTTTGTAATCTTGGCCATTAAATATGGGTTTGCAGGTGGCCCAGCAGCTGAGGTTAAGAGGACTGTATTTTGCATACTAAGCTTTCATAGAGTATAGGGTGTTTATCTATTCCTACAAGCTAGCCATTATACATTCTTGCCAGTCAGTTTTCCGATGTTTAAAAGAACAGCATTTGTTTGTGCTCCGTTAGGCTTTTTCTCCTTTTATTATTTCCGAGAGAGCTCCAGGCAGACCAACTAAAGTCTTGCCACGGCCGTGTCTTTTGTTAAAAGATTTAAAAAAAAAAAAAAAAAAAAAAAAAAAAAATTATATCTTAAGGCTTCGAATGTCCAACAGTGCTTTAGAAATCAGATTCAAAATGTTAACTGTAATAGGCGTGCGATATATATCTATGGCAAAATGCTGTCTTTTATGCAACCTTGACAATGTGCTGGGTATCTGTTCAAAATCTGCAATATGGTTCTCCTGGAAGGTTAAGATATGCAGGAACATAAAGAGAGACTCTGTTACCAAAGTCCTCATAAAAAATTAAAAAAAAAAAAAAAAAAGAAGAAGAAGTTGTAAGGATGTCGTATTTTTCTAAATTTCGTTTTTTTATGATTCTATAAGAAGCAATGAGCTACACCCAGCTTGTCCATGTGTGTGCCTATTAGTGTTCTTTAAGCCTGGAGTGCATTTTCTCAGTCGCTTACTATTGGAGCTCCCTCTTTTACATCCAGCTAATCAAGCTCTGTGTAATGACTGTTTAAGGACTTTAATAAGTGGGTTTGGAGGACCCTGTGAGCTGGCTGGGAAAGGATTAAATATTCGAGTCCCTCCCTGGCACATGGTCTTTCCTTGGGCTTCTGCCTCCTGAATATATCCCTATGAGAACGGTCATTCTCCCAGACCTTTGAGCTTAGGGATTGGAGTGCTGCAGGAATCTCCCCTCCTGGGAGGAAACACTGAAAATGTCGGCTGCAAGTGACTTTCTGTTCCAGCCTAGCCTAGCAAGCTTCAACGGTCCTCAATCTTCATGCCCTGCCTTGGGTCATAAAGATTGAGATAACACTTGGACCTCAATTGCCAAGGAGCCGTGTTCTAAGTTTAGTGTCCAGCCAACACAGCTCTATGAGAGCTTAGAAGATGTGGCAGAAGCCATTGGCTCCCACTGCTGTCAATCAAATCCAGTGACACAGGAGCCGGGCCATGTCCAGCTGTGTCAATGGACGCAGCAGCGGGACTCGTGAGCGCGCCTGCACGGGTGCCCCTCATGGAAAGCGGCATGCCATGGGGGGACCCAATGGAGGAGGAGCACCATCGAGGCACCCCAGAAAAGAAGGATCAGGGCTGCTCTGTGCAAAACCCTTGCACAGAGGAGGCAAGTATAATATGCTTGAGATATTTATAGATAGAGAGATAGATAGAGAGATAGATAGAGATTTTAGGATGAATAACAAAATAAAAAATAGCAGCTTATGAATTTTTCACAGCATGTTTTCTTTAACAAGAAAGAAAATAAAATTAAAATAAAAACTTAGACAACATTTATATCTTCATGATAATACTGCAGTATGAGAAAAGTAAATCCCAGCAATTGTGAGAATGATTTGTCAAAATAATTGTAAGCAAATTTACAATGTATCAGACTATGGGCCTGTGTTGACGGCTTCTGAATGCATCAAAACTGCTTCTATCCACATACAAGTTGATGGAACTTTTAAAATGTACTGATGAAGGTTGATGCGTCTCAGAAGCTTCTGAAACTGATCTCAAATGCAAGTTGAATGCACCTGAAAGAACACTGCATTTGCCTAACAGCATAAGCCCAAAAGGATCGTCAACATTGGGCTTAGACCTCTTTTTACACTGAAGGAGCTATTCAGGCGTTTTAGCACTAAAAAGAGCGCCTGAAAAGTGCCTCTCAAGCCTCCCCAGTGTGAAAGCCCTTAGTGCTTTCACACTGGGGCGGTGCGCTTGCAGGACGAAAATCGGCATCTTTGGAGCGGTGCGGGAGTGGTGTATACACCACTCCTAAACCGCCACTGAAATCAATGGGCAGCGCTTCAGCAGCGGCGCATTTAACCCCTTGCTACCCCCTTCTTTGGGGTTAAAAGCGCCCCGCTCTGGCACAGCGCCGGTAACGCACCGCTAAAACTAGCGTTGCTTTACCGCTAATGCTTGGGCAGTCTGTGTGTGAAAGTAGCCTTACTGATCATGTCCATACTCCAATGAAGGTAAAATTCTGGGTGCCCTTAGAGTATACACCCATATACAATAACACACCGACACTCATTTGCCTCACTATGGAGCCTTGTAAATTTTTTTAAAGACATTTTTCATACTTCAGTAAAAACAACAAAACAAAAATCCTGATAATAGATATATGCCATTCATTAAAGGAAAAGCAGGAAAAGAGTCACATAGCAGAGATGTATCATTTTGGTTTCCTCCCCGGCCTCACCTGTTTGGCTATTATCCTTGCGGTCAGTCTTACAGTTTCCGAAGGATTCCATTGCTCTCCGTAGGCACACATGGAGGAACACTCTAGTTTGTGCATGGGCCAGTCTCCTTTCTGTATGGTCAGAAAAACAGCAGGGCCATTAAAATGAGGATACAACTGTCTTCTCTGCACACAAAGGTCGAGTGAAATATGTTTCCTTTCTACATAGGGGGAAGACACAAAAGGATCCCGAGAGAGGAAAATTGCTGCAAATCCAAGAATGAAGCTCTCCATTCAGCTGGACAAATTAAAAAAAAAAAAAAAAAAAAAAAAAAAGGCACACATCTGAATTCATTGGATTATATAAAATTTTCTTTTGTTATACTTAAATAAAATCATCAGAGCAGAATTCAAGCACTCATTTCATACACAGAATGACTGTGCAACAATAGATACAGGTAATGCACACATGTAACCACAACAAGTTTATTTAAAAGGATATGTTCACCTTCAGGAACCCATTTTTAAGGTCAAACATGTTCCCGACCCCCTGTGACAGCGAGCGGGGGGGGGGGGGGATCTTCTCCCCATATCTGCTGTCACTATTTGAAAAGAGCACAACAGTGCGGAGCTCCTCCCACAAGGCCGTGTCATTGATTCATTCACAGAATTCTGTGAACGAACGAACTACAAGTACCGACGGCCTTTGCGGCTGTTGGCTTGTAGTTCTCAATAAACTACCTGGGCGCTGTTGAGAGCTCTAGTAGTTCATCGATTCTTCCTGGCAGTGTGAAACTGCAACCACGTTAAAAGATAGGGGAACAAATGTAGAGCTGCAACATGGCTTCTTACTCTGCATACAAAGCATTATTACTTCACTTAGTACTTCTTTTCGCCACAAGATGTTCCATTTTCTAGGCTGAACAATGGTCGTCATTCAATCCAGAAGGCTAAAAACATGCTATAAATGTAGGGTGTCACGGCCCTGCCCCCGATGGGTTGTCAGCACAGCACCCTTTAAATGATAGCGTATTAATGCAGATCGCAGCACTGAGGTCATGTCAGCACTGCTCTTTGCATCTACGAGGATGGACGAGGGCATCGACCACGGGAATGTGGAGTTGAGCTTTAACTGTCTATAGCAGCCTTTTACAACAATTTTAATATTTAAATTTTATTTATTTCAAGTACTTATATATCGCCGTCAATTTACGCAGCAATTTACATATACCACTGTACATTTACATCAGTCCCTGCCTTCAAGGAGCTTACAATCTAAGGTCCCCAACTCACATTCATACACACACACACACACACACACACACACACATTAGGACCAATTTAGACAGGATCCAATTAAGCTACCAGCATGTCTTTGGAGTGCGGGAGGAAACCGGAGTACCCGGAGGAAACCCACGCAGGCACAGGGAGAACATGCAAACTTCAGGCAGGTAGTGTCGTGGTTGGGATTCGAACCAGCGACTCTTTTGCTGCCAGGCAAAAAAAGTGCTAACCATGTACTACTTTATTACAGATGATTCTGTGAATTGACAGGTTTTCTGAGCAGTCTGTTATTTCCATCTTGAGTGTGCCCATTTCCTCCGAGCCCACTTGGTTGTTTTTGAGGCTGCAGCATTTCTCAAATAGTTTTTAAATTGGAAGCAAAAAAAGTTTGGCTAAATCCTCATGCAATGTGCAGGGTTAGTGTTTAATTATTATTTTTGAATACAAACCAAGCAACTTATGAAACCATTTGTTAATGTAATGTCATGATTATGTATTTTTACATTCACGTTTTCTTAAATTGTAGATGTATTATCGTCTTGATGTAACCACCCACCCCTGAAGAAGAGAACTATTACGATTTGAAACGCGTTGGGTTATCTCTGTCGTCATAATTGTTTCAATAGTGTGTTGGATATTGCACATTGTATTTCCATGTTTTGTATATTTGTGACATTTGTAACTTTAATAAAAATGTAATATTTTGATAGTAACTACTGCCCGACTGTAGTGAAGCAGTGCCCCGTTTAAAGTCCCACTTAGAGGAAACCAACTTTTTAGTGATCTATTCTGTAATTTAGGGATGTGGGTCAGCCGACTTCATTTGCTAAACGGAAACACCATCCATTATATCACTTTAATACAGATGAACCCTTGAAACAATGTTCCAGCCTCAAGGAACCCCTGTTAAAAATAACCACTTCTACAGCTCATTGTATATTAAAGTGATGGTCGAGGAGAAGAATGCACCATTTGTGGTCAGTGGGAATAATTCCCCTTTTACAGATACAGTAGCTAAAAAGATAATAATTGGTTTCAGCTGCAACTTATCTGGGAGGCAGAAATTGCCCCTTGCTAACAGAACCCCCACCAACCTCTAAGGCAGGTCTACAGTGTTGTACAATTACCAATGGAGTATTGATGTGAACTCAACATTACATGAGGATAATTTAGGAAATCTGGAGCAGCCAGAATCAGCTGCTCATGGCAACCAATCAGCTTCTAGCTTTCATTTTCAAAGCTAAAGTTAGAATCTGTGCATAATAACCAATAAGCTTCTGTCTGCTCCAGTTTTATTAATATTCTCCCACATGTGTTTACTTTGTCTATTTTGCAAAATGCAGAGCCTGGTCACATCTTATTGTGCTTGGTGGATACTTCCAAGAGCTTCAAGCAAAATTGCCTATTCTGGCACTTCTCTCCTACATGTAAAAAAAAAAATCATAATTTTTTTGCTAGAAAGTTACTCAGAACCCCCACACATTATATATGTTTTAAAGCAGACACCCTAGGGAATAAAATGGCGGTCATTGCAACTTTTTATCTCACACAGTATTTGCGCAATCATTTTTAAAATGCCTTTTTTTGAAAAAAAAAAACGGTTTCACGAATTAAAAAAAATAACAAAAAAAACAGTAAAGTTAGCCCAATTTTTTTTGTATAATGTGAAAGATGATCCTCCCTAATGTTGTAAAGTGCTGCGTAAACTGTTGGCGCTATATAAATTCTGTATAATAATAATATTATTATTATTAATAGTGACGCCGAGTAAATAGATACCAAACATATCACGCTTTAAAATTGTGCACACTCATGGAATGGCGCCAAACCTCGGTACTTAATCTCCATAGGCGAAGCTTTGAAAATTTGTACAGGTTACCAGTTTAGAGACAGATCTAAGGCTAGAATTGTTGCACATGCTCTAACACACGCGGAGATACCTCACATGTGTGGTTTGAACGGCGTTTACATATGTGGGCGGGACTTGCATGTGCGTTCGCTTCTGAGTGCAAGCTACCGGGGACAGGGGCGTTTTCAATTTTTATTTTACTTAATTTTATTTTTACACTTTTTTTTACCACTTTTATTCCTATTACAAGAAATGTAAACATCACTTGTAATAGGAATCTATTGTGACAGGTCCCCTTTATGGAGAGATGCGGGGTCAATAAGACCCCACATACTATTTTCTCCATTAGCTCATCCCCCACAGCTATTACCCTTTTGTATCACTTGACCCTCCCTCCTAGATTGTAAGCTCTAATGAGCAGGGCCCTCTGACTCCTCCTGTATTGAATTGTATTGTACTTGTACTGTCTGCCCTAATGTTGTAAAGCGCTGCGTAAACTGTCGGCGCTATATAAATCCTGTATAATAATAATAATAATAATAATAATAATAATAATAATAATAATAATAATCTTTCCTCCAGGCTGGAAAGCATGAGATCGCCTCCTGTCGACAGCCGCGATCGCGGCTTTGTTTACATCCGGGAACCCGGGCATGACGTCGGGCCTCCGACGGTCATAGAGATGACTGGTGACCATCTGGTCACCGGAAATCTCTATCGTCGTCATCCGACGCCGGCCGATTTTTTTTCTCTGGGCCCCCGATGGCACGGGAGAGCACCGGATGGCGGCGGGAAAGGGACGTCCGCTCCCATCACCTATAAGAACGATCAAGCGGTGACTGCCACTATGATCATTCTTATGGTGCACAGAATCGCCGGCTGGAAAGAATTATATCTGAATGATGCCTGTAGCTACAGGCATCATTCAGATATCCCCTCACAAATTCAAGGACGTCATTTCACTATGGCCCGGTAGGACGTCATTTCACTATGGCCCGGTAGGACGTCATTTCACTATGGCCACACGCACGAAGCCTGAACAAGAACCCATGTTTTGGTCTTGCATATTAAATACAGGAAAAATAGGATTTTTTATTACAGCTTACCTGTAAAATCCTTTTCTTTCAACGGACATCACGGGACACAGAGCCACAGTAATTACTGATGGTTCTTGGGTTATAGGGTATCACTAGGTATTGGACACTGGTCACACCCTAATCAGGAAGTTCAACCCCCTATATAACCCCTCCCCTTCCAGGGATACCTCAGTTTTGTAGCAAAGCAGTATAGGTGTATTAGAAGAGGGGCGGGACCTCTGTGTCCCGTGATGTCCGTCGAAAGAAAAGGATTTTACAGGTAAGCTGTAATAAAAAATCCTATTTTCTTTTCTCGGACATCACGGGACACAGAGCCACAGTAATTACTGATGGGATGTCCCAAAGCAATGCCAACTGAGGGGGGGTAATCACAACCAAGTAGGGTGCCATCAGACCTGAGGACCTTGTACCGCTGTCTGCAGCACACTACACCCAAAGGCGATATCCTCATGCCTTCTCACATCCACCTGATAGAATCTGGTGAATGTATGAACTGAAGACTAGGTTGCGGCCTTGCAGATCTGAGCCATAGAGGCCCGGTGATGCACTGCCCAAGAAGCACCAATAGCCCTTGTGGAATGTGCCTTGATCTGAAACGGGGGAACCTTCCGTTTAAAACCGTAAGCTTGAATAATCAACTGTCGAATCCAT
Source organism: Aquarana catesbeiana (assembly GCF_042186555.1). Classification (NCBI taxonomy): domain Eukaryota; kingdom Metazoa; phylum Chordata; class Amphibia; order Anura; family Ranidae; genus Aquarana; species Aquarana catesbeiana. The sequence continues at coordinate 637,428,558 of NC_133327.1, forward strand.
TTAGAAATGGTCGCTTTTGACGCTGCCTGTCCTCTATTGGGACCCTCCGGCAGCACGAACAAGACATCCGTCTTGCGAATCTGAGCAGTTGCCTCCAGATAGGTCTTGACTGCTCTTACTACATCCAAAGAATGTAATGACCTTTCTTCCGAACAAGGTTCTGGAAAAAAGGAAGGTAGCACAATGTCTTGGTTTAGATGAAAATCTGAAACCACCTTCGGTAAAAAACTAGGATGAGGGCGCAGTACCACTCTATCCTTGTGTATAATCAAGTAAGGCTCTTTACAGGAAAGAGCTGCTATCTCTGATACTCTTCTAGCAGAGGAGATAGCTACCAGAAATATTAGTTTCCTCGTCAGCAAGACCAAAGGAATCTGACGTATTGGTTCAAAAGGCTGTTTTTGTAACACCGATAGAACCAAGTTCAAGTCCCAGGGGTTTAGGGGCGCCCTAACCGGAGGATTAAGACGCATCACCCCCTGCATAAAGTTTCGGATCAGAGAATGCGAAGCAAGCGGCCGTTGAAACAACACTGATAAGGCCGAGACCTGGCCCTTGATGGTACTCAAGGCCAGCTTCATCTCTAATCCTAATTGTAGAAAATCCAGAATTCTACCTATGACATATTTCCTGGGATGCCAACCCCTGGATTCACACCAGGATACATAAGCTTTCCAGACTCTATGATAAATCATTCTGGAAGCTGGCTTCCTTGCATTGATCAAGGTAGATCTGACAGGACCTGAAAGCCCACGATCTTTCAGAACGTGGGATTCAATAGCCCACCCGTCAAATCTAGCATTTGTAAGGCAGGCTGGAACACCGGACCTCGAGCTAACAGGTCTGGGTGTATCGGTAGGGTCCACCGGGAACCCACCATCATCCCTGCTATTTCTGCCTATCAGGTTCTTCTGGGCCAAACGGGGTCACCAGAAGCGCCGACTTCCCTTCTTGCCTGAGTCTGCGAAGGAGCCGTGGCAGTAGCAGAATGGGAGGGAATGCATAAATCGGTGAGAGCCGATGCCACGGAATCGCCAACGAATCACCAACGCATCCGTCCTGCCTGCAAGAGGATCCCAGGCAACCGGTAGGAAGGATCTCCCCTTCTGTAGGTTTTCGGGTATGAGCCATCAACTGAGGCTCTGACGCATCGCATGCGACAGGTGCATTGGAAAGTCTAATGCCTGCACCTTCCTGTTCCAGGTCAACAGAATACTGTGTTGCAACAGTTCTGCTTGGAACTGCGCATAGGGAACTGCTTCGAATGAAGCCACCATCTTCCCCTGCAGCCTCATACAAAGGCGGACAGAAAGACCCTTCTTGGCCCTGACTGTCAGAATCAGCTCCCTTAGAGCAATGATCTTTGCCTGCAGACACTTCAGTTAAGCAGGAAAAATGGGCACATGTAGGCCTGCATCTCTGATGCTTATAGACGTCAGAAATTCTCCTCCCTGCAGGATGGAGATTACTGTCCGAATTGATTCCAAACGGAAGGACTGCATCCTTGGGAATCGTTTCAGATCTCTCAAATCCAAAATGGGTCTGCCGTCCCCATTTGGTTTTCGGACCATAGAAAGATTGGAACAGAGTCTCAATCCTTGATCCTTTGTGGGAACCCCCACAATGACCTCTTGCGACAAGGATCTTTGAGCATCTGAGCGTTGTCTACAGGACAAGTCAGATTACTATTTACAGAGGAAATGGCTGCATCAATAGCCAGTATTCCCCACCTCTTAATAAACTTTTCTTCCATAGGATAAAGTGTAGAAAACTTTTTCGGCGGAAGAAATCGCTTATCTGGGTGATCCCACTCAGAATAAAGCAGCTTTTCAAGTAAATTATGAACAGGAAAAGCATGTGCTGCTTGGAAAGGTTTCAGTGACCCCAAAGCAGAAGAGGTTTCTGTAACAGTTTCAGGTATGGGCAACTTAAATGTGGAACGGACCAAACCAGTGAGGATCTGCACTAAGACTTTCTCCTCTTGGGAAGTCGCAGAGGGTCTCTCTCCACCTGAATCCTCCGAAGAGGAATCATCTGTCCCATCCCGATCCTCTGAAAGGGATTCATCTCCCTTATCCCAGAGCTCCTCTGACTGAGGGTCTTGGGGAGCAGAGGAAGGCCTTGTGCGTTTTCTTCCACTGAGTGAAGATGTAATCACGGCCATTAGTTTTTTCTCTAATCCAGAAATGGTTGAGGAAAAAACTTCTTGTGTAATGTACACAGGGGCTGAAGTGCCGGCAGCAGATGTAGCCCCTAACCCCAATGGCTCTCCCTGTCCAGCTGCCCCGGTCCCTCAGGAGGGGATGGTGTAGCAGACAGGGGGTCCTCAGAACCTGAACGAGACCCCCTAGTGCCTCTGGTTCTTGGGGTGCTTGAACCTCTTCTACCCATAGTGCAAAGCAACAAGGTGTGAGGTATCAAAAACGAACACTGACTGCTGAGCGATGTAGTCTGGCTAAAAGCCTTGCTACCAAATGCCCAATCCGGTGTTCTTTAGTAAATGCAGCCTAGGGGAATGCCTGTGTCCCACCTTACATGTGACTGTCAGCTCTGTGTCCCTCCAAGGCTCAGAGCACCTGTATAGTGTGCTTTAAATAGCCATGCTTTGGCACTGTGGGCGTCTGAGCACGCTGATGCTGTGCTGACGCCCCGACCCCCCTCCCCCCCCCCTCGTTTTTGAAAAACGAGCGCTTCCCGCGCGAGCCGACCCTTCCTGGCAAGCCTGAAGGAAGGCTGGGGGTGGGGGAAAACGGAGGAGGCCGGCAGTGATGGGCCCTGCATCGCAATGCGGCTTTGGTGGCGGCGGCGGCTGTGACAGTGCGGTCTCACCCGCCTTACAGCATACCTGAGCCTCTCCCTAGCCTGGGGGGACCATCCCAGCAGAGAAAACCCCCCACCATCTTACCTTTGGAGCTGGAGGGAGAGCCTGTGCAGCGGACGCCGAGACAGAATCAAGCATGAGAAGGTTTGTGCTCTTGGCAGCCCCCGGTGGTCACAATAGGCACAGCATGCATTTACCTTAAAGGAGAAGAGCCATTAGAATTAAAATTCTGTGGAATCTCCTCTTACCTTATCCAGGCCGCAGGGTTCAGTTACACAGACCCAGCCTTCGTCTCTCACGGTGGGCTCCGTTTGTGAAAAACCGTCAGAGACTGGGGCCCCCATCAGTAGGGGGATCCTTCAGTTCTTGGCCTGTAAAGCACCTCGCCAGAAATTAGGAAGTTTAAAGCCATTTTCTGATCCGCGGGTCCAGCTCTCTAAAAAGAGAAGCATTACGGGTAAAACCTCGTTTCTTCGGACACGAGGCACGGGTACCATCCAATTCGGCCATGAAAAGACACTTTGAATGGATCCGGTCGCCTGGCTTGCCCCAGTATAGGATCTTAGGATATTCCCTTTGGAGCTTCAGCACAGGACATCTTTGCACGTCCATCACCTAAGACACTGGCGTAAAAACTGAGGTATCCCTGGAAGGGGAGGGGTTATATAGGGGGTTGAACTTCCTGATTAGGGTGTGACCAGTGTCCAATACCTAGTGATACCCTATAACCCAAGAACCATCAGTAATTACTGTGGCTCTGTGTCCCGTGATGTCCGAGAAAAGAAATGGTTACAGAGCACTCCAAGGACTCTCCAGTCAGGGAAAATAAACTTGACATCATACAGAACAGTGAACACTTCTCTTACAGATTACAATATACAAGGACAAGTATAATGTGCTAAGATTAGAACTTTGGGAAGAGAATAAGTTGGTGAGGGAACAAAAAGAAAAAAAAAAAAAAAAAGGAAGTGAGGTTTAAAGCTAAAATTTGCTTCCCGTAGGCACTGCTAATTAAAACCTATCCTCAGGCAGGATCACGCTAAGTGGAAGAAAAGTGACCAGCATTTCAAATTTTTTTTATGATTAATGACCGGCTTTAATTAATGGATTTTATCTGGCAATTGCTTTGACGTATAGGATATGCAGGTTTTTACACATATTATTCAATAAGGCCAAGTTCACATTTGCTCATTCTCTGAAAAGCGATAAGCGATGAATTGCTTTTCAGATTGTGCCTAAGCAGCTGCTGTCAGGCATTCAGGAGGCGAAATTGCAGAATTCTGATTGCTCTTCCATTTTTTTTGGGGGGGGGGGGGGGGACAGCAGTTTTTAACGGTGCTAATGAACCACAACTATAAGCCAAGCATTTGGTTCACAGTTGGGACTTGATTACCGACGCTGCCTGTGAACATGCTGTGTTACATTGGATGTGGATGCAGCATGTGAACAGCCCCTTTAATTGCACTGTAGACTTTAGGGGGCCACTGGATTTCTTGCAGTACAAAACAAAACAAAAAAAAAAAAAAAAAACGAAACAAGTGCAGACACCGCATCTGGGGACTGGTGAGCATCAATATATTAAAGCCCAAAAGTGCAACATCTCCATATACAGTATATTATTGTATATGCAGCCTAACTGCCCTTCAAGAAGAATTCCAGGCAAACCCTAAAACTGCTCTCCCTCCCTCCCCTGAACACCTATACTGGCCTGACAAACCTTTAAAATGAGAGATGTATATTCTTACCCATTTTCAGGGCGTTCTGGTTTGTTCAAGTGACCCAGATCCCTCTGTGTTAGCCAGCAACAGCTGCAGGGGAGAAAAAGGGAGCACCAATAACAGATAAAAGCCTATGGGTGATGTCAATGTTTTCCAGGCATTCCAGCCGTTGTCGAGCACTCTCTCCTCTCCCCTGCAGCTGCCTCTGGATGACACAGTGGATCATGTGACTGGACTGGAGAAGGCTGAATATAGGAAAAATAAAATTTCCTTGTTCTTGGTTTTAAATATATTTTAACCTACAACAGCCAATCTGAATTCATCTTTCACTCCAATAGTGACTGCAACACACTAAAATCTGTTTGGCTGCTCTAGGTTGTAGTGATATAGTAGTGGGACAAGGATTAAGAATTATTATTCTAGTTATTCCCGCAGCAATCTGTTCTTCCAGAGAGATGCATTTATTGAGTCCAAACACAGAACAAAGTTCACAAGATACTTACAAAACAGATGACAAAATCCAACTGAGTAAATATTACAATGAACAAAAGCCTTCAGAGTCCCATTCGTCCTAGCAAGCACAGAGATAATCCAGCATAAATCCCATAAGCAAATGGAAATTATTAACAATAAGATCAAAAGCATTTTGGGTTGACCAATTAGAACCCACCCAGTGACAGACTGGTATTTCAGGGGGAAGATTTGAGCCGTTAACCGCTTCAGCCCCGAACCATTTGGCTGGTCAAAGACCAGAAGCCCTTTTTGCGATTCGGCACTGCGTCGTTTTAACTGACAATTGTGCGGTTGTGCCACAGGGCTCCCAAACAAAATTAACGGCCTTTTTTCCCCCCACAAATAGAGCTTTCTTTTGGTGGTATTTGATCACCTCTGCGGTTTTTATTTTTTGCGCTATAAACATAAAAAAAAAAAAAAAAAAAAAAAAAGCATAATTTTTTTACTTTTGGCTATGCCCGCACACCCGCGCACGCCTGCCATAAGTGCGCGCCATACCTGGCCATCTGTAACTGGCTGGTCTTTGGAACACAAGCAAAAGGTTTGTAAAAATGGAACAGAGGGAATGTATATATAAAAAATTCCCAAAGGGAGTACTCACCGTCCCAAGCAGCAGCACCTGTTTTACCAGGCCCAAACTTCCCCCATCACGGCGGGTAGCGCCTCTGAGGACCTTCAAGGACCGGGTCCCCCATTCTTTGGGGGCCACACCCTTGGACCTGTAAGGCACCCTTCTGGTTTACCTTGGGCAAGATTATGACCAGGAATACCAACTTAACAAGGGTCCAGCGCCATATAGGACACATTACAGGCAAAACCTCACTCTTGAACCGAGGCTCGGGTACCATCCACTTTAGCTTTCTGATGCCATCCGAATGGATCAGATTATAACATCCTCACTGGGACATTATTTGAAGAATTTTTAAGAGCTTCAACAGCCATGACCATCACTTTCAAGACACTGGTGAAAAAAAACGGAGGTATTTCCTGTATAGGAGGGGTTATATGGGAGGAATCGTCTTACTATTGGTTGCCAGTGTCCAATCACCTAAAGGTAGCGTATAACCCAATTAGTCATTATTATGGTGCTCTGTGTCCCGTGACGTACAATAAAGAAAATATATAAAACATTCTTTTCCCCAGTTTAGGCCGATACGCATTCTTCTACATTTTTATTGTGACTGCGACATTATGGCGGACACGTCGGACAATTTTGACACATTTTTGGGACCATTGACATTAATACAGCTATCAGTGCGATTAAAAATGCATTACTGTAAAAATGTCACTGGTAGTAAAGGGGTTAACACTAGGGGGAGTGAAGGGGTTAATGTGTGTGTCCTAGGAAGTGTTCTAACTTAAGGGGGATGTGGACTGTGCAGGGAAACTAACAGATCGCCTGTATGAACAGAGGATGTGTCAGTTCTCCCCTCAGAGAACCGAAAACTGTGTTTACACATACAGCTCACGGTTCTCCGTGTGCCCCGTGCGATCGCGGGAGGCCGGCGGTGATTGAGACCACCGAGCACTTGCATCGGCTCCGTGGGTGAGCAGACGGCGCACACGCGCCCCCTAGTGGTCGTCTATGATACCGACGTACCATGACAGCGATTCGCCTGCCTGTGCCATTCGGCCGCAGTATAACTGCGACGGATGGTCGGCAAGCGGTTAAGTGTGCATTCATTCTCTCTTCTCCAAGATGAGAGCACAGGTCTAGATTATAATACATATTATTGCATGCATAGAGGCCATATAAATGTGGATATTATAGATGGGACATATGCTGGATTGTAGTGTCTTTATGCTGGGACGAAGGGAACTCTGAAGGCTGCTATTCATTGTATTATTTACTCTGTTGGATTTTTTCATCTGATGCAAGTATCTTGTGAACTTTTCTGTGCTGGAACTCAATAAATGCATCTCTCTGGAAGGGTTGCTGCTGGAATAGCTAGAATTATAATAATCAATTAATCCTCATCCCACTATTACATCACTACACAGGTTACTACACTTTACAACTAGATTTTTCATTTTGAACAATGTTCTTTTTTTTCCTGGTTCAGACCTACTTATTTAGAGAGTCCACACACACTTATTGTGTGGAATAATTGACACAATTCCTGCAGTGAGAGACATGTAAAATAATTTTGATAAGATTTTGGCTAATCGGTGCAGCATCTCCAGGAATTGGTCCATCTTGACCAGGTGGGCTTTACCCCCCACTAGGGAGGCAAGCGATAACACCACCAAAAGCACTCACCCTCCTCCATGTAGCAACCTCTAAGGGCGCCCTGTGCGTTTTCTTAACCACAGAACCTCTTTTTGAGATTTGTTGTTTAAACAGTTTTTTTTTTTGCTAGAAAATTACTTAGAACCCCCAAACATTATAATTTTTTTTTTCTAACACGCTAGAAAATAAAATGGTGGTCGTTGCAATACTTTGTCACACCGTATTTGCGCATCGGTCTTACAAGCGCACCTTTTCTTGGAAAAAAAATACACTTTTTTTTTAATTAAAAATAAGACAACAGTAAAAGTTAGCTCAATTTTTTTTTATATTGTGAAAGATAATGTTACGTCGAGTAAATTGATACAAAACATGTCAGATTTTATTTATTTGACTGGAATTCCAACTTTTTACTTGGCCCTTTTGAGTGACCCGATTGTGGGTCATTTCGTTTTAACGCAACAGTGCATTTCCCCTCAATAAAAGCACTCTTTGCAGCATTATTACACTATTGGAGTTTTTCCTTTTCTCTTTTATATTCACTTGCACTTTTGACCGTGAATTGGAGTGGAGTATCGCCCAGTATTATCTGGAGGCGAGAGCTCAGCACATTGGATGATCGTTCCAGGCTTCAAATCGTGTCTCCAAACGGATCACAGATCCAGCAAGCCTTATATGACACCCCCCCCGTATAAGGGTGGTCACTGGATTTCTGGTAAGCCTCCTGTTTTACCTCTGGTGGTCTCACGTGGTCAAGTGTTCTTACGTCACTATTTATGAATGATTCACCTTACAACGCAACAAGATTCCTTATGAACTGATGTCACTTATTTAAATATATCATCATATGAATATTTTGTGCATTATTGATTTGATTTGATATTGATTTGTACGGTTCACTATTTTGGATTTTTGCACTAATGTACTTTAATATGTCAGTTATATTAATTATCACTTTTTATTATCATTAGTTTATTTCAATAGCGCTGCACTTTTGTTATACATTTGCTTTTTGCCTACTATCTGGGTTATAGTGCATAGCCGCTGTATGTTTTTGGTGCTACGTTTTTAGCGCAGATATTTCTTTTAAATTTTTTTATTTTTACCCAACATGTCACGCTTCGAAATTGCGCCCGCTTGTGGAATGGCGATAAACTTTTACCCTTAAAAATCTCCATAGGCAATGTTTAAAAAAAAAAAAAAAAAAAAAAAAAAAACTCTACAGATTGCATGTTTTGAGGTACAGAGGAGGTCTAGGGCTAGAATTATTGCTCTCGCTCTACCGATCGCAGCGATACCTCACATGTGTGGTTCGAACACCATTTTCATATGCGGGCGCTACTCCTGTATGCGTTCGCTTCTGCACACGAGCTCAGCGGGACAGAGCGCGTTTAAGACTTTTATTTTTACACTGTTCTTTTAAAAAAAAAAAAAATCTGCCACTTTTATTCCTATTACAAGGGATGTAAACAACCCTTGTAATAGAAAAAAAAGCATGACTGGACCTCTTAAAAAAGAGATCTAGGGTCAAAGACCTCAGATCTCATATTTACACTAAAAAAAAAAAAAAAAATTAAGGGGGGGGAGAAAATTTTGAAATTTTGTCATTGAAAAATGTTTTAAAAAATGGCCCTTTAAGAGCTATGGGCGGAAGTGGCGTTTTGACGTCACTTCTGCCCTGCAATGGTATGGAGATGGGTGGGGGCCATCTTCCCCTCACTCGTCTCCATATCCAGCTTGTGAAAGGATCCGATCGCCTCCGCCGCTGCCGGCGGCTCCGGTAAGTGGCAGACACCGGACTGTGGCGGGAGGGGGCCCCTCTCCCGCTGTCAATAAAAAAGTGATCTTGCGGCGAATCCGCCACAGGGACCACTTTTATCTGAAAGCGGACTGCCGGCCAAACAAGAGGATACCGGGGTTATGGCAGCTAGCTACTGCCATAACAACGATATTCCTCTTCAAAGTTAGGACGTATATATCGGCATGCGGCGGTCCGAAAGTGGTTAAGCACCGATGACAAAAAGACATTTGACAAAGTGAATTGGAATGTTATGTTTTCAGTGCTCTGCCACATTGGTCTCGGGGCGAGGATACTCAGCTGCATAGGCAAGATCTACTACAACCTGACAGCTCAAGTGAAAGCAAATGGCCTGCTCTCTGACCCCTTCCACACTGGTAATGGGACAAGGCAAGGGTGCCCTCTATCACCCCTTCTCTTTGCTCTATCTCTAGAGCCGTTCCTCTGTAAAATAAGACTGAACCCAGACATACAGGTACTATCAGTGGGTGATACTCAGTGTATAATACCTATGCGAATGACCTACTCTTCTCTCTGACAAACTCTACAATATCGCTGCCAAACCTCCTTCGGGAATTTGATATATACAGTACTTTTCCAAACTTGAAAATCTATTTTTCTAAATCTGAGGCCATGGGAGATGCAATCCCCCCCCCCCCCCCCCCCCACACCCTTTCAACTATGTGATCCAACTTCCATTGCAAATGGACAGACTCTGTCTTAGAGTATTTAGGTACATACAATCTCAACTTCCCACCTCTATTAGTTAAAACCTGCATTCTTCTAGAGAACTGGCATAAAAGAAGGACTACACTCCTGGTATGGCAGATGCAACCTTATAAAAATGTGCATTATACCGAAGTACCTTTATTTGTTCAAGGCTTTGCTCATACAGATACTACTTTTTTTTTTTTTTTTTTAAGCGAGTACAAGCCCTCTTCGTTTGGGCTCACAAAAAACCCCACCCTTCTTCGGACCCAAATGTCTCTACCAAAACAAAACGGGGCGCTGGCATTGCCAGATATCCATAAGTATTGCCAGGCTATCCATCTGGGCCGAGTGCTTGATTGGCGGCACCATGCGGTATCCAAACTTTGAGTACAAATAGAACAATCCAAAACCAAAATACCCTTGAAGAGTGCTCTATGGTGCTATGATTCTTTAGCTCAAGAGATGAAATCTCACCCGCTGATAGGGACCACATGAAAATGGTTGTAAACTCTCCCCCACAACTTTGTCCCATGTAAATCAGCATAAAAAAACACTTATGAACACTGCTTGTGGATATCTCCTTACTTGCTTAGTATTGTCGTAATCCTTTTTGTTCTTTAGAATGATGTCACTGAGCATGCCAAGATCTCCCCCGATTTACGGCACACTCTGTGTGCTTATCTGTCCATTATCAGGACTTCCTACTGCACAACACTGAAATCCCAGGAGACTACATAATCACTCAGAGCTTCCTACTACACCCCATGTGACATCACATGGCGTAAAAAACCTGGGCATCGGACAGCATTACTGCAGTCTTATCAACTGAAGCTGATAAGACTGACATAGGCAAATACTAGATAAATCGCCACAAGTCAGCTATGAGCAGGGAAGCAAGGTTGCCATAGAAATGTTGTAGTGAGAAGGAGGCTTGGTTAACAGTACAGGAAGTGCTCAATGTAAGGGCGGAAATACACTCTACTCTACTCAGAAAACAATACTTAAGATGGCGCTGCCTTACCCCTGGAAACAAGTTTTTTTAAAGTTTCTTTAAACAGTAAGTAATATGCGATTTGGGCTGGATTACAGTGGCTATAGTTTGACAATTACTTATTATAAATGGACTAAATGAAAAGAAGCAGAGTGGGAGAGTTTACATAGTCTTTAAGGCAAGACTCCCAAGTAGCCCTGCAAGCTTCTCTCACGACGAAAAATGCACCATTATTTCCAATTTTCGAACATCCAAATTTTTCGCCAGGCCTTCAACCCGGAGAATTCATATCCTTGCATGACTCAGGCTGTGACCATGCTTCTAAGTTTGTTACTGCGGGGCGATGGCACTCCATTCCGGAGTTAATCAACTCGGTGGGCCCCTACCAACTCTCATTTTGGAAAGCGGCGCAACTGCACCATTTTCTGAACTCTATCCCCGACTCTTAGAGCTTCTCTCGTCAACTGATGACCTTTGAAAGTATTGTTCTGGGACTGAGCCTCTACACCAAGTCCTCTCCAAAACGCATTCCCTTTTGAACACACCCTCACACACACACACACACACACACACACACACACACACACACATCTACCCTGTCTGGAGAGATGGGAGACAGATCTCAACCGCAAGTTCTCTGCGACTCAAAAACAGTAAATCATCAGATTTGCCCTCAATTCATCCCTGTGTACCAAAATACAAGAAACAATATTTCAAAATATTGACCAGATGGTACCGCACACCCTCTAGACTACGCAGGTGTTACCCTGCCACTTCGGACCGTTGTTGGCGTTGTCGGGGGGGGGGGGGTGTTATACATCTTCTGGCCTTGCCCTAGATTGGGGAATTTCTGGGGAGATGTTCGTTGCATTATGCATAAATTCACACAATACAAGATACCAGACGATGCAGCATTTTTCCTATTACACCTTTCACAAACCCTGCTAATACCTACAAAAAAATCTATTGTACGGCACTTGCTAAACACCGCTAAATTCCGTATACCTCTTTACTGTAAACTGCAATGCCCACGACAATCGCGAGTTGGCTGCGGAAAGTGGAGGATATAAAGAGGATGGAGGACTTGGTCCTTACAGCGCAACATAACCGTGAGAATTACAAAGACCTGGAACCTTTGGAACATGTTTATTACCTGATGAGAGGAAAACCCTCCTTGGATCATAGATCCCTCATCTGCTGCTGCTACGGTCCTGAGTCACAGTCGTCCCCTTACCTGCTTCCCTTCCCCTACCCTCTCTCCCCTTCTCTGCTCTATTTTATTTCTGTTAATATTTAAGAAAAAAGGGAAAAGAAATTGGTGAGACCCAGTTACCCCTTTGCACTCGCACGACAGTCATGTTACGCTAGTTACCACTGAGCAAGCTAATCGCAATATTTGTTTTGTACCAATGAGTGATATGTGCATTGATGTATTACGAACTGAACTACATGTTTACAATCTCAATTACCCTTATATTATTGTTGTAATAATGGGGTCTCAACCTTTATTGGCATTCAATAAAAATAAAAAAATAATAATAATTATGATTGGCACTTTGGCTGTTGATTACTTTTGCAGAACTTATCTACTGCCTATAGCTTGTTAATCATTACGTTATACATAAAGAACTTTAGTATCTTACCTGGCATTCCACATTGCAGTAAAAGGCCTGTTTGCATTTGCCGCATTTTGCAAGACCTTCCTTCCTGAAATCAAAGCAAATGAATGCATATTAAGTTTCCCATTGGTATGTGGGGTAATGGCATAAAGCATAAAGACAAACAGCATGGCAAGTTAAAAGGAAGGTAAAGCTTGTGCTGACCTATTCTGGAACTGCTCCATCAGGTTGACCAGTTTATCAATAAAATTGCTAATACAGATGTGACAATTTCTAATTGTAGCATTATAAAAAACCAACAAAGAGGCCTCATGCACACAGGCAAAAAAAAAAAAAAAATTTATATCGCTGCTTAGAGGCATTTTTCTTTTTAATGCAGCTCTTTATTAACACATTGTGGCATTTGGTTTTGGATTTTATAAACACTCCCTGTGGCTGCAGTTACTAGGAGTGAGTATACACTTCACCAAATTGCCGGCTTTCTAATGTGCTTCCCAGGCTTTTCTATCCCAGCTGTGGGCCCACAACCCGCATGGCAGGTGCCGTTGGGTGGAGGGGAGGGAGACCAACGACTATCCATTCTCTGATCTCCTCTAGCTAGAACGAACATACAAGTGTCATGTAAAGCGTCACTTCCAGTTTCTGGTGTCACTTTCCCTGGCCCTTGCATCCGGGGGAAGAAGATAATAAAGTGCGATCCATTAGCTTCATCGGTGGGCAGGCGAGACATCAGTGGTCTATTTACTCAGCGCAAATTCATCTTTTACCAAAAAAGTTTGGCAATATATTGCAATTGTGTGCCCTAAAAATAAACTTTACTGTATGTTTTCTGAACCTTTCACACTTAAACTGTTGTGCAAATATTGTGTGACATAAAAGAATTGAAACTACAACTATTCTATTCCCCAGAGTGTTTGCTTGCAGATGATTAAAGTTTGGGGGTTTAACTAACCTTCAGGCCTAAAATGTATTTTCTAAATGTGTAACAAAAAAAAAAAAAAAAAAAAAAAAAAAAACACACGCACACACACACACACACACACACACACACACACACACACACCACACAAACACACGGCTCTGGCAGCAAAAGGGTTAAGGGCAAAACCCTATATTCAGAGAAAGTTGTACTGGCATAAATTTACGTATGTATGCAATTTCAGTCTAATGGCTAGAACCACTGAGTAGTCTAGACCAAGGGTCTCCAAACTTTCTAAACAAAGGGGCCAGTTTATTGTCCTTCAAACTGTAGGAGGGACAGACTTGCCAGCAGGAGTGAAAACTTCCCAGGCATCAGTGGGAGGAAACATCACCACGTTCCATATTTGGTGAGAGGAATAGTGCCCCATCATTGGGAGGAATAGTGGCCAATTTTTAATGTCAATGGGAGAAATGGTGCCCCATTATGAATGCAAGTTGACAGAATAGTGTCTCGTATCAGTGGACAGAATAGTGCCAAGGGCCGGATAAAGGCAAGAAAAAGGGCCAGATCTGGCCCCCGGGCCACAGTTTAGAGAACACTGCTCTAAAACGGACATTACACACATCCAGGTGCATAAATATGGGCCAGACCTAGGGTTGCCACCTCATCCCTTTAGACCCAAACACAAATGCATTACACAGGTTCTGGAGGACAATTTAATGCAGATAAGGCACAGAGTTTAAACTACCACCTTAATCAACCACAGAACCTGTGTAATTAACCGCTAACTGACCAGCCACCGCAGTTATACTGTGGAAGGTTGGCACGGCTGCTCAAATCGCCGTAGGCGTACGTCGGCTCTTTAACCACTTGCCGCCCGCCCACCGTCAAATGACAGCGGGGCGGTGAGGCTCTAATTCTGGGTGGATGTCATATGACGGCACCCAGAACGGCCGCGTCGCTAGCATACAGCGTGACCCTGGCTCTTTAACCATGAGATCGGCTGTGTCCAATCACAGCCGGTCTCACATGTAAACACGGAGATGCCAGTAATCGGCTCTCCTCACCTCACACTGACAGAGTGTGAGGAGAGGAGAGCAGATCAGCGGCATCTCCTCACAGAGAGCATCTAGGCATTTAATCAGGACATGATAAATCAGAAAAGAGGAAAATGATAACAATTTCACATGGCTACAGTGTAGCATGACTGCGCAATTGTCATTCAAAGTGTGACAGCGCTGAAAGCTGAAAATTGGCTTGGGCAGGAAGGGGGTGTAAGTGCCTGGTATTGAAGTAATTAAGACGCTATTGCAAGAGCGGGCACCCGCAGCGTGTCCCCGGCGGGTGCGATGTTTGCCGGGCACCCATGATCGTTCGTGACAGAATGAGAACAGGGGTGTGTGTGTGTGTGTGTGATAGAGATAGATATATAGATATATAGATATAGATATAGATAAAAAACACACAAATCCCGATTCTGTCAGGCAAGAGGAGACAGATCGTGTGTTCCTACTAAGTAGGAACAACGCTATGTCTCCTCCTCTATTCACTCCCATCCCCCCACAGTTGAAACACAGTGAGGAAACACAGTGGCTATTTTTAGCTCTGATCGCTGCATAAAATGTCAGTGGTATCAAAAGTGTCCGATCTGTCCACCGCAATGGTCACAGCCCCGATAAAAGTCACAGATCGTCGCCATTACTAGTGAGAAAAATAAATAATAAAAATGCCATAAATCTATCCCCTATTTTGTAGACGCTATAACTTTTGCGCAAATCAATATACGCTTATTGCGATTTTTTTTTTTTTTTTTTTTAACCAAAAATATGTAGACTAATACATATCGGCCTAAACTGAGGACGAAATTTGTATTTTTTATAATTTTTGGGGGGATATTATAGCAAAAAGTACAAAATAGTGGGTTTTTTTTTTCAAAATTGTTGCTCTTTTTTTGTTTAGGGAACCAAACCAAAAGGCCAAATGACTTCCCACTTGACTTTCAGAGCAGGTCTCTAGAAGAACCTACACCATACTGGTTGTTGTGAGAACCTGTATAGTGCATAAATAGTAAAGCTCTTTCAGAGCAAGACACAGGGGTTAATTTACTAAAACCGGATAGTGCAAAATCTGGTGTGGATCCATCTAGAAACCAATCAGCTTCCAAGAGGATAGAGAGATAATAGGATTTTTATAACAGCTTACCTGTAAAATCCTTTTCTTGGAGTACATCACGGGACACAGAGCACCATAGTAATAGCTATGTGGGTTATAGGCCACCTTTAGGTGAATGGACACTGGTATAACCAAAAAGGAAACAGGAAGTCCCCCTCCCTATATAACCCCTCCCATACCCGGAGTATCTCAGGTTTTTGTAGCAAAGCAATATATACACACACACACACACACACACACACACATCCCAATAAGAGGGTAGGGACCTCTGTGTCCTGTGATGTACACCAAGAAAAGGATTTTACAGGTAAGCTATTATAAAAATCCTATTTTCTTTATCGTACATCACGGGACACAGAGCACCATAGTAATAACTTTGTGGGATGTCCCAAAGCAATGCCACTTGAGGGGAGGGAGACACAAAGCAAATAGCCGCCGCCAGGCGTGAGGACCTATACTGCTGCCTGCAGCACACTGCGGCCGAAGGCGGGGTCCTCCTGCCATCTTACATCCATTTGATAGAATCTCGTGAATGTATGTATTGATGACCAAGTAGCGGCCTTGCAAACCTGAGCCACAGAGGCTTGGTGATGCACTGCCCATGAAGCACTGACTGCCCTGGTAGAGTGCGCTTTAATCTTAAAGGGAGGAACCCTTCTTTTCAGGACATAAGCCTGACTAATCACCTGGCAAATCCACTTAGCAACAGTAGATG
The DNA here is from genome assembly GCF_042186555.1 of Aquarana catesbeiana. Lineage (NCBI taxonomy): Eukaryota > Metazoa > Chordata > Amphibia > Anura > Ranidae > Aquarana > Aquarana catesbeiana. Next base: position 637,444,765 of record NC_133327.1, read on the forward strand.
TCGATGCTGCCTGACCCTTTCTAGGGCCTTCCGGCAACACAAACGAAAAAAAAAAAATCAGTTTTCCGTATCTGAGCAGTCGCTTTCAGATAGGCTTTAATTGCTCTCACTACATTGAGAGAATGTAATAATTTTTCTTCTGCAGAACGAAGTTCTGGCAAAGAGGAAGGTAAGGAAACATCTTGATTCAGATGAAAACCAGACACTACCTTTGGCAAAAAGGTTGGGTGCGGACGCAGCACAACCTTATCCTTGTGAATGATTAGGTATGGCTCTTTACAGGAGAAAGCAGCCAATTCTGATAACCTCTGCAAGAAGAGTATCGCAACTAGGAATACCAATTTCCTTGTCAAAAGGATCAAAGGAATATTCTGTATAGGTTCAAAGGGTTGACTTTGCAACACCGACAAAACCAGATAAAAATCCCATGGGCACAAGGGTATTCTAACTGGCGGAGTTATCCAAGTTACCCCTTGTATGAATGCCCGGACTAAAAAGAGTGCGAAGCAAGCAGCCTTTGGAAAAAAAAAAAAAAAAACTCTGCCAACGCCGAAATCTGACACTTGATTGTACTCAAGGCCAGCTTCATTTCTACTCCTAATTGTAGAAAGGCCAGAATTCTTCCTATGACATACTTAAGAGGATGCCAACCCTTGGTTTCACACCAAGTGACGTAGGCCTTCCAGACCCTGTAATAAATGGTCCTGGAGGCCGGCTTTCTGGCATTAATCAGGGTGGTTACTACCAAGCCTGAAAGCCCCCGATTTTTAGAAAGTAGTGTTTGTAAGGCAGGATGGAATACCAGTCCTTGCAACAGAAGGTCCGGACGAGTCGGAAGAGTCAAAGACTCCCCTACTGCCATTCTCACGATCCCTGCATACCAGGGTCTTCTGGGCCATGCCGGGGCCACTAGGATTACCGGCTTCCCTTCTTCCCTGATCCTGTGAAGCAGCCTTGGTAGCAGCTGAACTGGAGGGAATGCATAAATCAGTGAAAACTGATTCCACTGGATCACTAACGCATCTACTCCGAGTGCAAGTGGATCCCTTGTTCGCCACAAAGTTGTCCAACTTCTTGTTGAACCTGGATGCCAAATGATCTACATCCGGCGTACCTCATCTTTGGCATATGGCCAAAAAGACATCGGGATGTAGAGACCATTCTCTCGGCAACAACTGTTGACGGATCAGAAAATCTGCCTGCCAATTTTCCACTCCTAGAATGTAAACTGCAGATAGGCAAGGAACATGTTTCTCTGCCCAAGACAGAATATGGTCCACCTCCCTTTGGGCAACGTGGCTTCTGGTGCCTCCTTAGTGATCGATATAGGCCATAGCATTCCGCATTCAGGCTATTAGAGTCAGACGTACTGCCCAAATCTCTAGGTTATTGATGGGCAAGGTCTTCTCGGACGCTAAACCTTGGGCCTCTTCAGTTTGAGCAGGAACTTTTTTTTTTTTTTAACCCTGCTTGAATTCATCCCGAAGGGTTTGACAGATGCCTATTGCTTCCACTGCAGGTTGTACTACCGCACCAGCTACAGCAAATGAGGCCTCAAGTAGAGATTCCAACTTATCATATGGATCACTAAATACTTGTACATTGTCCACTTGGACAAGTTAAACTCCTGTTCACAGAGGAGATAGCCGCATCCACATCTACTGCTGGCAAATCCCATCTCTTTGAGAACCTTTTCTCCATAGGATAAAGAATTGAAAATTTTTTTAGGAGGAGGAGAAAACTGCTTATCTGGGTGATCCCAATCAGCATAAATCAGTTGCTCCAGTAAGGGGTACATAGGGAAAGCATGAGAACCCTGTGGGAGTTTTAGTGAACTCAAGGAGGGGAAGGAAACATCCTCCACCTCTGCAAGAGGCAACTTATATCCAGAATGAACCAAGTCCATAAAGGATTGGATTAGCAATTTCTGCAATTGAAAAATTGAGAAAGGTTCTTCAGATGCTGAATCCTCCAGAGAGGAGCCACCTGAACCTCCTTCTCTCAAATATACCCCAATATCATCTGCCTATTGTTGCTCCTCTACTGGAAGGTCAAGGAGAAGGGGGGGGGGGGGGGGGGTCTGCTGCGTTTTCTCATCTCCTGGGAGGAAGACGCTAACATCTCGGCTATTTTCCCTTCCAAACCAGCCTTAGTGACGTATGCAGAGGCTGGGACGTTGGAGGTAGCCACCATGCCTGCAAGACAACCGTGACCAACACCTTAGACACTGGCGAAAAAACTGAGATACTCTCAGTATGGGAGGGGAACTTCCCATTTCCTTTTTGGTTATACCAGTGTCCATTCACCTAAAGGTGGCCTATAACCCACATTAGTTATTATGGTGCTCTGTGTACCGTGATGTACGATAAAGACAAAATAAAATTATATATGCACCAGATTTTTTTTTTTTTTTTGCACTCTCCAGTTTTAGCAACTCAACCCCAAAGTCTGATATAAGTGTTCCTCCAGTCCTGGCTAAAAGTCCCAGGCCAAGATGCAAATGTGTGCAAAAAGTGGCATTACCATGGCACCATACACACAGTGTGTTTCCCAAAAGGTATCTTTCCCATGGACTGCCACTCTAGGAGCATGAGCACAATAGGCATCTTTCTTCCCAACCAATGGCCAGAAAAGTTAGCCGTCCCTACAGGGAGGCCTAAGCATCAGGAGCTCCTCGGATGGTGCGATCACAAGAAAATAATTTCCAGAATGGAGGATATATCTTTGGAGCAGAGTTTTCAGCCCTAATCTGCCATAATAAATATGGGCAGCAAACCTAAATCTTGCCATTGTAAAAGTTAATATCTGGTTTCATGATTTTTTTTTTGGACATGATGTATTTTTGCTGCTAGTATTGCTGTGACAGTACTCGTTGCCATAATAAAGAATTTATCACCACGTCGCTGTTGAAGTTTTAGGGTAATGCCCTGTACACACGATCGGACATTGATCAGACATTCCGACAACAAAATCCATGGATTTTATCTGACGGATGTTGGCTCAAACTTGTCTTGCATACACACGGTCACACAAAGTTGTCAGAAAATCCGATCGTTCTGAACGCGGTGGCGTAAAACACGTACGTCGGGACTATAAACGGGGCAGTGACCAATAGCTTTCATCTCTTTCTTTATTCTGAGCATGCGTGGCACTTTGTCCGTCCAATTTGTGTACACACGATCGGAATTTCCGACAAAGGATTTTGTTGTCGGAAAATTTTATATCCTGCTCTCAAACTTTGTGTGTCGGAAAATCCAATGGAAAATGTGTGATGGAGCCTACACACGGTCGGAATTTCCGACAACAAGGTCCTATCACACATTTTGCGTCGGAAAATCTGACCGTGTACAGGGCATTATTGTTAGGGGCTACCTTGTGGTTAAAGTATATACCACCCCAAAAAAAATGTCTCGGCTAACCCTTTCAGCAGCAGAGCATACCCACCAATTCCCAAGCAATGATATTCTAAGGAATATGGTACCCTGAAGAATGGCTCCATAAATAGACCAGTGTACAATAATTAGCCTGGTGAGGATAGACAGACACGTACATGAATTGGATTAGCACTTAGGAAGAGCTAATGTGCCATGCAGATAATTGTTGTAGGGCTAACAAATCACTCATTGGGGCAGGTTATAATAAGACGCTATGACATACAGGCCACGACTTTGCAGTTAAGTGACAACAGGTGTTGGCCCTAAATAAGTCAACTGCTTAGAGGGTGTGAACAGCTTAAACAGCTTTCACTAGAAGGAAAATAGTTGAAAAATAAAATTATTTTGGGAACATCACCCCATACCATAAGAGTCTGATGGTTAATTGTTTAACCAACAGGAGCTTATACAGCTTCCCTATGTATTTGACTGATCAGAGCGCTCAAGCTTTTGGGTTTAAAAATTAAGAAAAGTCTATTTAAGTATGTATTCTTAACTCAAAAAACTTCTATTGGGCTACTCCAATTTGCCGAATGCCTTTTTTCCTGCTGTGATCAGACTTCCTGTTAGAGGGTGGCTATGGTCATTCTCCATGGCCCCACTGTATGTAGGAACGAAGCCATACAAAGTGCACTGGAGGATGCATTAAAAAAAAAAAAAAAAAAAAAAAAAAAAGGGTGCAGCGCTATTTTACAAACAACCTTAAACAGAGTAGATCAACCATGCTAAAGTGGGTTAAAAAGTATACAAAATGCCAAGAAAATAAGTAAAAAAAAAAAATAAAATAAAAATAATGAAATAAAAATGTAAGAGTTAATTCATTAACTCCAGAGAAGGATTCATGTGGCAAGTGATGTCAAACAACCAGAAGGATCCTCCACCAACAGTGATCACACATAGCTGCTTACCAGATATCTGTGACACCACATAGAAAGATGGACAAAAAGCGCAGTGGATAACAAAGGTTGGGGGGGGGGGGGGGTCAGAATCCGGGTAATTTTTCTTCCGTTCACCTCACTTGCTCCAACTCCCAAAAACATACAAGTTATAGAAAGGGAAGCAGAACCATCTCTGTGTATAGTATGTCCTAAAATGCAGTATTTATTAAAAGTGTTCCACTTAAATATGACGGAAGAAATCAAACACATCAATATGGCTTGGTTTCAAACCAACAAGATGGTGGTGCATGACGACGATTTACTGGAAGATCCATGGGGGGGGGGGGGGGGGGGTGTTCTTGGGGGAGTGAAATGATATACAGGTTTAATATAATATCCCCTTCCCCCAGAGCATACGCACATATGCGGCCTCGGCTTTCGGGGGTTATACCGGGGATGATGATGATGACGATTTTTTTTTTTTTTTTTTAAACACAATTTAATGATATAAAAATAAATAAAGCGCCCCCGCGAGCAGCAAAGAAAACACATACCGAAGTCGTGCCCGCATATGTAAACGGTGTTCAAATCAAACATGTGAGGTATCGCTGCGATCATCAGAGCGAGAGCAATAATTCTAGCAACAGACTTCCTCTGTAACTAACCCGGTAACCGTAAAAAAAAAAAAAAAAAAAAAAAAAATTTTATATATATTTTTTTTTTTTTTTTTTTTTTTTTTTTTTTTTTAATTAAATCGTCGCCTATGGAGATTTTTTTTTTTTGGGTACCGTAGGTTTGTCACCATTCCACAAGTGCGTGCAATTATAAAGCATGACATGTTTGGTATCTATTTACTTGCCGTAACATCATCTTTCACATTGTACAAAAAGATTGGGCTAACTTTACTGTTTTGTTTTTTTAAAATTCATGAAAGTGTCCCGAAAAGTTGCGTTTAAAACACCGCTGCACAAATACCATGCAACATAAAATATTGCAACAATCGCCATATTATTCTCTAGGGTTTCTGCTAAAAAGAAAAAAAAAAAAAAAATTTATATATATATATTTATTACACATAATAGGCTTAGGCATGAAAGGGTTATATTTTATATTTATATTACACAAACATAAAAATTGCCCACACCAAAGAACACTCAAATATGTACTAAATACAAAGTTGCTACAACGAAATCTGATAAGTCCTCTTGATACAAAATGTAGCACATAAAAGTTCCTATACAACCAGAAGTGAGATTAGCCAGGCGATCAGCAACGAGAATGCTGGTGGGGAGCGCTAAATTTTCTCCAAGGTACAGCAGACTACAGGTTTGTGTGAGAACTCTACCTCCGCTGTGACACCTTGCTAGTACCGGGTTGGACCCCCTTTTTTCTTCAGAACTTCCTTTATTCTTCGTGGCATAGATTCAACAAGGTGTTGGAAACATTCCTCAGAGATTTTGGTCCATAGTGACTTGATAGAATCACGTAGTTGCTGCAGATTTGTCGGCTGCACACCCATGATGCTAATCTCTGGTTCCACCACATCCCAAAAGGTGCTCTATTACAGTGGTTCCAAACCTTTTTGGCACCGGCTGCGTGGAAGAAAATTGTGCCAAGGCCACATTGCCTGCCACCAGATGAGGAATGCCACTTGCCATGCTGCCTGCCACCAGATGTTGATTGTCACTGCATTGCTGGCACTGGTTCATTTAGTACAGAGGCCTGGTCGTTCTTGAGTGAGGGTAGGAGAGCGGTGAGAGATGATGTCCTCTCTCTGTTCCCCGCCGCACCTCCGACATTACGCACGCTGTGAGGGCGGTAGAGCGGTGATGCTAGGCAGGCGGAGAGAGATGTCATCTCTGCTCGCCAGCCCACTTCTCTCATCCACCCACCTGCCTCTCTGATTCAACGGGTTCTCACCCACCCGCTCGCCGTGGCCTAGCTGCAGAGACGCTACGGCCCATTAGTGGGCCCCGGCCCAGGGGTTGGAGACCCCTACTCTATTGGATTCAGATCTGGGTGACTGTGGAGGCCATTGGAGTACAGTGACCTCATTGTCATGTTCAAGAAACCAGTGGTGAGATGATTTGAGCTTTGTGACATGGTGTATTATCCTGCTGGAAAGAGCCATCAGAAGATGGGTACACTGGAGTCATAATGGGAAGGACATGGTCAGCAACAATACTCAGGTAGGTCGTGGTTTTTAAACGATGCTCAATTGGTACTAAGGGGCCCAAAGTGTGCCAAGAAAATATCCCCCACACCATAACACCACCAAGCCTGAACATTGACACAAAGGCAGGATGGATCCATGCTTTCATGTTGTTTACGCCAAATTCTGATCCTACCATCTGAATGTTGCAGCTGAAATCGAGACTCATCAGACCGGGGAACATTTTTCCAATCTTCTATTGTCCAATTTTGGTGAACCTGTGCGAATTGTAGCCTCAGGTTTTCTGTTCTTAGCTGACAGGAGTGGCACCCGGTGTGGTCTTCTGATGCTGCAGCCCATCTTCTTCAAGGTTCAATGTGTTGTGCTTTCAGAGATGGTATTCTGCATACCTTGGCTGTAACGAGTGGTTATTGGAGTTACTGTTGCCTTTCTATCTCCTCAAACCTCCAGTCTACCCATTCTCCTCCAACATCAAAAAGGCATTTTCGGCCACACAACTGCCACTCACTGGATATTTTCTCTTTTCTGGACCATTCTCTGTAAACCCGAGAGATGGTTGTGCCTGAAAATCCCAGTAGATCAACAGTTTTTGAAATACTCAGACCAGCCGGTCTGGCACCAGGGCTGTTCTGAGTGGAACCTGTCCTGTTAAACCCCTGTATGGTCTTGGCCACAGTGCTGCAGTTCAGTTTCAGGGTCTTGGCAATCTTCTTACAGCCTAGGCCATCTTTATGTAAAGCAACAACTCTTTTTTTTTTCAGATCCTCAGAGTTCTTTGCCATGAGGTGCCATGTTGAACTTCCAGTAACCAGTATAAGAGTGAGAGAGATAACACCAAATTAACCCCACCTGCTCCCTGTTCACACCTAAGACCTTGTAACACTAACAAGTCACATGACACCGGGGAGGAAAAATGGCTAATTGGGCCCAATTTGGACATTTACACTTAGGGGTGTACTCACTTTTGTTGCCAGCGGTTTAGACATTAATGGCTGTGTGTTGAGTTATTTTGAGGGGACAGCAAATTTACACTGTTATACAAGCTGTACACTCACTACTTTACATTGTAGCAAAGTGTCATTTCTTCAGTGTTGTCACATGAAAAAGATATAATAAAAGATTTACAAAAACATGAGGGGTGCACTCACTTTTGTGAGATACTAGATATCTATGAACACAACTCAAGTACGCTTTAGCATACAAGTGCTACATACAACAGATGAGGTGTGAATTCAGATTTTCACTGAAACAGAAGGTAAGAGTACATCGGGTTCTATAACAAGAGTATTTTCCTCACTTTGGAGAGATTTGCTGCCATAGAGAGCAAAAATAAATAAATGTAAAAAAAAAAAAAAAAAAAAAAGGGGGGGGCAAGGCAGACCAGATATAGAAAAACTTAGATGGTGGTTGCAGAGCAAGGCTATGATGTTCTATTACAAAATAAGCAGAATATTTGACCATTTCTCCAGCATTACACACACAGAACTCAAAAGTGGACACTTATCAAGTTTGTGTTTTTATAGATCAGTACGGTTTTTGAAACCGTATTCAACAGCAGTACTTGATACACAAGAGCTCTTTGATTTGCACTCTTGTCACATCAAGCTGAATATGAATAGCAGTGCTTGGCTTTGCAGACACGTTTATTTTTACTGATACCCGTCCTGGAGATCTTTTGACAGCTGCATCACTTGTAACGGAGAAGACACTGAATGCACCTCACAAGTGCTTGTTGTGGTTCACAGGACATTGCTTTACACACCTCATTGTTCTAAATTGAAAGCTGCAGCATACTGCACTACATACTGCACTACTACAGCTGTTTTCAGCAGGCTGTAATAAAAGCATCATGTGGGTTTATAAATAAAAAATAAAGGGGGGGGGGTCAGTCTGATGGCGCCTTTAATGAGCGAGACTCTTTAGCTTCTGTGCAACATCAAAATTGCACATAATCTTCAGCAAATGTAATGCTTTAGAAAACTGTAAAGTAAGGCAGGCCAAAAACGCGTGGTTGCAGGAAAGAAATTTGCACGATTCCCCCATCAACACAGACAGTGCTGCCGAGACATTGACAACCGCCAGATTTACTTGCTTTTATCTCTAGCGGCTGCTATAGCCGCTAGCAATAATAAACTGTCTTCTACCTGCAGGGATGGCTTTCCCCGCTCCCACCGGGAGAAGACAGTGATTATTGCTAGCGGCTATAGCAGCCGCTAGAGATAACTGCAAGTAAATCTGGCAGGCTGGTTGTACTGAAGTCGATTGATCAACTTGGTACTTTCAGCCTGCTCATACACATTTGAATCTTGGTCGGTTAAGCTGGAACCGCCACAAATTCAAACCGTCTATGGCCAGCCTAACTGAAATGGGGACTTGCAGCTAAATTTATTCCAGGGAGCAACAAAACAAAAAATGTATTTAGGGCAGGCATATCCTGGGTAGAAAACCCTGTATTCTTTGGGGGCCATTTAAAGTGATAATAAAAAGTAGGGTTAGTAAAAAAAAAAAAATGTATTGTGTGTGTGTGTGTAATATATAATTAGGGCTGGGGAAAAAAAAAAATAGATTTTAATCTTGAATCGAGTTGAGAGGTCAAATCAATTCAAAATTTCAGCAAATCGATTTTTTTTTCCCCACCAGGACCGACGCTGACACCGCGCCGGTCCTGAGGAGCTGTGGGCATCTCTTGCCTGCTCTGTGCAATGGTTTTGCACAGAGAAGCCATGATCCTCCTCTGAGCTCCTGGCTCCTCCTTGACCACTGCCCCCAATAGGAAGCCACTTGCTATGGGGCCACTGGTGCATGCTCGCTCCTGTGCCCCGCTCTAGTCCACAAGACACAGAGCTGTGGTTTGGTCCTGTCCACTCCTCATTGGTTCAATGTCTGTGATTGACAGGAGTGGCAGCCAGTGGCTCCCGCTGTTGTGTCTCAGCCAATGAGGAAAGAGAGACCCCGGGCAGCCGAGGCTCCCATGCACATCGCTGGATTGAGAGGGGCTCAGTTGAGCTTTGGAGGGGCAACACACAGAAGGTTTTACAACCACCTTAATGCACATGTACAGCAATGTGTCCTGCACTGTATGCTCTGGTGCAATGCCAATAAATCTGCAGTCATACCAACACACATATTGAATAAACAAATGCACCCGCCTCTCAGTCATAAGTCTGGTATGGCTGTGTAGATCCCAGCTATATATTTTTAATCTGTATTTAGCAGATTGCCCGGCATTCAGTGTACTCTGTCCAGGCCTTAGTTTGTCAGTCAGACTGATTCTTCCTTTTATAGACACGCCGGCATCTTGAAAGAATCTAAGTAAATTATTATTTATCTTTACACATTTTGCTACAGGAGGGCCCTTGTTATCCCCTGGTACCCAAACGGTAGTAATAACCCAGCACACAAGCTGATCCCAGAGTTACAAGAATTCCTCCTGACAGCTGAAGCATTAGCTAAGAAATGCCCGGCCTAATCGAAGAGCTTTTCAGGATGCCAGCAGAAGTTGCAGACTGCCCTGGGTAAACCTGATATGTCTGCTGAGGCTTTATCAAGGAGCTGGGCTGCAGAAGGCAACTTGATCCGTTTTCCAAGCCTTACAAGTAATGTCTGGTCTCGTAAATCTCAAAACGACTTCAACTGCCGGAACCTGAAGCTCCAGCATTAGAATACTGTGTGGTCAGCTCGTCAGTCCTTCACCCAACTTGGCATTTGTAGTGGGATTGCACTATACCCTCTGTGTAAGAGCACGTTGCAATCATATACTGAACTGCTAATAAGACTGTTAACTTGAATAGAAATGCAGAATCTGATAAGACCCCGACCCCAGCAGCTAGTGTTTAAAGCCATGGCAGGTGCGATGAAGATTTAGATTGTCAAATGCAAGATGTACCCTGATTGAAGTACCCATGTGCTATTCTCCTAAAACTGAGTGAAAATCATTTTAAGTGTTGAGTAGAGAAGGATTGGAACCCCTGCCAGGTTTTTATTGCTGCCTGTGTCCCCATTAGGTAGTTTCACCCTTTGTATTTGTACAGGTGACCAAAAGGATGGGCTAATAAAAATGTTATAGTTGTCACAAAAACGAGATAAGAGTAATAGTATTCATGTGCAAAAACAAGAAAAAAAAAAAAAATCCCACAGCATTTAGAGCCCCCCCCCCCCCCCCGCCTGTAAAAACATACCTCTATGTTAGCCTGTCAGGGCTTGACAAATTTGCTTTGAATCTAGGGGCCAGCTAAAGTAATTCGGAGCCAGGTTTTTTTGACTTGACGGAGATGGCACATCTTGAATTTGCATATGGAAGGGACTGGAGGTGGGCATGCTGCTAGGTGGGATGGCTTTTCTCGTTGGGTGGTTTCAGGGGATGTGTGTCCCCTTTGGGGCTCTCGAAGGATGGGTATTTGACACTTGAGGTTGTTGGCTCTGAGGGGGGTGTGTGTGTTGAACTCTGCTCTTCTCCAGCGCCACACACAGGGATGAGGAGTGGGCCATGGTACACACGGATTGGCTGGTGCCAAGGGAAAGAGGAGTTTTGGGGAGCCTTTCTGAATGGTGATGTGGTGGTGGCGGCGGCGGGCCTGCTGGGGGGGAGGGGGCGCCAGTGTGTGGAGAGAAACTTTGGCTCTGCTGCGGGTAGGTAAGCAGCAGAGCTGGAGTTCTCTTTCTGGATGTTGGCCTGCATGTACATAGCATACCCCTCTTATCGCTTGTTCTCCTGATGCTCGAAGTGATCAGTATCCTCACTTAAAATGTAGGACTATTGTTTGTATGTGATTATGTCGCAGATGCGAGAGTTGGACGAAATGCCAAAAGAGAAGAGGATTCGGGCGGGGGGGGGGGGGGGGGTTGAGACCGGTCACAGGCAAAAACAAGTCCATGGGAGGCAAAAAACTAGGAGAGGTTAAAAGTGCTTTTTACTGGTACCCTATCCAATGAACAATGCTAAACTCTTGTGGTGTAGAAGCTCCACTGCGAGGATATTTTTTTTCCCCCCGTGCTCCAGAATTCAGCTTTAGGTGCATGCAGAACCTTTACCAGAAAACACGGCACCCCAGTGTGTACTACAATTAAAGCGGATGTCACTGATAAACATATTGTCCATAAATGTTGGTCTATGTCCAGCTACTGCAGTTGCCCCTCATAAAACTATCACCCAAACTGAGGTTCTGACATTACCGCACTGCAGCTGCAGGGTGACTGAAGAGCTGACAGATACAGATTTAAAGCAAGGAACCCTGACACCAGATACTGCAACACAAGCTGAAGAGAGTCTGGAATGCAAGGTATTGCAAATGTTTATCACATACACAGCTAGGGACTATTTATTATCTCCAGCAACACCAATCAACACCTAACCATTACCAAATAAATGGTTCCCTAAAACGCTCAAAAAAGTTTGACAGATTGCATTTGAGGCTCATTTTTTTATGTGGATGCAACACTGCCCAACTGTTACAATGGATACACAAATTGGAATCCCAACTTTCCAAATAAAAAAAACACCACACATACATAGAAGAGGCTGAAAAAATGGAACTCCAGCAAAAAGTTTGCTAGCCCTGGTTAACATGGAAGAGCTTTAACATATTTATTGATAGTTACTGCAAAATCCAGTGGAAAAAAAAAGGGAAATGCAGAGTTACAACTAAACTGCAGGAAAAAAAAATAATAATTTCACAGTGTCGGGGCATTTCCATAAATTAAAATAATTGGCCTTGGACATTTTTAACTTTTGGTTGCCCTTAAAAATTAGAAACAACTGGAAACACAGCACACTGGCTTAATATTGCACATGTCATCATTGAGTGTGTACAACCAAGCTGAAAGCCACCATACAGGAGGAGGCACCTATGGGTTGAGGGAGCAGCTTGGGCAACAGAAAGAGTATAGAACCAGAAAGAGGCCAGAAAAAGGTGCATCTCTTTATGTGTGTGCAAGAGCCATCTGATACAACCTCTGCAGTTATTTGGTACCATAAAGTTGGTCTCGGATGTTTGTAAACATTTGGATTTACATGCACAGCCCTCACAATGCCTTTTAGTCCAGAGGAATGTTCTGCTCCTTGGAGAAGCATGCAGACATTTCAAGCAGCCGATTATGTGGGAAGCAGGGCTTTCTTGTCGAACTGCCTTGCCCTCCAAGAAAACACTTTTAAGGATGTCAAGAGCAGCCAAACTAGCATTAAATTGCTACTGCATCAGGTTGAAAATACAGCCGAAAGTTTTGAGAATGAGACAAACATTAATTTTGTGATGGCAATTTGCATATACTCCAGAATGTTATGAAGAATGAATGGATGAATTCCAATTAATTGCAAAGTCCCTCTTTGCTATGAAAATGAACTTCATCACAAAGAAAAAAAAAAAAAACCCCACACGGGACACCACCAGTGCAGAGCTTGCTCAGGAATGTTGTGCACGCACAGTGAGAAGACTTTTGGAGGATGGCCTGGTGTTGAGAAGGGCAGCAGAGAAGCCACTTCTCTCCAGGAAAGCCATCAGACAGGCTGACATTCTGCAAAAGGTACAGGGATTGGACTGCTGAGGACTGGGGTAAAGTCATTTTCTCAGATGAATCCCCTTTCCGATTGTTTGGGGCATCTGGAAAAAACCTTGTCCAGGGAAGAAAAGGTGAGCACTACCATCAGTTCTGTGTCATGCCAACAGTAAAGCATCCTGAGACCATTCATGCGTGGGGTTGCTTCTCAGCCAAGGGAGTGGGCTCACTCACAATTTTGCCTAAGAACACAGCCACGAATAAAGACTGGTACAAAAACCAATCTTCCGAGAGCAACTTCTCCCAACCATTCAAGAACAGTTTGGCGATGAACAATGCCTTTTCCAGCGTGATGGAACAGCTTGCCATAAGGCAAAAGTGATAACTACGTGGCTTGGGGAACAAAACATCGAGATTTTGGGTCCATGGCCAAGAAGCTCCCCAGACTTTATTCCCATTGAGAACTTGTGGTCAATCCTCAAGAGGCGGGTGAGCAAAAGAACAGAACAAAACACAAATTCTGACAAACTCCAAGCATTGATTATGCAAGAATGGGCTGCCATCAGTCAGGATGTTGCCCAGAAGTTGATTGACAGCATGCCAGGGAGAATTGCAAAGGTCTTAAAAAAGAAGGGTTAACACTAAACTTAATCAAATTGTAAAAAAAAAAAAAAAAAAAAAAAAACCCCACACACAACATACCACACACCTTTGACACTTATGAAATGCTTGTAATTATACTTTAGTATACCATAGTAACATCTGACAAAAAGATCTAAAAACACTGATGCAGCAGACTTTCATTGTCATTCTTGAGAACTTTTAGCCCATGGCTGTAGATCAGAAGATCTAAGTCTATCAAATGTCACTTGGTCTGATTGTTGATGGTTGGAGAACAACTCCCAAGACACCCAACTGACAATCACCTTGGAATAATTGAGAAATCTGGGCCAAATGCCAGCTATGTTTTCCCCACAGAAAAGCCTGGGATGCCCTCCTACCTTTCCCATTTCTCAGGCACACTGGGCGTTTAACCCTGATGCATATCTGGGTGTTATGGTGTGGATGGAAGGCACAGACGAAACATCCAGCCTCACAGCTGGCAAAACTACGAGAGGATAAAAACTTCTGCTGCTTCTGTACAATACATAGAGCGGTACTAATGTTTAGGGCAGTATGCGCCCATGGAAAAATGCCCATAAAGCAAGATGTCCGAGTCCCAGGCATTCATCCCTGGGCCGATATTGCCCTAACGACAGTACCATTTGCTGCACCCTCTCAGAGATTTATAGTCTGCTAGACTGAGTGCCTGTACCAAAACACCAGGATCCTATGCACCAGGGCTAAACGCCTAATGTGCATGAGGCCTAAAGAATAAAGACAGATGAAGGACAGACAATTTCTATATGGCAAGTGATATCATTCCCCCCCATGCCCTTTGCCTAATCACAGATAAGTAACAGGACCACGCCACAGCCCCACCAGTGCTGGTACTTATCTTTCACTTTCTCTACTGCCATCCTATTTCACTGTCTTGAACTCCTCAAAATCCCAAAATCATTTTTGTGTCAGGCCGATGGAGCAACCACAGGTCTAACCAAACCCACGTGATATGGCTTAGGTCAAGTATCTGGCCACTCAGTCACGTTCCCCCATAGTGGTACAGGTTAGTGCTTTGCAGCTCTGATGGGTGAATAGGGAAGCAGATGGAAGACAAGTACCAGCAGTGGAGGGGGCCCATGATGCAGCAAACCAAGGCCAGAGCACCAAATAGATTATTATTATTGGAGAAGAATTCAGGGAATATCCCATGGTGCTACACCACCACATGCATTAGTCCCACACACTTGTATACAAATCCTAAATGTTGTGTTGGACGAGACCCTGTCACCACTTCTAACATCTGCATTTGTTCAATGCTTTGGAAATGGAAAGGATCATCCTCACAATTATCCTCTCCATTGAAACAATCTTTTCCTGTTTGCTGGGGTACAGATTAGAGGTCAACTGATATATCGGCCGATATTTGGCTTTTTTTACTTAATCATCAGCAGATTGTGCTGATAAAAAAAGCCAATTATAACTTCAGTGGGACTTGCAAATGACTTCTGTAATAGAAGTCAATGCAAGTTTCCTGAAGTTATCTGTGGGGAGGATTCTCTCCTCCCTGGCCAGTCTGCCAAGTCTACATTGTATCTCTTCAGGTTATTTTATCAATGAGCTGAACTCTGTGTGTAGAAGTTCTCAGTTTAACCATTTAAAGACTCAATCTTTTCTGATACTTGTTGCTTACAAGTAAAAATCCTGTATTTTCTGCTACAAAGTCACTTAGAACCTCCAAACATTATATATAATTTTTTTTAGCAGAGACCCTAGGGAATAAAATAGCGGTTGTTGCAATATTTTATATCACAGGGTATTTGCGCAGCGGTCTTTCAAACGCAATTTTTTAAAAAGAAATACACTAATGAAATAAAAATAAATAAATGAGCAGTAAAGTTAGCCCATTTTTTTTCGTCCAAAAGTTTTGATTACCTGTTTTTGTGTATTTAATATTTAAGATATAGTTATTTTTTTTTTTAATCTAAATTATACATTATAAATTATACACTGAGAATGTGACCTCCTATACTAGTGTGTAGTTATGGCAGTGGAAGGAGGAATGACCCAGCTATGCCAGTGTAGGAAGTGGGTTGGCCCAACCATTGCAGTGTAGGAACTGGGGGGGGGGGGTGCAGCTCTGGCAGTGGAAGGGCAGTGAGGGCCCCAGCACCCAGCTCTGGCAATAGTGTAGGGTGTACAATGAGGGGCCCCAGCTCTGGCAGTGGTGCAGGGCATCAGTGTGTGGGGCTCTGGCAGCGGTGCAGGGTGTACAGTGTGGGAGGGCCCCAGCTCTGGCAGTGGTGCAGGGTGTACAGTGAGGGGGCCCCAGCTCCGGTGTAGGGTGTACAGTGAGGGGGCCCCAGCTCCGGTGTAGGGTGTACAGTGAGGGGGCCCCAGCTCCGGTGTAGGGTGTACAGTGAGGGGGCCCCAGCTCCGGTGTAGGGTGTACAGAGAGGGGTCCCCAGCTCCGGTGTAGGGTGTACAGTGAGGGGGCCCCAGCTCCGGTGTAGGGTGTACAGTGAGGGGGCCCCAGCTCCGGTGTAGGGTGTACAGTGAGGGGGCCCCAGCTCCGGTGTAGGGTGTACAGTGAGGGGGCCCCAGCTCCGGTGTAGGGTGTACAGTGAGGGGGCCCCAGCTCCGGTGTAGGGTGTACAGTGAGGGGGCCCCAGCTCCGGTGTAGGGTGTACAGTGAGGGGGCCCCAGCTCCGGTGTAGGGTGTACAGTGAGGGGGCCCCAGCTCCGGTGTAGGGTGTACAGAGAGGGGTCCCCAGCTCCGGTGTAGGGTGTACAGAGAGGGGTCCCCAGCTCCGGTGTAGGGTGTACAGAGAGGGGTCCCCAGCTCCGGTGTAGGGTGTACAGAGAGGGGTCCCCAGCTCCGGTGTAGGGTGTACAGAGAGGGGTCCCCAGCTCCGGTGTAGGGTGTACAGAGAGGGGTCCCCAGCTCCGGTGTAGGGTGTACAGAGAGGGGTCCCCAGCTCCGGTGTAGGGTGTACAGAGAGGGGTCCCCAGCTCCGGTGTAGGGTGTACAGAGAGGGGTCCCCAGCTCCGGTGTAGGGTGTACAGAGAGGGGTCCCCAGCTCCGGTGTAGGGTGTACAGAGAGGGGTCCCCAGCTCCGGTGTAGGGTGTACAGAGAGGGGTCCCCAGCTCCGGTGTAGGGTGTACAGAGAGGGGTCCCCAGCTCCGGTGTAGGGTGTACAGAGAGGGGTCCCCAGCTCCGGTGTAGGGTGTACAGTGAGGGGTCCCCAGCTCCGGTGTAGGGTGTACAGTGAGGGGTCCCCAGCTCCGGTGTAGGGTGTACAGTGAGGGGCTCCAGCTCCGGTGTAGGGTGTACATTGAGGGGGCCCCAGCTCTGGTGTAGGGTGTACAGTGGGGGGCCCCAGCTCTGGTGTACAGTGAGGGGGGGGGCCCAGCTCTGGTGTACAGTGAGGGGGGGGGCCCAGCTCTGGTGTACAGTGAGGGGGGGGGCCCAGCTCTGGTGAAGGGTGTACAGTGAGGGGCCACAGCTCTGGTGTAGGGTGTACAGTGAGGGGCCCCAGCTCTGGTGTACAGTGAGGGGCCCCAGCTCTGGTGTACAGTGAGGGGCCCCAGCTCTGGTGTACAGTGAGGGGGGCCCCAGCTCTGGTGTACAGTGAGGGGGGCCCCAGCTCTGGTGTACAGTGAGGGGGGCCCCAGCTCTGGTGTACAGTGAGGGGGGCCCCAGCTCTGGTGTACAGTGAGGGGCCCCAGCTCTGGTGTACAGTGAGGGGCCCCAGCTCTGGTGTACAGTGAGGGGCCCCAGCTCTGGTGTACAGTGAGGGGGCCCCAGCTCTGGTGTACAGTGAGGGGGCCCCAGCTCTGGTGTACAGTGAGGGGGCCCCAGCTCTGGTGTACAGTGAGGGGGCCCCAGCTCTGGTGTACAGTGAGGGGCCCATTCCCCTCCATACAAGGTATCTTTGGCTCAGGACTGTGAGGAAGTGGCCCCCACGTGTCGGCCGTATAGCACAGAATAGCGGCGCACTGCTCGGGCCGGGGCGGGGTACCTGCAGAAGCAGAGATCGCAGTGGTTTCCTCGCTCCTGGGCGGTCAGCACACAGGTGTAGGCCGGACAGGTGAAGAGCAGCTCTCCCAGACCGAAGTGTCGCAGGGCCCGCATGCCTCGGCCTTTCCCCGGGCTGTCAAATCGTTCGATGCCTTCAGAGGGTCCCATGTCTGCGGAGGGGGCAGCCTGCTGTGCCGGTGTCTGCGGAGAGATCGGTGTGCGGCTATTAATGTCTGCCCGGGACAGACAGACACAGGGACACAGCTGGAGGAGCGGGGGGCCGGGCGGTCCTAGTGCCGGCTCATCACCTGCTGAGCAATCTGAGTACTACACTGTGCCTACACCCGGGGGTCAGATTGGTTAGTTTACAAGTCAGGAAGGACAGTAAAATGAGTGGTCAGGTAGGTTTAGTAGGTAGGTCAGTCTAGAAGTCAGACAGGTCAAGGAGAACAGTGTAGTAGTCAGGCAGGTAGGTGTGGTGGTCAGAGTGGTTTGTGCATTAGATAGGTAGGCAAGTGTAACGTCAGGAAAATGTGTGTAGTAGTAGTCAGGTAGGTCAGTGTAGAAGTTCCAGTTAAGGACTAACATCCGAAACGCGTAGGCTGTTTTACAGCTTTGTACATGTATTTAATAAAGAAATACCATTGTCATCCTGAGTGCCGACCAGCCCTTTCCTTACTCTGGTACGTTGGAGGTGTCAGCAGCCTCAAGGTCTGAGCACCGGGCGGAGCTTCTATGTGGGAAGGTTGCAGCACCTATACACCTGTTTTCCTTAGTGTAGAAGTTCCTGACAGTTCCTTATCAGGGAATACCACTATACTATGCAGTGTAAAGTTTTGACTCGGCTCCAAGTCATAGCTTAGGCTCGGGTTCACAGTGAAAACGGCCGCGGATCGCACAGGAACGCTGTGCGTCTCTGTTCTCCATTTCAGGGACGAATCTTTGCCTGAATTCGGCCCTGAAACGAGCCAAAGATGCACAAAGCTTCTGTGCAAGCCTCCCCGGAGATATGTGAACTGGCTCCATAGAGAGACGGTCACATTCTCCATTGGATGCGGAGAAAAACCCAGCCTTAAACTCACCCTAGGGTGCCATCCGTCTGGGGTTTGAATCATGTGTCCGGGTTTCAGTCCACCTGAAACCCAGACACATTATTCAGACAAAAATAGGGCTTGGAACAGGGCTTGACCAGAGGGTAAGGGGGCACTATGTGCGCCACGGTACTATTCTCTTTGCAGTGCCCAAAGGTGTTCCAGGTCTGTTACAATCCTATAGCGTATACTAACAAAAATAAATTATTGTGCCCCTCTAAAGTGTTCAGGATTGGCTTGAAGAAAAATGTGACAACCCTAACTCACCCCATGATACAGATGTCTCCCACTAGGTGGGGCCCCAGATATTGTAGGATGTAGGGACACACATTCTGTCATCTCCATAGTAAACACCCTGAATTTGGGGCCTCCCTGGTGTATGTACCTGCACTGCACAGCTCCCTGAATGGAAGTTCATCCTGGATGGTGCAGGGACAGGTCCTCTTAGTATCAGGCTAAATATAAACATTGGGGAATGTAGAAGTGCTTCCTTATCTCATAAGTTGCAGATAAGAAGAAGGAATGGTATTTCTCTTGTAGCATGTCCCTAAAAGGCCCCTGATACCATCATCTTCCCTGTCCAGCTATGGTCACCCAGATTGGGCCATGCTCCTCACATCTGTAGGTAGTGGGAGACACTAGTGACAGTATGCACAATGGGACAGGCAATACATTTTGAATTTCTCACAGTGTGCATTAGAAGTTGCAGCAAGTCATATGAAAACCACCTAATTTCCTGTCTGGAGAACATTCAGCATCATCTAGCCCATTCATTTTCAAGTGTGGTTCTGTGGAACCCTAAGGTTCCTTCAGAGGTTGCTAGAAGTTCCTTGGCCTGAGGCCCGTTGACCTGCCATCTCATAGTACATGCATATTTACGGGGCCATCACCACTTGGCAGAGTGCGTGACATGCTAGCAATTAGATGAATGCAGGTATTTGTCGCATGTATAGCCCTTGATGGGCAGATTTAAGTTTGATTTTGATATACTCTAAGTGGCTCCCTTGAAATGTTTATTCTAGTTGTTCACCAATGAGCGTATTGTCCTCCTGTTGAAGACTATGTCCCTGCTCCTTCCATCAGCTCATTTGCATATTGAGCAAGTTCTGGCCAGTGGTCCATCTTCAACACCCAGTAACCCAGTGGATGCTCTGTTGGAAAGGCCTCCAAGTCTGCTCTTGCCCCTAGAAATTCCTGCACCATGTAATGCAGACACTGGCAATGGTTGCTTGAACTGATCAGACCTTGGCGCTGAGGACTGAAAAATTGTTTAAAGGCTTCGGTCAGCCGGCCACCTTCTCCACCGCTCTTCCTCTGACTGAACAAAGCCTCTGCAACACGTTGTCTAGCACCAGGAAATTGTAACCTCCCAGGGTCTGGAAATGCATTGCACAAACCTTTCTTCAAGGCCTCCTGAAGATGTTTCATCCTCTGCTCCCTCTGCGAAGGCAGGATGAGTTCTGAAACCTTACCCCTGTAATGTGGATCAAGAAGGGTTGCCAGTCGGTAATGATCCCTCTCCTTGATACCACAAATCCTGGGGTCCTTTCACAGGCTTTGCAGAATCAGGGAGGCTATGCAGCGTAAGTTTGCAGAGGCATTCGATTCTGAGTCCTCTGGGTCACTAAGGATCACATGATCCGTAACAACTTCCTCTCAGCTACATACAACTCCTTGGGGTTCTGGGGACTGAAAACCATCCCTTGAAGACTGCTGCTGAGTGTTTTCCTCTATATCCATGCTGACACAATCCTCCTCCTCTTCTTCCTGTGTGTTGGCGGGCCCGCAGGAATGCTATCTGGATAAAGGGGGCCTTGAGAGGTATGGAAGTCCTCCTCTTCCTCCCGCTGTTCTGCCTCAAGTGCCCTGTCCATGATTCCATGAAGCGTGTATTCCAACAGGAAGACTAGAGGGACAGTGTCACTGATGTATGCATTGTCGCTGCTCAACATCCTTGTGGCCTCCTCAAATGGTGACAGGACAGTGCATGAATCCTTGATCAGTAGCCGTTGACGTGGCAAAAAGAAGCCAAGCTCCCCTGACCCTGTCCTGGTGCCATACTCCCACAGGTACTCATTGATGGCCCTCTGCTGTGTCTGCAGCCGCTGCAGCATTGCCAACGTTGAGTTCCACTTGGTGGGCATGTCAAAAATGAGGCGGTTGGTGGGCAGGTTGCATTCCCTTTGAATTGCAGCCAGCCGAGCACTGGCATTGTATGACCGTCAGAAATGACCACAGACTTTTCTGGCCTGCCTCATGAGATCCTGTAAGCCTTGGTAACTTCTCAAGAACTGCTGCACCACCATATTCAGGACGTGTGCCAAACATGGAACATGTTTGAGTCCCTGTCTGAGGGCGGAGAGAAGGTTGGTGCCATTGTCTCATACAACCATTCCTGGCTGAAGCTGGCGTGACGTCAACCACCTCTGAGCCTGCCCCTGCATAGCTGACAGAATCTCTGCCCCAGTGTGGCTCCTGTCCCCTAGGCAGACCAACTCAAGAACCACATGGCATCTTTTAGACTGCTTGCGTAGCCCCTTGAACGCTTACAGATCACCACTGGTTCAGAGGACAAATCTGCAGAAGGAGCCATAGAGGAAGAAGAGAAGGGGGTGGAGGAGAGAGCTGTGGCAGAATCACCACTAGCATTTTGGAGGCGTGGTGGCAAGACAAGCTCCAACAACGCTGAACCCTGTCCTGCATTCTTCCCAGCTGCCAGCAGAGTTACCCAGTGTGCCGTGAAGATAAGGTAACGTCCCTGCCCATGCCTGCTGGACCATGAGTCGGCGGTAATATGCACCTTACTGCTGACTGCCCTGTCCAACGAGGCCAAAACATTGCCTTCCACATGCCGGTAGAGAGCCCGAATGGCCTTCCGTGAAAAGAAATGGCGTTTTGGAACCTGCCACTGAGGTACAGCACATTCCACAAATTCATGAAAGCGTCTACCAGCTGAAAAGGCAGCAGTTGCAGTGCTAGCAATGCGGCCAAGCTAGCATTTAGACGCTGAGCATGTGGATGGCTGGGACTGAATTTCTTTTTACGGTTCAGCAACTGGGGTAAGGAAATTTTCCTGCTAAAATCAGATGGTGGTGTACTGCTAGCAGATTGGCTGCAAGTACCTGGGACACCTATTGCTATACTTTCATTCCTCTCAGTGCAGGTTTTTGAGAGGACGGGAGGTATAGTTGGGTTGGAGATCATAGATGAGCAAGGAGAAGTCCGCCTTTTTCTTTGATGTGGGTCTTTCAAGTGCTGTTGCCAACAGACTGCATGGTAAGTCATCATATGTCTGGTCAAGCATGTGGTGCCCAAGCGGCTGCTGTTCTGGCCACGCTTGATCCGCTTCAGACATAGGTTGCAATCAGCAACAGGTGTGATCTGCTGCACACGTGTTGAAAAAGGCCCACACCGAGGAACTTTTAAAAGTCAGTGGGGAGTCAGCAGCGCCCTGCACCTGCGGAGCTCTGCGGTGTGATGCAATAGGGTGGCTGCCCCCTAGAGGACATCCTGCCTCGTTGGAGTTGTGCTTCCTCCTCCTCCTCCTCCTCTCTCCTCTCAGGCACCCAAGTACATTCAGTGACCTCATCATCCCCTCCCTCCTCGTCACTGGAGAAAACTTGGCAGTATGCTGCAGCTGGGGGAACATGACTGCCAGTTTCTTGTCCTTGGGCACCCCCTCTCTCTGGGCTCACATTACTCCCTACCTTAACCTTGGAACCAACATCGGAGCCTTCAAATCGCTGCGCATCCTCCAGCAGCATGTACCTGACACTGTGGTCGAATAATTCTGGGGACTCCTCTGTGCATGATGGTGGGGCTACGGAAGGAGTGACTGTGGACAAGGAGCCGGTGGAATAGGCCGCTTTGGCAGCTGCGTTGGAAGGCAAACTACTCTGAGCCTGGGTGACAGAGGATGAGGAGGGCTTTGTTATCCACGCCCCCAACTCTTCTGCATGTTCTGGCTCAATAACAAGGCCAGCAGCAGAAAAAAAGGACAAGCGTGCCCCGCGGCCACCTGCAGAGGATGCACCATGTTCACGACCAGCACTGTTGACTGTAGACACAGAGGCTGCTTGCTCTCTTTTAGTGGCCTGTGAGCATCTGCCTCTCCTTGGTGGCCTTCCAGACATGATGTATATATTTTGTTTTGCAACACTACACTACACTGTGTACACCACCAGAAGTAGTAGAAACTGTACACACTGTATTAGATACTGTATACACCGCCTGCACTGTATTGTGTACTGTGTACACCACCAAAACTGTAGTAGAAGCTGTTCACACTGTATTAGATACTGTGTACACTGCCTGCACTGTATTAGCAACTGTACTACGGCTGCACTGTATTGTAAACTGTGTACACCAGGAGAAGTGTAGTAGAAACTGTACACAATGTATTAGATACTGTGTACACCGCCTGCACTGTATTAGCAACTGTACTACAGCTGCACTGTATTGTGTACTGTGTACACCAGCAGAAGTGTAGTAGAAACTGTACACATTGGATTAGATACTGTGTACACCGCCTGCACTGTATTAGCAACTGTACTACGGCTGCACTGTATTGTGTACACCACCAGAAGTGTAGTAGAAACTGTACACACTGTATTAGATACAGTGTACACCGCCTGCACTCTATTGGCAACTGTACTATGGCTGCACTGTATTGTGTACTGTGTACACTACCAGAAGTGTAGTAGAAACTTTACACACTGTATTAGATACTGTGTATACTGCCTGCACTGTATTAGCAACTGTACTACGGCTGCACTGTATTGTGTACTGTGTAGACCACCAGAAGTGTAGTAGAAACTGTACACACTGTATTAGATACTGTATACACCGCCTGCACTGTATTGTGTACTGTGTACACCACCAAAACTGTAGTAGAAACTGTACACACTGTATTAGATACTGTGTACATCGCCTGCACTGTATTAGAAACTGTACTATGGCTGTACTGTATTGTGTACTGTGTACACCACCAGAAGTGTAATAGAAACTGTACACACTGTATTAGACACTGTGTACACTGCCTGCACTGTATTAGCAACTGTGCCACGGTGTCACTGTATTGTATTGTATTGTATTGTATATATATATATATATATATCAGTATATATATAGACACAAGACTGTATATATATATATATATATATATATATATATATATATATTTTAACACACCACCTGAAGTGTTTTAGAAACAGTACATCACGGAATGCCGGAATGCACGAACAATGAGGAGGGTTGTGGGACTTTATATGAGGCACATATAGGATGTGCCTCCATCCCTAATTCAAGGAAAATAGGAAGTTTGGGACTTTGAGTGAGGCCATAGACATGGTGGAAATAGATAAAGAAAAAGTACACATTTATTGTCATAAGAGTCATGAAACATGTCAAATAACAGGAACCACATGGGTGAGACAACATTATAAAAATGTAATTTCATGTTTGTTCACATACACTATTAAAAGTGTGCGTGCAATACAGGCAACTAGGGTACATCTGGGTCTGGTAGCCAAGTGCCCCGCAGTGGTCTGAATTGATAAGTCAATGCATTCCAATGAGTTCAAAAGGGTACATAAAGTATATAACAACACTTGCAAAAGAGACAATGAGACCACAGTAAAGTACAAAATCAAGTTAAAAACAGAAAAAAAAAGTCAAAATGATCGAAGTGTAAGGAAACATCCCAAAATGCCCAGAATGGATGATTGAGTAGGGGCTGGTATGTGCATCCCAAACAATTCCCGACGTGTTTCGTGTATATTACACTCATCAGGGGCGGGTGCTAGTAGTGTATCTACAAAATATGACGACGGTGTCTTGTCGAATACAGTCCCCTATCCAAAAGTGTCCGCCCTGTACTGCGCAGGCGCAGTACGGAGGACAAACGAGACGCCGAAAGTCTCCGAAGTTCAACAGCTGATCGTCAGCTGTACACGGCGCCTGCGCTTTTATTCTTACCCTGTGTCCAGGTTCATTCCCTGCTATCCAAGTGGACATAGAGTAAGAATAAATAGTTGCCGAGCGCAGCGAGGCCGTGCCCGAAGCGTGGCGAGCGAAGCGAGCCCGCGAGGGGCCCTCTTGCAAAGCCATCACTAACAAGTGCCCGAGCGCCGTGTACAGCTGATGGTCAGCTGATCAACTTCGGGCATTTTCGGCATCTCCTACTCCTCCGTACTGCATAGGCGCTGCACCTGCGCAGCACAAGGCGGACACTATATGATAGGAGGACAGTTCTTGGCAGAACACCGGCGGTCAGGACCGCCCGCAACCGACGCTCGTTTCCCCAGCTGTGTCGGCTCCGATGGTAAGGTCACCTGCTCGACGTGATGGCGTCAGACGGTGACGGCACACGAGAGGCAGGATGCGTGGCGCCGATGCGCTGTGAACCGCCCTCCCTCCCACATCCATCCCCCGCCACACAGGTGGGCGGGGAGGAGGGTGAGGGGGCTGGGGCACGCAGAGCGCATCGCAGCTCCTGGCAATAGACAAAGAAAGCCCTGGACATACCAACCTCAGTGTGGGTTCTCACAATTAAAGTGTCTGTGCTGAAAATTCTCACAGACAAAAAGGAAATCTCTGTCTCTAAAACACAAGCCCGGACATAGTGAGTCAATATCACACCCGGATAACATGGAAAAAGAGGGGCTGTCAATCCAGTCTCAGGACCTCCATCCCTAATACGAGACTTTATATGAGGCACATATAGGATGTGCCTCCATCCCTAATTCAAGGAAAATAGGAAGTTTGGGACTTTGAGTGAGGCCATAGACATGGTAAAAATAGATCACGGAATGCACTGTAGATATAGGTTATACTGGATGCAACGTATATATGTACAGGGCTTTTTTTCAGGGGGAACTTGGTGGAACTCAGTTCCACCACCTCTGGCTCAGACCCTTGGGGGGGCTGCTCACCACAATCACTTGTAAACACACAAGTCTGATTTCTGTGTTTACAAGTGACAGCTCTGCACTCTGTGTGTAACCCCCCTGAACTCTGCACTCTGTATGTAATGCAATCCTGGTATTTAATACCCCTTTAAGACCCTCCTACTGTTTGTGAAATTGAAACTGACCACACCCACTATTGATGTGATTTGGAGGGTGTGTGTGGGTGGAGCGGTTTTGGGGGGTCGTGGTTGAGTTCCAGCACCTATTGTTTGAGAAAAAAAAGCTATATATATATATATATATATATATATATATATATATATATATATAGGTAGGCCAGTATGGTGGCCTGAATTTATGGTAGGAGCCCGGGGGGTATTTAACCAGCCCGCTTGCCTGTGGTCTTTGTCGGTTTCTTGTGCGCGATACTACGTCACTAGGCCGACTATTCGAAATTCAGCGTTCGTGAGTTCCCATATTCGTGAGTTCCCGTGTTCGAGATTTTTCGAGGCTCTCGTTACCAATTTGCAGTTTCGTACATGTCTGGCTCGGCTGTCGCAGGTAGGGTTTCGGCTGACGTTTCCATTTCACGCATTTGTTAGATATCATGTCACTAAACCGTGATATCAAACTTACGAACCACTCGTAAAACTTTACACGTAGCCGTAACGTAAACCACTCACTCGTACTGTCGTTATATCAGTCATTTTGTTATTTTTGTACCCCACTCCGACGCAGGCGTCACTTCGGTCAGGCATGTCTAAAACTGTTTACCATGCTCCACTAGACAAGCCGTTGTCACTCGCAAATTTCGGTACACAGGCCCGTGCCGTTTCAAAGCTAATTCATTTCACAAACATTTCAAAACATTTCAAAGCATTTCAAACCATTTTGAATCATTTCATTCATTTCAGTCACGTACCGCGCTCTGATTCGAATCCAGTTGCATCCGTGAGGCACCGATTAGTTCCGGTGTGCCCCAGTTGTTTTGGCCTCATTTCAGTACATGCTCCAGAGTCCGGTTCGTTATCAGTCGCAGATGCGGTGCGACCGATCCGTATCTCTGTCACGGGAATTAATTATCAGTCATTTCACTCCCACATATCGTGCCCTGTTTCAAATCCAGTCACATCCGAGATGCACAGATTCGTTCCGGTGTGCCCCAGTTGTTTCGGCCTTATCCAGTACCTGCACCAGAGCTTGGTTCGTTGTCAGTCACGGTTGCGGCACAACCAATTCGTACCTCTGTCAGGGCAGAGCATTTCATTCATTTCACTGTTACGTACTGCGCTCCGATTTGAATCCAGTCGCATCCGTGATGCACCGATTCGTTCCGGTGTGCACCAATGTTTTCTGTTGCCTCATTTCAATACATGCTCCAGAGTCCGGTTCGTTGTCAGACGCAGCTGCTGCACGACCGAGTCGTGCCTCTGTCATGGCAAGATGTTTTATTAATTTCATGATTAAGGCAAACATTTCATACATTTCATTATCGACACACCGCACCCTGATTTTGAATCTTGGGCATTCATGAGGCATCGATTCATCCCGGTAGGCCACAGCGGTCTTGGCCTCGTTTCATGCCATGCCCCACAGTTCGATTTGTAGCTTGTTGCAGTCGCGGCATACCGATTCGTGCCCCCATAAAGGCATACACATTTCACTCATTTATTTCGTCCCATGCACCTGTTGTTTAAGTCACCATAAATTCACTTCTTCAAGTTAGTTAAGCAAATCCTTCACGAGTTGTTACCTTTTCATTCTCCTCCAGGTCAGTCAAGTGCAGTAGGTCCACCCTGCACCAGGTTGGATAATATTCCACTAGGTAAAAAAAAAAAAAAAAAAAAAACACACAAGAGCACAAGCTGGGTACATATGCCTTTCTAGGGAAAAGACACAAACTTGAAATTCATGTCACCATCAATAGGTTCCGGTTGACCAAAACTCGACCCCAAGGACAGGACATCATATCCAGGGCAGAACCATGTCCCAGGCTGGCAGCGAAGACCTCACAGCTCCTCTGTCACCTTCTCCCGTCTCAGAGAGCGGCAGTGTGCAGTCCCTCAGGGGATGGACCATCCTGAAGTTGACGGCAGAACTAAGGTGCAGAGGTGTGCCCTTTCCCACTACAGCTAGTAAGGGTGAGCTCTTCAAGCTCCTCTTCCCTCCACCAGCCGCAGCAGGGCCCAGCACCCAGCAGACGTCCCTCCAGTCAATATCTTCTCCCATCTCACAACTCTACACCATGGTCTTATCTTTGTCTACCTCAGTCACGGATGTCCAAACCAGAGTGGCACTCTTGGAGGCTCGCCCGGCCGCTGCTATCCCTGACCCTACCGCAATCCAGGTTTTGACACCCCTTCCTGCAGGTACCACAGGGTGGAGCCCCATTGTCTACCCGTCCCATTTGGTTCCAGCCAGCATTAGGAAGGACATCCTGGACGGCAGGGACGTCAATCTTGCCTCTCTCCTCATTTCAGTCCACGACACGGCAGAAAACAAAGCCTACACCTGGGGTGACGTGTCAGTGGTCCTTAAGGCCAAAGACCCCAGGCTCAATCGGAAATTGTCCATCCCAGAATTCACATTGGCCTTCGGCATGCTGAGGGATGTCCTGTGTTCAGCCTCTCCCAGCAGGAGGGAAGAGCTGGACTTATACCTCCATACTGTAGTAGACTTGGTCTACAAGTATGGAGTATTTTCTTACCATTGTTCCTTCTCCGCCAAGGCAGCAGCTAGGCTCACACAATTCCAGACAACCACGAATTGGAGCCTTATGGACACAGAGCTGTTCTGTCGTCACTTTGCCGGCTTGTGCTCACCACTGTGCGCTATTTGCCAGTCCTCCACCCACACCGCCACCTGGTGCGCCAATGCGACAGTCTGTCGCCCCTTCGAATTTCCCTCCACCTCCGGTGCAGTTCAAGGCCAGTCGGCCCCTGTACAGACGCCTCAGGTGGACAAATTTGGACGCCCAGTCCGAACTGTGGAAGGAGCAGCTATCTGTAACAATTTCAACTATGACTCCTGCAACTTCAGCCAGTGCCGCCTGCTCCACATCTGCACCCTATGCCAGAGGACACATCCAAGGAACTTGTGCGAGGTCAAGCAACAAAAGAGGGCATGACTAAGCCGAGTTAATGTCCTGTGGCTAGGGCTCTACCTCATCTCACACCCCACTCCCTCCCTGGCCACCTACCTTATCCAGGGATTCACAGCAGGGTTTCACACCGGCCTCATTTCCCTGCCCCACACTACTTACGAATGCAGGAATCTCCGCTCAGCGGCCACTGACGAGCAGGCCATAGATCAGCTCTTACAGGCTGAAATAGACCGAGACTTCATCATAGGCCCCTTTATTCAGCTCCCTTTCAATACTTGGAAAGTCAGTCCTATTGGGCTTGTCAAGGGCAAGTTCTCTAATAAATTACGTTTGTACGACCTGTCTGCGCCTCATTCTTCCCACATTCCCAGTCTCAATTCCCTAATCCCCTCCGAAGAGTTTTCCCCGTAGTATGCCTCCGTAGATATGGCAATTCAAGCGATCATCAAAACAGGCACAGGCGCCTGGCTCTCCAAAGCCGACATCTCGGACGCTTTCAAGCTCCTGCCTATCCACCCATCCCTTTGGTGCTGGCATGGCATTAAATGGAAGGAGGCATACTATTTTGCCACCAAATTGACTTTTGGTTCGAAGAGTAGCCCTTGGCTCTTTGACACTTTTGTGCAGTCCCTCACCTGGATACTGTTGTACAAAGCTCAGTGTTAAGAGGTCATCCATTACCTGGACGACTTCTTGCTAATCGAACTGCCCAGCATGTCCCCAGGAGACCTTGACAAACTGAGAGTCGTATTCGGGAATCTCAATATTCCCATCGCTGAACACAAAGTAGACGGTCCAGCACACACCATCACCTTTCTTGGAGTCAACCTAGACACCTGCTCCATGCAGGCCAGCCTCCCCCTCGACAAACTGACCCGCATCAGGGTGGTCCTACGAGACTTCACCCACACTAGGGGGTGTACCAAGAAGCAGCTGCAATCTCTGTTAGGAATGCTTAATTTTGCCATGCGGATCATTCCACAGGGTCGCTCCTTTGTGTCACGTCTGCTGGTATTCCTTTCACAAACACAGGATCCTGATCAGATCCTCAATCTGGATACTGCAGCAGTAGCGGACCTATCTATGTAGGAGGAATTCCTTTCTGCCTGAAATTGGTATATCCCTATTTATACCTACTATGTCGTCCCTATCACCCCAGGTAGTGACAGATGCTGCAGCCTCCACAGGCTTCGTGGCAATTTTTGGCCACCATTGGTTTTCAGGACCCTGGACTTCACAGATACTTTTTTTTTTTTTTTAATCAAGAATAACGTTTATTAAGCATAAAACAGTATAAGTACAAACATTCGGAAAGACGGTGCAATAGGCACCACATTATCAAAACATTCCAAATTGACAGTTTGACCAGGCTTAATATGTGTATTATGGTACTCTAATGATCAAGGCGAGATAAGATATTATAGGAACAATAGGTTATTACCAAAGACCAGAAGGCATCCGCGAACAGGGTTTATGTACTTAATCTCCGTAAATGAGACTAGACCTCCACTTCGCAGTTAGAGGCATCCTCCACCCATCTGTCCCAGATTTTATGATATTTATCAGGACATCCCCTATGAGTGTAAAGCAGTTTCTTATAGGGGAGGGTAATGTTGACGGCCCTGATCCATTGTTGTATTGTAGGAGGGGGACCTCTCATCCATGTCCTGGCGATTTGCATTCTAGCAAGAAATAAGGTTTCCTGCAAGAGGGTGTTCAAATATTTTTCATTTTCAGTTAGTGAGAGGAGTCCCAGCACGCATTGACAGGGGCAGAGAGATACTGGAGAGCCCATGCGGTCATGGAGGAACCGGACCACCTGGGTCCAGAACCCCTGTATTGACGGGCAGGCCACTATTAGGTGGTAGAATGATGCATTTGGATGGTTACAACTGGGGCAGTTGGGATTGTGGCCTGGTCTGTATTTAGAGATGCGGTAGGGCGTTAAGTATGATCTGTGGAGGATGTAGAGGTTGGTGAGGCGATCAGATAATTTGGGGGACACTGTTTTACAGTTGGATAGTGCCTCTCTCCAGTCCTCATCAGACAGGGCACCCAGATCAGACTCCCAGCGAGACCTAAATTGAAGAGCTGTGGACTCCGCTATGGGTGATCTGAGGTATGTATATAGAAGACATATCAGTTTTTGAGAGTCTTCACCCAAGACAATGTCCACTAGAAGCGGGATCTCGAGACGCGGAAGTGAGCCCCTGAACTGCGTACAGAGTGCGTGCCTGAGTTGGTAGTAGCGGAGCAACATGTGGTCGGGTAGGGTGAAGTTGTCCCTGAGGGCCTGAAAGGATTTAACCAATCCACCCGACACTACCTGTGACAGGTATATAATTCCCTTGTCCACCCACAGTCTATGGTCAGGAACAGAGTTTAGCTCGGGCATATGTGAGTTGTGCCAGAGAGGTGTGTGGGAGTGTGTGGTAGGAGCCTGTCCAATGCGCATAGCGTGTTGCCAGATTCTACAGTGGTGAGATAACATTTGTTTCGAAGCGTCATTTCGGGTTGAATTGTGTGGGCCGCAAAATAATATTTGAAAGGGATGAGATAGTGAGTCTGGGGTTTGGGGACAGACTAATGTGGAGTATCTCTCTCGATCAGAGTGGTTGAAATGGAAAAAAGTGCGATAATTGAGATGCTAAGTAATATAGAAAAAGGTCGGGGAGTGCCGCTCCTCCCAGCTCAGTCGGGCATTTGAGGACTTTCCAGGACAGCTTATGACGGGAGGGTCCCCAAATAAACGTATTGATGATGGATTCCATGGATTTAAATATGCGCGGGGGAAGGTACAATGGAGCCTGCCAAAAAATGTATAAAAGTTTAGGGAGAAGTATCATTTTTACAAGATTTATACGGCCCATGATACCTAGGGGGAGACGGGACCATGTTTGCGTTTTAGTCTTGAGGACCTGGAAAAGGGGTTCAACATTAAGAGGGATATAATCACGAAGGGACCTGGAGACATGTACGCCCAGGTATTTAATGTTATTGGTTCTAACCAGTGGAAGTGCGTCCTGATCAGCACTTGGGACGCCTAGGTCCAATGGGAGTATATGGGACTTGGTCCAGTTAATTTGAAGCCCGGAAAACGTTCCAAAGGCTGTAATGATCTGGAGGGCTGTTTGTAGGGAGGGACCAGCGTCAGCAAGATATAGAAGCATGTCATCAGCGTACAGACTGATGACCTCTGTCAGCTGACCACAGCGGAGTCCCCTGATGCCGGGGTGATGTCTAAGAGTTATGGCTTAGGGTTCAACTGCTAAGGCGTATAGCAAGGGTGATATGGGGCATCCTTGGCGCGTACCACGTGAGAGCTGGAATGAGCGGGAGATTCTACCATTGACTTGTATGCGGGCTGTGGGGGCCCGATATAAAAGCTGTAGCCATTTTATAAATTTTGGACCAAGCCCAAAACTGTGTAGACACTCCCAGAGGTAGCCCCATTCCACAGAGTCGAACGCCTTGGCGGCGTCCAGGCTGACTACTACGCTAGAGCCAATTTCCGTATGCTGGGCTTGAAGGTTCATATGTAGCCGTCTAAGGTTAAAGGCCATATTTTTGTTGGGCATGAAACCGGTTTGGTCGGGGTGTATTAGGCTAAGGATAACTTTGTTTAAGCGGAGGGCTAAGATTTTGGCAAGTATTTTGACATCTAGTTGGAGTAAGGATATAGGTCTGTATGATTCGGGGAAGTGTAAGTCTTTTCCTGGCTTAGGTATGAGGATGATAAGGGCTTCGCCCATGGAGGCTGGGAGTGTGCTTGAGTCAAATATATGCGTGTATAATTTACATAATTTGGGGATTAGAGTTTCGCTAAATTGACTATAAAATTCAAGAGGGAGACCATCTGAACCGGGAGTCTTGGAAGCAGGGAGATGCGCCAAGGCCTCCGCTATGCATTCGGTGGTGATGGGTGCCTTAAGTTGATCAACCTGTGATGGGGATAGTTTTGGAAACGCGACATCCCAGAGGAATGCCGTGAGGTCATCCTGGGTGTACTGCGCGGTGGAAGAGTACAGGTCCGAATAGAAGGCCCTGAACTCCTCAACCACCTGGTCTGGATCTGTCACCATAGACCCCGACGCCGACCGAAGGGTAACCACCACGGGGGGCTTATGGTCTAGGTGTGCCATAAAGGCGAGGAGCTTACCAGCCCACTCACCAAGTTCATATGTGCGCTGCTTGCTAAAGAAGATGCCTTGTTTGGCCTTTTGGAGATGTAGTTGGTCTGTGAGTTTAACCTGTCTGCGCAAAAGGGAGGCATTTGTAGCTGTTGGGTCTGCCTGAAAGGCCTGTTCTAGGGCATCTAGGCGTTCCTCTGCTTCTCTGAGTAGGATTTTGGACGTTGCCTTATGTCTGTTAATACGCGTGGATAAGAGCATTCGAGCGTGTAGTTTAAAGGCCTCCCAGACAGATCTGAACGAGGCTGAGTGTTCATTAATGCGGAAGTAATGGTCTAGCTCAAGTTGGACGGATTCCAAGTCCGGTAGGACTTTAAGCCAAAATGGATTTAGTCTCCATATATGTACCGTAGGTGGGTTTGGTAAGCGTAGTTTGATCCAATATGGGGAATGGTCCGACAATACCCTAGGGTCAAAGCCCACGTCAGTAAGGTGTGGAAGCGGGGAAGGAGTAAGGAGGATGTAATCCAACTTGGACATGGCTGTACGTGCGGGGGTGAAGCAAGAGTAACGTATTTGCTGTGGATGTTTGTGTTTCCATGAGTCTATAAGGGCGAATTCCGCTAGGAATTTCCCAAATCTTGTAATATTGGGCGCAGGGGCTGGAGGGGTAGCCGAACTCAACCGATCGAGGCCTGGAGCAATAACCATATTGAAGTCCCCTGCCCAGATGTCCGGAACAGATGGGTGTTTGGCCATGAAGGCAACCCCAGCCTGCAACACAGCAAATGCAAATGGCGGGGGGACATAGAATGCAAGGAGGAGTACCTCCAAACCCCCAACAGAGGCATGTAAAAACAAAAACCGTTCCTGGGGATCCAACTGCAATGTATAGAGTTGGAAGCGTAGAGTTTTAGCAATGAGGACTGCTACTCCTCGAGAATTGGTGGTATGAGGGGCCTGGTACAACCATCCCACCCATGGCTTCTTAAGGCTCAACTGTTTTTGACCAGCCAAGTGGGTCTCAACGAGCACAGAAATGTCCGCCCGAAGAGATTTAAGATGGGAGAGAACCGCGAGACGCTTGGCCCTCTCACCCAGGCCCCGGACATTCCATGTAATTATTTTAAGTGAGGTCATTATGTTTGGAGTCTAAACGATTGGTGCAGTCGGATACCCAGAGGACAATGCATAACCACAAACATTACATTCAATCTGCAGAGCATTCCGGCATGTTCAACCTGTCTGCTGCACATCCAAAAGGCAAAGTAATCATATATGGGATGCTGGACTGACATTGGAAGTATGTGGCATATGAAAGGCTAGCATGCATATGTGGATAGCCCAGCAGAGTTTATCCTAGAATTCGTCTTGGACAAGTGTAATATCGACAGTGTAAGTAAATTAGAGTACACAGTAAGCATCAATTGAAAGTCTGGAACAAATGAAAGGAAAAAAAAAATTAAAAAAGTGTTCAGAGCAAAGTAAAACAAACGTACTGCAAGGACGCTGGACTGGCATAGCAGGTTCAACACTCCGCCATTCGCAAACTGCAATGGGGCAGAGGCCGGCCAGGGAAACTTTAACATGCTTGCGAAGGTCACCAGTGGCAGAAATGCCAGTGTTACTAAGTGACCATTCAGGTCAAAGGGACGAACAAACTGGACAGTGCACGGTTACGTGGGGAAAGCAACCAAGTTCAATAATCTGGCATCATTTTAGCAAGGAGGGGGGAGAGAGCAAATGACGCATTGCTGAAGCGTATACATGGCTGTGCACAGGTTGCGATTCAGCAAATGTGATCAGAACTGAGAAAGGGGAGCAATCAGGATAAAAACCGTAACAAACAATCAACTCACAGTTCCGATCCCGACGGAGAGGGCACGAACCAAGGGGTGATTTTAGGCAGCCGGGTTCAGTCACTGGGGGACGCAGGGTCCGTGTGTGAAGTGCAGAAATCAGAGGCGAGCTGGGCCAGCTCCATTGATCTGTTCCAGCCATGTTATCGCGGCCTGTGGATCTTCAAAGAAGTGCGCCTTACCTTCGTTCACCACGCGGAGGCGGGTGGGGAAAAGCATGGCATACAGCAAATGGCGCACCCGGAGCAACCGCTTCGCCTCCGTGAACCTTGCCCTCTTTTTCTGCACCTCTGCCGAAAAGTCCAGGAACACCGCCACCGTCACGTTTCCGACCGGGATGTTACCCTTTTCTCTGGCAAGGCGCAGAATAGTATCACGGTCGCGGTAATTCAGGAACTTGGCAATTAGTGTCCGCGGAGGAGCTCCAGCAGGTGGTGGCTTTGCTGCAAGACGGTGGGCGCGCTCCACCACAAAGGTAGAGGAGAAAGCATCTCTGCCGTAGGTATTGATCAACAGGTTTTCCAGGTATGTGGGGGGGTCCGAGCCCTCCGATCTCTCAGGCAATCCTACGAAGCGGAGGTTGCACCTGCGAAGACGGTTCTCCATGTCGTCTTGTTTGGAGAGGACGGAGGTTAACTGATGCTGAAGTTGTTCAGTAGTGATCTGGAGAGGATGTATGTCATCTTCTGCTTGGCCTATACGGCGCTCCATCTCAGACACCCGGTCCCGTAGTTTGTGGATGTCTTGTCGGATTAGAGAGATGTCTACCTTCACCTCCTCAATCCTGGAGGTGAGGGTGGATTGACATAAAGCGATGGCCTCGAGGACTTTAGCCGTATCCCTGGATGACTGATCCTCCTCATCAGGGAGGGCCTCGGCGCCATCTTCCTCCACCGGGTCTCTCTCCTCATGGCGATATTTGTCAAGTTTAGCTATGGCACCGGATCGTTTAGTAGGCGACATGTCTTCTCAGGTCTAGAGGATGAGCAGATGCTGTAGGGTGTTGTTTTGTAGCAAATATAGCCCTCAGGATGAAGTAAAAGGATAGGCCTCGAGCGGAGCTCTCACACCACACGTCCTATTCCATGCAGCTGCAGACCACGCCCCCCCCTTCACAGATACTTTTAATTCCTGGCTTCACCCTCCCTCTTTGAGCTCTATCCGATAGTGGCAGCCGCACAGCTCTGGGGTCATTGTTGGACAGGACAAACTGTGGCCTTCACCACCGACAATCAGGCCACGGCAGATATTATTAACAAAGGCAGGTCCAAGTCCCTCTCGGTCATGTCCTTCCTGCGCAGGCTGGTACAACTGTCTTTACAACATCAGTTTAATATCCACTGCTCATTTGTTCTGGCCAAGTGAAACCTCGTAGCAGACGCACTGTCCCGATTTAACTACACCTCCGTTTTCAAACAGGTGCCCGGAGCCGATCCAGTTTCAGCCCCTATCCCTGCTTGGTCTCAGCTGACCCTGGATTAGTACAACACCTACATGGAGCGACCCAGCTCATCAACTACTCACTATCCCACAACACGCTCAAAGCCTACCAGACAGCTTGGAGTGCATTCAACAAATTCCTGGCACACTGCTCCAAAGAAACAACAGACGTCAAGCACATACTGGCCTTTATCTCGTATTGCCATGCTCAGCTGGCCTTATCCCATAACACTATTCGACTATACCTAGCCGGCATCCAACATTTCTTGACTCTACGAGACCCCACAAAACCTTCCTTATTCGCATCCCACGCAATCCGGGCCATCCTACGCAGCACCCAGAAACACCAATCGGTGGTCAGTGCCAAACATTTACCCATAATGAGTGCCATCTTTAGGGGTATGTCGACCATCCTGACTACTTCTCCATTTGGTCTTCTCCCCAGTGTGGTCCTACAAGCGGCCATATACTTGGCCTACTATGGGTTCTTGCGACCTGGCGAATTCACCTGTAGCAACCCTGCAGGCCAGGTGCTACGTAGACGTCACTTGGTCTGCTACCAAGACCACTTCGTCCTCCACTTGACAGTTTCTAAAACCCAGCAGGCAGGCTCTGGAGTAGACACCCACCTTTACAAAACTAATAATACAACAACAAATAGCAAATAATAAAAACAGTGCAAACATCACAATAGTCCTTTGAGCTGATTGTAGCTCCTTGTGAGAAATATACAGTCTTTTTGCAGGGCAGCCTTATGAGGGGAGTGAAGCCACTCCAATATGTAAAAGAAGAAAAACAGCAACAGGCGCCTCTTAGTAAGATAGTAATATTTAATAGCAGATATGTATTAAAAGCACTCACATATAGTGACATGTTAGTCCGGCGCAGGGGGTTCCAGTAGAAGCCATAGATGATCTCTGCGGTGTGTGATGGAAGGGAGCCTGGTTCCTCTACACTGTTGGTTCATGTGTTCGGCGCAGCTTCCGGGATACGAAGATGATCTAAAGCGAGGCTTGCAACTCGGCCAGGCAGTCAAGAGGAGGGCTGGAACGCAGAGTCAATGGTATGGGCTGTACTGCCGTTAAGCAACGCGTTTCAGAGCATGCGCTATGGGGCGCGCTTCTTTCTCAAGCCATCACACACAGCAGAGATCATCTATGGCTTCTACTGGAACCCCCTGCACCGGACTAACATGTCACTATATGTGAGTGCTTTTAATACATATCTGCTATTAAATATTACTATCTTACTAAGAGGCGCCTGTTGCTGTTTTTCTTCTTTTACAAAACTAATAATAGCTGGTGTCCAGTTACCATACTCAATCATCTTCTGTCACTCCTGCCCGAAAAGCCGGACTCTAGTCCTCTTCTACCGTTTCCAGTCAAACCCTTGAGTGCCTGTCAGTTTGTGAAACACATAAGGATTCTTCTCCGCAACCTTCGCCTCAACCCCAGCCAGTACTCCGGCCACTCCTTCCACATTGGAGCGGCCTCGGCGGCATCCCGCCATGGGGTCCCAGACCACGTCATTAAGAGACTAGGCAGGTGGAAGTCTGCCTGCTTCGCCCGGTACATCCCCAATCCTCAAGTGGAGATGGCACAGGCATTTACCAAACTAGCTCAATAAACAATTGAAAACTAATAAAATACTATACCCCTACCTGAATATTTTTGCCCCCTTATTTTGGTATACCGTCCATTTCTCAAATATTAATTTCTCTTCACAGAATATTCATTTCTAATCTAGGGTATGCCCCCTTATTTTGGTATACCGTCCATCAGACCAAGGCACACTTTCAGGTCCATTTCATGTGATAAGTCTTTTGTTAACTCTAAATTTTATCCATATCCGTACCAGCCATAGGGCCTCAACCATATATATAATTATATACAGTATATATATATATATATATATATATATATATATATATATATATATATACACACACACAGTGGGGCAAAAAAGTATTTAGTCAGCCACCAATTGTGCAAGTTCTCCCACTTAAAAAGATGAGAGAGGCCTGTAATTGTCATCATAGGTATACCTCAACTATGAGAGACAAAATGTGGAAACAAATCCAGATAATCACATTGTCTGATTTTTGAAAGAATTTATTAGCAAATTATGGTGGAAAATAAGTATTTGGTCAATATCAAAAGTTCATCTCAATACTTTGTTATATATCCTTTGTTGCCAATAACAGAGGTCAAATGTTTTCTGTAAGTCTTCACAAGGTTGTCACACACTGTTGCTGGTATGTTAGCCCATTCCTCCATGCAGATCTCCTCTAGAGCAGTGATGTTTTGGGGCTGTCGCTGGGCAACACGGACTTTGAACTCCCTCCAAAGGTTTTCTATGGGGTTGAGATCTGGAGACTGGCTAGGCCACTCCAGGACCTTGAAATGCTTCTTACGAAGCCACTCCTTCGTTGCCCGGGTGGTGTGTTTGGGATCATTGTCATGCTGAAAGACCCAGCCACGTTTCATCTTCAATGCCCTTGCTGATGGGAGGAGGTTTGCACTCAAAATCTCATGATACATGGCCCCATTCATTCTTTCATGTACACGGATCAGTCGTCCTGTTCCCTTTGCAGAGAAACAGCCCCAAAGCATGAGGTTACCACCTCCATACTTCACAGTAGGTATGGTGTTCTTTGGTTGCAACTCAGCATTCTCTCTCCTCCAAACACAACGAGTTGTGTTTCTACCAAACAGTTCTACTTTGGTTTCATCTGACCATATGACATTCTCCCAATCCTCTTCTGGATCATCCAAATGCTCTCTAGCAAACCTCAGACGGGCCCGGACATTTACTGGCTTAAGCAGGGGGACATGTCTGGCACTTCAGAATCCCTGGCGGTGTAGTGTGTTACTGATGGTAGCCTTTGGTCCCAGCTCTCTGCAGGTCATTCACTAGGTCCCCACGTGTGGTTCTGGGATTTTTGCTCACCGTTCTTGTGATCATTTTGACCCCATGGGGTGAGATCTTGCATGGAGCCCCAGATCGAGGGAGATTATCAGTGGCCTTGTATGTCTTCCATTTTCTAATTATTGCTCCCACAGTTGATTTCTTCACACCAAGCTGCTTGCCTATTGCAGTTTCAGTCTTCCCAGCCTGGTGCAGGTCTACAATTTTGTTTCTGGTGTCCTTCAACAGCTCTTTGGTCTTCACCATAGTGGAGTTTGGAGTGTGACTGTTTGAGGTTGTGAACAGGGGTCTTTTATACTGATAACAAGTTCAAACAGGTTCCATTAATACAGGTAATGAGTGGAGGACAGAGGAGCCTCTTAAAGAAGAAGATACAGGTCTGTGAGAGCCAGAAATCTTACTTGTTTGTAGGTGACCAAATACTCGTTTTCCACCATAATTTGAAAATAAATTCTTTCAAAAAATCAGGCAATGTGATTGTCTGGATTTGTTTCCACATTTTGTCTCTTATAGTTGAAGTATACCTATGATGACAATTACAGGCCTCTCTCATCTTTTTAAGAGGGAGAACTTGCACAATTGGTGGCTGACTAAATACTTTTTTGCCCCACTGTATATATATATTAGACTGACTGTATATATATATATATATATATATATATATATATATATATATATATATATATATATCAAATACACTGCCACTAACTGAATAACCTGCCTACTTAATCAAAATCAATCTATCTCTCTGTCCACACCAACAACACTACACACTGCCGCCGTGTAAGCAGCCTTATATAGTGTGGGGCGTGGACCTTATCCCCCTGAGCCGTGATTGGCCAAAGGCACCCTGCTTTTGGCCAATTATGGCTCTCTTAGCAGAAGGCGCTGTGATTGGCCAAAGCATGCAGGTCAGGTGCATGTTTTGGCCAATCATCATACAGCAATGCACTGTGATCTCACAGAGCATTATGGGGTGTTCCGCGGCGCTCGAATTTGCAGTGACCGCCCCATAATGTTCGCTCTTTCGGCGAACACCCGATGTTCGAGTCAAACTTATGTTCGACCTGAACATCAAGCTCATCCCTAGTGAGTATGGTTTTCTCTCCCCCCTTCCCTATGGCTGCTTGGAGAAATGGTTATATATAATTAAGCAAGTTCCTCTAATGAGGCAGGGTACATGTGGTGAGTTCCCACTTAGTGGCCTTTTTCCGTGGGAGCCCCCCACACTGCTTCATTATTATTTTTTGTTCTAATATTTTGATGTTTGAATATCTTATTTGCATATGTTTTTGTTAGAACCAACTCTCCTCTGAAATATACTCCTGAATAAGCGGTTTTCCGCAAAACATGTCGAGATTATGACTGGAAGGATATGATTAAAGAACCCCCCTGTCATAGAATTGATATACATAATTCCTTTCCAGTCCTTATCAGAGGAATTTATATTCCATTTCTTCATTCATTTTATTGTTCTTGACTCAAGTTTGCCCTTACGGGTATTTTTAATATGAATTTACTTAAAAGAGAAGTATGGGTTTGGGGGTTATTGCAGTTTTATACTTACCGAGGCGGATGTGGCATCTGTCCCCCGGCGCTTCTGATGTGAGAACCAAGCGATCGAACACCGAACGCCGATGGATAGGTTCTCTCGGCTCCCCGAGCGGAGAGCTGCTGCCTGTCAGTCAACAGATCTCCTGCTGCCTATCAGTCAGCAGCTCTACTGCTCTGCTTCTTCACGCTCATTGGAGCACTGAGCTGTGGAGGGGTGGGGAGCGGCCCTCTCAGCGGCTCGCTGAGATGGCTATCAGTCCAGACAGAGTCGGGATGACGTGGTGCCTGGACTGATATTGGTGACGTCAGCAGAGAGTGGACTGCTGAAAACGGGTCAGAGGAGTGCCAAACGGATTGCACTCCTGTGACCTATAGGAGAAGCCCAGCCAAACAAGCTCAGGGTGGGTTTCTCCTTTAATACATTTCTACTTTTATAATATGTCCGAGTTTTGTAAGTCTGTACCGGACCACTAAAGTCCAGCTTTGCCTCCCATTCATTTGCAAGTATTTCCTTATCACCCGTATGCTATTACAGTAATGGTCCTATCACCCTCCTGCAGTAATGTCCCTATCACTCCTGTGCTCCTGCAGTAATGTCCCTATCACCCATGTGCTCCTGCAGTAATGTCCCTATCACCCATGTGCTCCTGCAGTAATGTCCCTATCACCCATGTGCTCCTGCAGTAATGTCGTTATCACCCCCATGCTAGGGTTGCCACCTTTTCTTCAAGTCAAACCCGAACACTTCAGCGTTGCACAGCAATTTTTTGTTCATAGTATGCATAGGTAAACTATGCATAGATGTTGTTATTAAATAACATTTCTAATCATATGAAGTTAATCACAAGAGTCCCCCTTTACACCAGAGTTCGCAGAGTTTCCCTTCACTGTAAGGGGGGAATCTGTGGACTCTGACGTAAGGGATGCTCTGGTGTACTAAGAGGACTCTGATGTAAGGGGGAACACTGTGGCCTCTGGTATAAAGGGGAGCTCTGATGTAATGAGTGTTCTGGGAACCCTGATTTACCCTAGCGTACTCAATTAGAGGCAGGAGAGAGAAGAGGGGAGACTTCAATCACAGACAGTAATGGATGGTGAGCTCACTCACCCCTTGGCAGTCAGCACCTCTCATCCAGATATATCTGAGGCTGCTGGGCTTCAAATTTCCCATCCCCACTTTCCTTTTCTGAGGCAGAGCGCTGGGGATTGGAGTGTGGGCAGGCAAAGAGGGGTAGGGGCGAGGTGCAGATCGAGCCCTCTCTCCTTTCCCATCTGTGTGTGTGTTTGGGGGGGGATTGATAGTGCTGGCTTTGGGCAGTGTGAAAGAGAGTGTAATGCCGCGTACACACGACCGGACTTTACGGCATACTTGGTCCGGTGAACCTGAGTCCGTCGGACAATTCGATCGTGTGTGGGCTCCAGCGGACTTTTTTTTCTCAAAAGTTTGACGGACTTAGATTTGAAACATGTTTCAAATCTATCCAACGGACTCGAGTCCGGTTGAAAAGTCCGCTCGTCTGTATGCTAGTCCGACGGACAAAAACCGACGCTAGGGCAGCTATTGGCTACTGGCTATGAACTTCCTTGTTTTAGTCCGGTCGTACGTCATCACATACAAATCTGTCGGACTTTGGTTGATCGCGTTTAGGCAAGTCCGTTCATTTGGAAAGTCCGTCGTAAAGTCCGTCGAAAAGTCCGCAGGACAAAGTCTGCCGTAAAGTCCTATCGTGTGTACGCGGCATTACAGACACAACTGCAGCCAGCAACCCTGTTGAGAAGCCATAGTCTGGTCTGAATAATGTGTCCGGGTCTCAGACAGTCTGAAACCCAGACGCATGATTTCAAACCCGAACTGTCTGGGTGAATCCCGAACAGGTGGCAACCCTACCCTATCCTCCTGCAGTAATGTTCCTATCACCCTTATGCTCTTGTAGTAATGTCATTATCACCCCTATGCTCTTACAGTATTGTACCTATCACCCTTATGCTCTTGTAGTAATATTCCTATCATTCCTATGCGCCTGCAGTACTGTGGATTTATAGCATGCATCTATGCGTGAATTTTCACATACAATAATATGTTTTTTAACTGATGTGGATATTTTAACTATACCATGTGTAGGGAAGGGGTCGGTAAGCCTAAGTACCAGGTCAGATTTCAGCAGATGCCATAACAGCTATACTCAAAAATAGGGATGAGCCGAACACCCCCCGGTTCGGTTCGCACCAGAACATGTGAACAGGCAAAAAATTTGTTTCGAACACGCGAACACTGTTAAAGTCTATGGGACACAAACGTGAAAAATCAAAAGTGCTAATTTTTAAAGGTTAATATGCAAGTTATTGTCATAAAAAGTGTTTGGGGACCCGGGTCCTGCCCCAGGGGACATGTGTCAATGCAAAAAAAAGTTTTAAAAACTGCTGTTTTTTTTGGGAGCAGTGATTTTAATAATGCTTAAAGCGAAACGATAAAAGTGAAATATTCCTTTAAATTTCATACCTGGAGGGTGTCTATAGTATGCCTGTAAAGTGGCGTATTTTTCCCGTGTTTAGAACAGTCCCTGCACAAAATGACATTTTTAAAAGGAAAAAAAGTAATTTAAAAGTACTTGCAGCTATAATGAATTGTCGGTCCCTGCAATACAGATAAAAGTCATTGAAAAAAACGGCATGGGACCCCCCCCACTCCATTACCAGGCCCTTTGGGTCTGGTATGAATATTAAGGGGAACCCCGAACCAAAATTTAAAAAAAAATTGCGTGGGGGTCCCCCCAAATTCCATATTAGGCCCTTCAGGTCTGGTATGGTTATTAAGTGGAATCCTGCACCAACTTTTTTTTTTAAAATGGCGTAGGGGTCCCCCTCAAAATCCATTCTGGTATGGATTTTAAAGGGACCCCCCCCCCCACCAAAGTTTGACTCTAACATTGGGCTCATCCCTACTCAGAAATAACACTGTTGACTTAACCTGTTTTAAGAAATTCTTCACCTGTTGTCAGTTGTTCTGTAAATATGCACTCCACATTGTGAGGTCATACATCACAGTGCATGCTAGAAATTATACAGTGGGTTCAAATGAAGCAATGTAGTCAGTAGACCATCCTTTCTCAACCTTTTTACTCCAAAGCAATGAATGAAATTATTTTTGTTTATCTCTCATTGGTGGTCAGTGAAGAAAATGCCCCTTACATTCGTGGCTAGTGGGAAGAATGTTCCAGTGGTGTTCAGAATTCCACTCCTACACACAGCTAAAAAGTTCATTGGGTTCATTGGTTCTGGCAAGTACAGTAGGGTTACCACTGGTCCCATTTATCATGGGTTCGTCACGGATTTCTAAGTAAAACCATTAATTCAATATGGGATTCAATTTGTCCCATATTTTTACACAGTGCCATACATTTACATGATGGTGCAGGTGGGCCAGTCGCCATTATCATAGAAACTCACACCACTGATCCAGGCAGAATTCAGGGCCACCCCTGGTCAGTGTAGTAGTCAGCCACATCAGTGTAGAATCAGGCAGGTAGGTGTGGTAGTCATGTAGGACAGTGTAGTATTCAGGTCAGTCAATGTAGTGGTCAGATTGGTTAGTGTATTAGGCAGGTAGGTAAGTGAAGTAGTCAGGAAGAACAGTGTAGATGTTAGGTAGGTTAGTGCAGTAGACAGGTACATCAGTGTATAAGTCAGGCGGGTAGGTGTGGTAGTCAGGCAGGTCAGTGTAGTAGTCAGATTTGTTAGTGTATTAGTCAGGTAAGTAAGTGTAGTAGTCAAGCATGACAGTGTAGTAGTCAGGAAGAACAGTGTAGTAATAAGGTAGGTCAGTGTAGTAGTCAGGTAGGTCAGTGTAGTAGTCAGGTCAGTGTAGTATTTAGGTAGGTCAGTGTAGTAGTCAGACTGGTCAGTGTAGTAATAACATAGGTCAGTGTAG
Source organism: Aquarana catesbeiana (assembly GCF_042186555.1). NCBI lineage: Eukaryota > Metazoa > Chordata > Amphibia > Anura > Ranidae > Aquarana > Aquarana catesbeiana. Next base: position 637,489,305 of record NC_133327.1, read on the forward strand.
TAGTCAGGTAGGTCAGTGTTGTAGTTAGGTAGGTCAGTTTAGTAGTCAAGTAGATGAATGAAGGAGTCAGATTGGTCAGTGTAGGAGTCAGGAAGGTAGTCAGATTGGTCAGTGTAGTAGCCAGGTAGGTCAGTGTAGTAGTCAGGTCAGTGTAGTAGCCAGGTAGGTCAGTGTAGTAGTCAGGTAGGTCAGTGTAGTCAGATTGGTCAGTGTAGTAGTAAGGTAGGTCAGTGTTGTATTGAGATTGGACAGTGTAGAAGTCAGGCAGGACAGTGTAGTAGTCTGGAAGAACTGTGTAGTAATAAGGTAGGTCAGTGTAGCAGTCAGGTAAGTAAGTTTAGTTGTCAGGCAGGACAGTGTAGATGTCCTGCCTGACTACCACTGCCTCTGGAACATTCTTCCCACTAGCCACCGATGTAAAGAGCATTTTCTTCACTGACCACCAATGAAACATAAACAAAAATAATAATTTCATGGATTGCTTTGGAGTAAAAAGGTTGAGAAAGGATGCTCTACTGACTACATTGCTTCATTTGAACCCACTGTATAATTTCTACACTTCTTGTGTGATTGGCTTACTGATTTTCCCAGACGTCTGTAGTGTACTAAGATACAAGTCAGATTTTAGGCATCCCATGCAACAAAAATTTCATTTTTGGTGAGATACTCCCAAAGGGAATCATGTCTCAAGGGATGCAGACCCTGCCAATTACCTCATTAGAGCCCTGCAGATGCAGCAGCTGATTAATCATTTTAAAATCGCTCAGATACAGATTCACTCTGCACATAGGCACAAGCAGCTATTTCTTCAAAATAACAAAGGGTAGGAATCTCCAACACAGCTTGTTAAAATCCCTGCAATGTACATAGATCACCCAGAGGGGAATTTTTTTTCTCAACAAAAGTGGAATTACTCTTTAACCACTTAAGGACCGGAAGATTTGCCCCCTTAATGACCAGGTCATTTTTTGCGATACGGCACTGTGTCGCTTTAACTGACAATTGCACGGTTGTGCGACGCTGTACCCAAACAAAATTGATATTCTTTTTTCCCACAGATAGAATTTTCTTTTGGTGGTATTTGATCACCTCTGCGTTTTTTATTTTTTGCGCTATACACAAAAAGACTGACAATTTTGGGAAAAAAACTATGTAAAAAAACTAATTTCTTCATCAGTTTAGGCCAATATTTATTCTTCTACATATTTTTGGTAAAAAAAAAAAAAAAATCGCAATAAACGTATATTGATTGGTTTGCACAAAAGTTATAGCGTCTACAAAATAGGGAAGAGATTTATGGCATTTTTATTGTTTTTTTTTTTTTACTAGTAATGGTGGTGATCAGCGATTTTTAGCAGGACTGGGGCATTGCGGTGGACACATGGGACACTTTTGACACTTTTTTGGGACCATTGACATTTATACAGTGATCAGTGCTATAAAAACGCACTGATTACTGTATAAATGTCACTGGCAAGGAAGGGGTTAACACTAGGGTGCGATCAACTGGTTAAGTGTGTTCCCTGGGAGGTGTTTCTAACTGTGGGGGATGGGACTGACTGGGAGTAGAGAGAGATCGCTGTTCCTAATCACTAGGAACAGACGATCACTCTGAACTCCCCTGTCAGAACGGAGATCTGTTTCTTTACATTGACAGATCCCTGTTCTGTCTCTGTGGAGCGATCGTGGGTGACTGGCGGATATCGCGGCCGCCGTGCGCCTCCGGCGGTGCACATGCGCCCGCGGTAGCTGTCACAGGGACCGACGTACAGCTACGGCAATTCCGAACGAGCTGACCTGCCGCCGTATAATGACGGTGGTTACTCGGCAAGTGGTTAACCACCTCAACACTGGGCACTTTCACCCCCTTTCTGCCCAGGCCAATTTTCAGCTTTTTTTTATCGCATTTTGAATGACAACTGCATGATCATGCAACACTGTACACATATGAATTATTTTTATTTTTTTTAGACAGATAGAGCTTTCTTTTGTTGTTATTTAATCACCACTGGGTTTTTATTTTTTTACACTATAAACAAAAAAAAAGGATTCCTAGTTTCTGTTATAACATTTTGCAAATAAGTAATTTTCCTTCATAAATGTTGACCAAAATTTATATTGCTACATTTCTTTGGTAAAAACAACCCAAATCAGTGTATATTATTTGGACTGTGTGAAGGTTATAGAGCCTACAAGATATAGTACCAATCATTGAAAATTGACCACACCTTATGTACTGACAGCCTCTCATTTCTTGAGGCCCTAACATGCCAAGACAGTACAAATACCCCCTAAATTACCTATTTCTCACAATTCTTTGGAAAATGAAGAAATTAAATAAAATGTGTTTTGTTTTTTTTCCACAAAAATGTCATATTAACAAGTTATTTCTCACACAAGGCATAGGTATACATGCAGCTACACCCGAAAACACATTCTACTATTCCTCCTAAGTATGGCGATACCACATGTGTGAGACTTTTTCACAGCCTAGCCACATAGAGAGGTGCAACCTCCAAGGAGTACCTTATTATCCACTTTAGGACAAGGCCTTTTTCTGACATTTTTCGTAACATATAAAAATCTGTATTTTTGACAGAAAATTACTTAGAACCCCCAAACATATATTTTGGTACCAGAGGCCCTAGAGCAGGGGTCCCCAAACTTTTTAAACAGGGGGCCAGTTCACAGTCCCTCAGACTGTTGGGGGGTTGGACTAAAGCTTGAAAAAAATATGAACAAATTCCTATGAACACTGCACATATCTTATTTGTAGTGCAAAAAAACAGGCAAATAATATAATATTTAAAATAAAGAACAAGTTTAATTAACATAAACGTATTAGTATTTCACAGGCTCCCCTCATCACAGACTCCTCTCCATCACAGACTCCCCTCATCACAGACTCCTCTCCATCACAGACTCCCCCATCACAGACTCCTCTCCATCACAGACTCCCCCCATCACAGATTCCTCTACATCACAGACTCCTCTCTATCACAGAGCCCCCTCATCACAGATCCCCCCCAATCATAGCCCCCCCCAATCACAGACCCCCCCATCTCCCCCATCACAGATCGCAGCACAGATCTCCTCCAGCACAGATCTCCCAGCACGAATCTCCCCAGCACAGATAGCAGCACAGATCTCCCCCAGCACAGATCGCAGCACAGATCTCCCCTAGCACAGATCTCCCCCCAGCACAGATCTCCCCCAGCACAAATCTCCCCAGCACAGATCTCCTGCAGCACAGATCTCCCCCAGCACAGATCTCCCCAGCACAGTTCTCCCCCAGCACAAATCTCCCCAGCACAGATCTCCCCCAGCAAAGTTCGCAGCACAGAGTTCCCCCAGCAAAGATCACAGCACAGATCTCCTCAGCACAGATCGCAGCACAGATCTCCCCCAGCACAGATCGCAGCACAGATCTCCCCCAGCACAGATCTCCTCCAGCACAGATCTCCCCCAGCACAGATCACAGCACAGATCTCCCCAGCACAGATCTCTCCAGCACAGATCTTCCTCAGCACAGATCAAAGCACAGATCTCCCCCAGCACAGATCTCCCCCAGCACAGATCACAGCACAGATCTCCCCCAGCACAGATCTCCCCAGCACAGATCTCCTCCAGCACAGATCTCCCCAGCACAGATCTCCTCCAGCACAGATCTCCTCCAGCACAGATCTCCCCCAGCACAGATCTCCCCCAGCACAGATCTCCCCAGCACAGATCTCCTCCAGCACAGATCTCCTCCAGCACAGATCTCCCCCAGCACAGATCTCCCCAGCACAGATCTCCCCAGCACAGATCTCCTCCAGCACAGATCTCCCCAGCACAGATCTCCCCAGCACAGATCTCCCCAGCACAAATCTCCTCCATCACAGATCTCCTCCAGCACAGATCTCCCCCAGCACAGATCTCCTCCAGCACAGATCTCCCCCAGCACAGATCTCCCCAGCACAGATCTCCTCCAGCACAGATCTCCCCCAGCACAGATCTCCCCCAGCACAGATCTCCTCCAGCACAGATCTCCTCCAGCACAGATCTCCCCCAGCACAGATCTCCCCCAGCACAGAATCTCCCCCAGCACAGATCTCCCCAAGCACAGATCTCCCCCTGTACAAATCTCCCCCAGCACAGATTGCAGCACAGATCTTCTCAGCACAGATCTCCCCAGCACAGATCTCCCCCAGCACAGATCGCAGCACTCCCCCTCCGCTTATTCACACAAGATACGAAGCATGGCAGGTCCGTACAAAGGGCAGATGTTTTGTGCACTGGTACAGATGCTGATGAGACAGTGGTACACTGTGACAGCTGTTTTGTGCACTGGTACAGATGCTGATGAGACAATGGTACACTGTGACAGATGTTTTGTGCGCTGGTATAGATGTTGGATATCCCCATGACTAAGCGCCAGAGGGTGGAGCAAAACTCCTTGGAGGCGTGGCCTGGTAGGAGGCCAGGCTGAGGTTGTCTCTCTCATTCCACCATAGGACCCCCCGTAGATGTGTGGCACCAGGGATCTTTCCTTTCTTCCTACACGTGTCTCTGTGTTGGCTCTCCCCGCTGAGCTCAGTGAGAGCTCACTGGGGGAGGGGAGCGGGGATGTGCGGCACCAGGGATCTTTCCTCTTTTCCTTCCAGTGACTACAGGAGTCGGGACAAGCTCCATTCCCATGCTGGCACTCCTACAGTAGTTGCAGCATCACCCACACTACTCCCCATAGTGATCGAGCCTGAGCAGCACACTAAACAAACCGTGGGTCACAGTCTCTGTTTACACAGTGTGAAGGCTGTGATTGGGCACAGTCATCAAGTGATCGGGAGGGCCAATCACAGAGCCCATGTCTCAATCTGTGATCTGCTGTGTTCTAAGGACACAGCCATCACAGGATCATGCCGCTGTGCGGCCTCCTGTTATGAGCGATGTACAGGTACGTCCACTCAGGATGGGGAAGGTCACAAACAGCTGTTTATGTACATTGGCCGGTTGGGAGGCGGTTAAATTGGACCTGTTGCTTCTCCCTGTGTAGGCAGTTTAACGGCCAGCCCACATTACCGCTAGCTATAGCAACCAATCAGATTCCATATTCCACTTTTCCAGAGCTGGTCAGAAAACAAAAGCTAACACTTGACTGGTTAGCAGCATAGACACCATTCCAGGTTTCAGAAATTAGCCACCATAGCGTGAAATTTTGCATAAGGGAATAAAATCATCCTTCCTGTGTGGGAGGAAGGGAGGAACGTAATGCTTGAGAAACTGAAAAAAATAAAGCAGCAGTTAACGTCAGGAGTGACCAGAGACCAGGTGAGTGAGGAAGTGACCTCTGACCTCAGGAACCATCTTTCTGCTTCCTCCAGGCTATTATCATCTTTTCCTGGAGCCACAAAGGACAGGAGCCAGGTATTTTTGGAAAATGGAAAGCTGGAGCGGATAAAGAACACAAAGACAATGGAATTTTTCCAATTTTTTTCCTTCAATCTCAAAAATAAGTGGAGAGAAACAGTGAAGTAAGTTGGTCCAGCAAGATGACAGAATCACAGGAGGAAAGGAAAGGGAAAGGGCCCATGAATGGTGACCCATGAATGCTGGAGAGGTTATTGACGCCACAATGGATCTGTGTGCTGGTTCTGCTGAGTGACTTTGCCGGACTTCTTTATTTCCATCCTTGAAGAGACAAACAGGAAGGTATACTGAAAGAAGACTTGTTATGCAGATGTTGAGTTACAGAGGGCAGCCAACAAATGGCTCAGAATTGGATCCAAACCCGTATGCTGCTTACACACTCACTGAAAGCAAATTGTTTCTCATTTTGCAGTTATTAAAGCAAACCTATGGCTTACCCATGCAGGTTCACTTTAAAGTGAATCCCTGTGACATACAAGTACTGAGGTGAGTATATTGCAACAACTTGGCAAAAAATTAAAATGATCAATCACCAAATTAGGATAATCAGTGAAAAAAATATATAAAGTCCAGTGAAGTGAAATTTTCTTTTTTCGATCCAAAAAAAAAAAAAAAAAAAAAAATTATATATATATATATATATATATATATATATATATATATATATATATATATATATATATATATATATATATATATATATATAGTCCAGTGAAGTGAATATGGATAAAACACTCCTTATGTGGCGATAAAAACACCAATGATAGTGGACCTCCACCATACAAAATGCACGCTTACCAGAGGGCAAGCAATATCAAGCCTGTAATCTAGATCGATATCCGGACATCGGACCAGCACCAACAGCAAATCACTTGATGAATTGTAAGGATAAGCTGGGAGATCAGGGCTCAGTGGAAAGGACCAACGATCCAGGTTATGGGAGGATGAAAAGAAACTCACCAGAGTGTGAATCCATAAAACAGCGATTTTATTATATGTAAAAAATATGCACTTACAACACAGTAGAAGGTCACAAACTCGTAGAAAAAATGCCGGCCGGCTAGCAGACACCAGTCCACATACACAATACACCGCAATGACGTCAGCACGTCTGCCTTTCAATGTGGATGGGTTTTTTTTCTTTTCAAAGTGGGTTTACAACCATTTCAAGAGTTCCCTTCACTGGAACTAAGGGGCCAAGCCCAACCCCTGAAAAACCATCCCACACCATAATCCCCCCTCCACCAAATGGTTTGGACCAGTGCCCAAAGCAAGGTCCATAAAGACATGGATGAGCGAGTTTGGGGTGGAGGAACTTGACTGGCCTGCACAGGGTCCTGACCTCAACCTGATAGAACACCTTTGGGATGAATTAGAGCGCAGACTGTGAGCCAGGCCTTCTTGTCAAAATCAGGTCCTAACCTCACAAATGCACTTCAGGAAGAATGGTCAAACATTCCCATAGACACACTCCTAAACCTTGTGGACAGCCTTCCCAGAAGAGTTGAAGCTGTTATAGCTGCCAAGGGTGGGCCAACTCAATAATGAACCCTACGGACTAAGACTGGGATGTCATTAAAGTTCATGTGCGTGTAAACGCAGGCCTCCCAATACTTTTGACAATATAGTGTATATGGGAGCTTACCGATGCTTGGATGTGGTGGGTGCATTCAATTTATTTTTAGGCTTTTTTCCTCTTTATTTTTATTTTCTTCATTGCAAGCTTGGCTCATCTTCTCAGAATGACAATAGGTCCTTATGCCTGAGACTTACCCATCCACCCATCACTGTTTTCTGTAGTGTCACAGGAACAAGAAGTGAGGTGAAATCTCCCCCAAAAGGGCCATGGGACAGAAGTAAAAACTATTCAGAATATTTAACCTTCCCAAAACTATAAAACATCGGTTTGTTATTTATTGCTGTATACGCTCCGTTAGGGAGATTCACCCTCTCTATTTGTCCTGTTTACCATTATCTCCAACAGCTCTGCTTAGCTCTGAAAAATCAGATCCAGCAGGTGTGAAATGGGCCTTAGGATTCTGGTGGACTGTCAGGGGGCGGTAAAACCATGGCTTAGCCACCTGTTTTTACGGCCTCCAGTCCACCAGTGTGAAAGAGGAGCCTCAATAACGGGGAAATCTTTCAATGAGGACACTAGTTCTGATGTCCCTGGTGGTAACAAGGGATTCCCTCACTTTTGAGGGATTTCCTCTCACTTCCTCTTGTGGCTATGGAACAGGAAATGAAGGGAAAAGTCCCCAATGGAGTTCTAACCCTCCCTTACTCTGTCAAAAACAACAGTATCTGTCAGTCTGTATATCAAATCAGTCTGTATATGCAGTAAAGCATGCTTGTTATTAGTCACTGTAAAACCTAATAAAACCTAAGGGGTTTATCCTGCACATTGTGTAAAAAGGCTGTTTGATCCTGTCTTCTCTGATCCTCCCCTTCTTCCACTGTCCACAATCCATCTGTTGATAATTCAAAGCCTTGGATACGCTCTGCACATGCTCAGTTTGGTATTTATTGCTAGAGAGTTTTTTTTTGAGAGGGCGCATGATCAGCACTGTCCAGATAGAGGGTCAGGGGTCATGCAGCCTCATAGAACAATCAGAGGAGAATAAAAACTCCTACAAGCTTTAACCAGCCACATATTTACTAAAATAATTGCATTTCCATGCTCTGTTTACTGTGGGAGACCAGATATAGTGAATGCAGGGTCCTGGGTTTAATGACACTTTAAAGCTGCATTCAGGGTTGCAACAGTCGCACTTGCAACGGGGCCTGGCATTCCGCCACTGTAGGGGGGGGCAGCAGGGTTGCTATTCACACATGGCTCTGCGCAGAGATCGTGTCTGTCATGAAACAGTAGCACAACAGAAACACCGGCATTAAAGTTCTATTTGCCCGTCCGTCCTCTCTCGCAGGGGATGAGAGAGGACACACAGCTGATCTCACTGCTCCTCCTTCTCCCCCCTCCCCTCTCCTGTGTGCTCCGCGGGAAATGTGAGCTCTTTAGCTTCACACTAGACTGCCCGCAGAGCACACAGGAGAGGGGAGGGGGGAGAAGGGGGAGCGGGGAGATCAGCATTGTGACCTCTCTCATCCCCTGCGAGAGAGGACGGACGGGCAAATAGAACTTTAATGCCGGTGTCTCTGTTGTGCTACTGTTCCATGACAGACTCCGATCTCTGCTCAGAGCACTGATGGACATTAATAGTATTCACTGATGGGCACTGATAGAAGGCACTGATGGGCACTGATAGGAGGCACTAATGGTCACTAATAGAAGGCATTTATGGGCACTTATAGGAGGCATTTATGGGCACTGATAGGAGGCACTGATGAGGAGGCACTGATAGGAGGCACTGATAGAAGGCATTGATGGGCACTTATAGAAGGCACTGATAGAAGGCACTTATGGACACTGATAGGAACCACTGATGTGCACTAATAAAAGGCACTGATGGGCACTGATAGAAGGCACTGATGGGCACTGATAGGAGGCACTAATGGGCGCTGATAGGAGGAATTTATGGGCACTGATATAAGGCACTGATAGGAGGCACTAATGGGCACTGATAGAAGGCACTAATGGGCACTGATAGAAGGCACTGATAGGAGGCACTAATGGTCACTGATAGAAGGCACTAATGGGCACTGATAGAAGGCACTGATAGGAGGCACTAATGGTCACTGATAGAAGGAATTGATGGGCACTGATAGAAGGCACTAATGGGCACTGATAGGAGGCACTAATGGGCACTGATAGGAGGCACTGATGAGCACTGATAGGAGGCACTGATAGGCCACATTGATGAGCACTGATAGGCAGCACACAGGAGAGGGGAGGGGGGAGAAGGGGGAGCAGTGAGATCAGCATTGTGACCTCTCTCATCCCCTGTGAGAGAGGACGGACGGGCAAATAGAACTTTAATGCGGGTGTCTCTGTTGTGCTACTGTTCCATGACAGACTCCGATCTCTGCTCAGAGCACTGATGGACATTAATAGTATTCACTGATGGGCACTGATAGAAGGCACTGATGGGCACTGATAGCAGGCAGTAATGGTCACTAATAGAAGGCATTTATGGGCACTGATAGGAGGCATTTATGGGCACTGATAGGAGGCACTGATGAGGAGGCACTGATAGAAGGCATTGATGGGCACTTATAGAAGGCACTGATAGAAGGCACTTATGGACACTGATAGGAGGCACTGATGTGCACTAATAAAAGGCACTGATGGGCACTGATAGAAGGCACTAATGGGCGCTGATAGAAGGAATTTATGGGCACTGATAGGAGGCACTGATAGAAGGCACTAATGGGCACTGATAGAAGGCACTAATGGTCACTGATAGAAGGCACTAATGGGCACTGATAGAAGGCACTGATAGGAGGCACTAATGGTCACTGATAGAAGGCATTGATGGGCACTGATAGAAGGCACTAATGGGCACTGATAGGAGGCACTAATGGGCACTGATAGGAGGCACTGATGAGCACTGATAGGAGGCACTGATAGGCCACATTGATGAGCACTGATAGGCAGCACTGATAGGAGGCACTAATGTGCACTGATGGGCTGCACTGATAGGTGGCATTGATGGGCACTGATAGGTGGTACTGATGGGCACTGAGGAACATTGATAGGCAGAACTCAGGCAGTATTGATGGGCTTTGATGGGCAGAATTGAAGAGTACTGATAGGTGGCACTGATGGACGCTGTTAGGCGGCATTAATGAGCACTGATAGGTGGTGCTGATAGGCAGAATTGATGGGCACTAATAGGTGGCATTAATAAGCATTGATAGGTAAAACTTGTAGGTGAAAGTGATGGGCGCTGATAGGCGGCATTGATGAGCACGGATAGGCAGCATTGATGGGCACTAATAGGTGGCATTGATGATCACTGATAGATGGCACTGATGGTTGGGGCACTGGTTATCAGTGTAAACAATTTACTGACATTCTTGACAGTTAACGGCAGTCCTTTCCTCACACAGACACAGCGTGGGAAGAAAGGGCTGCGGATAACCGGCAAGTCTGTTTACATGTGATCAGCTGAAAGGGCCACTGTGATTGCACTGGATGCATGTCCCAGGGGTCATGCGGGAAGCACGGTTTTGGGAAGATGTCCATGGACACCCTCCCAAAATTGGAAGCCCGGGGCTCGGATGGAAAGGGGGCCCATCATGGTTTTTTGCATCAGGGCCCTGAAGGTTCTAGTTACGCCTCTGCATGCGCGATTTTCGCTGCGACTCTCCCCGCGATTTTAAAATGTCCAGGTGTGAATGATGAATCGCAAAATGCACAGATGCCGTTTATTTGAATAGCACCCAAAAACGCGGTGCTGGCTTCTGGCACGATTGTCGTGCGATAAATCACGCTACAAGCGTTGCAAACTGCATCACGTGAAGCTTGTTGCCCCAAAAAAGTTTAGGAGCTTCTTTTGGACAACAAGCTTCATGCATTGTGGTTTGCCACCATTGCAGTACGATTTATCACAATCGTGGCAGAACTGCACCGTGTTTTTAGATGCCATTCAAATGAATGCCATCAAAACGCTCATGTGTGAATGCAGCCTAAGGTCCCTTTTACACGGGCGCCTCCGCCTAACAGAATCCGCTTGCTCAGCGGAAGATTGCTCCCAGTGGCGGCTGGTGCTCAAAATTTTTGGGGGGGCGCAAACAAACTGAAAATTACTTAACCCCCCATCAATTGCAGCCTCACTGTGCCCATCAATTGCAGCCTCACTGTGCCCATCAATTGCAGCCATTGTGTCCATCAAATGCAGCCACTGTGCCCATCAAATGTAGCCACTTGTGCCCATCATATGCATCCACTTGTGCCCATCAATAATTGCTGCCACTTAGCCTATCAATTGCCACCACTGTGCCCATCAATTGCTCCCACTGTGCCCCATCAAATGCAGCCACTATACCATATCAAATGCTGCCAGTGTGCCCCCACCGGTCTACCGTCTGCACTTACCTGTCTTGGTGGGACAGCTCCTTGATGCCTTCTCCCATCCTTTCTTCCCGTCCTCTGCTATTATTGGACGCCTGGCGTCCAATCACAGCATCTGTTGTTTCAGCCAATCAGGTGACGGGTAACAGTTCCAAGCACCTGATTGGCGGAGTGGCGGTTTAGTGTTAGGAAAGCGAATACTCATTCACTTTTCTAATACAGCTGAGTGACCTGCCAGCGCCCAGCATGGTGCTGGCAGGTCACCTTTTTTGATGCCTATTAGAGCCTATGGCTCTAATCAGGTGCTTCAAAACCACTTCCCGTCGCTGTAATTCAGACGCCCTGAGCCGGAAAAGGGGCCGGGCGCCTGAATAGGGGGTGGCAGCGGCGGCCATAGATAGATTCATGCAATGCAATCTATCTATTGGTGATAGAGGGGTGGCAGGAGAGGGGGGTGGGGCACGTGCGCCCTTATGGACGCACCACCACTGATCGCTCCGCTAATCCCCGCTAAGCAGGCAGATGACGGGTTCATGTCTGCTCCGCTGTGCAGATCAGAGACGGACAGAGTCCCGCTCTCCTCTATGGGGAAAATCGGGTGAAAACGGACCGCCTGTCTGTTTCCTTCCGATCCTATCCATTCAGCCAGACTAATGGAAAATAGGCAGTGGCAACCTGTCCATTAGGGTGCATGGGCACCCCCCCCCATCCATGCGTCCGACCCCCTGAACTACATACAGGGTGCCAGACCATGGATTCCAACGGGGGGAGTGTTTTTTTTTTTTAAGCAAGTGATTAGAGCCTGAGGCTCTAATAGACTTCAAAAAAGGGTGGGCTCGGGGTGCAGAGCACTGTGCTCCGACCCCCTCCCAGTTGTGTGAGAATAGTGAATAAATATTCACTATTCTCACGCTGATTCTCCTCCCAGTCAATCAGGAAGCGGGTCGTGAGGCTCATTTCCAAATTGGCCGTAAGGAGAAGTGATGTTATTGGTCAAGGGGAAGGAGGAGGAGGGAGGAGACGCGTGACCAGGGGAGAAGCAAGAGGAAGCCCGACGGATCCACCAGCCGCCGCTCCAGGGATGGCTCACCATCCAGCCCTCCCCGGCTCAAGGAGGGGAGATCGGAGTCTGGGCAGGACAGAGGTAAGCAGACCGTTTGTCTCCCGCGGCGGTGGGGAGGTGTTCCCGGTATTCCCCGCATTAATGTCTGTATCCCGGCTGAGGGGGGCAGGTGTTCGTTTGCCATCCCACTGAATTATCGAGCACCGGCCGCCACTGAAAATAGGACCATCACCCGTCTGGATTTTGCAGCCAGGATCGGATCAGTTAGCAGCGGGTGTCAGTGGACATGTGTCTGCTGACATCCGCCACTTCATAGAGAAGACTGGAGCGTCTGATCAGGTCCGCCTGAAAAACTGACAGGCGGACCTGATCAGAAAGCCCGTGTGAAAAGGTCCAAAGTCTCACTCCTCATGCTGCTTTTCCTGCTATACAAAAATCCAGAAGCATATCTCCCAACTTTTTGAGATGGGAATGATGGACACCTATCAGCAAAACCATGCAGGCATAGGACACACCCCCTGCCACACCCCCTTAAAGGAGAATTGTACAAAAAAAACCCAAGATTGGTTAAACCCACAATTGCTTTTTTACCACTACTATTCCTTTATATTTGCTTTTGGAATTTACAAATGCAGCAATTTAGAAATCAGATGAAAGGTTTAGTGCTGGAAAACACTTTTTGATAGATAAAAAGTGCATTTTAAAAACATCAATACAGTTTAGACCAAAATGAGGGACAAATAAGGAGGACAGAGGGACAGGGGGACATTGCTCCAAATCAGGGACAGTCCCACGAAATCAGGGACAGTTGGGAGGTATGTGAGATCACCCTCCTTATGGCAGATTAGTGCAACTATGACTTCAAAAGCAGAGATCTTGCCTGGGAGATATAAGAAATCAGCGGCGGATTTAACCTGTCAGCATTTGTCTGAAACCGAACTGTCAGTTTTGGGTGACGTGACCCTTTTGCTCAGTAGGCGATAAAACGATGCATCTTGCGTCCACTGCACCGGCAAAGAAGGGGTTAAGCGCGACACCACAGGAAACAGCATGTGCAAGGTTCTAATAGGGACAGCTCCGCACCAGATTGTGGCTGTTGTCTTCAGCTGCTGAGAATTATTTCTACAAGAGAAGAAGATTTAATTGTCCATGACTACCAGTGAAACAACTGTCACTTCTCTGCGGAGATGAGCGCCACTCGGAAACGCCATCCAGGGATCCTGCCGTGCTGGCACTGGAAGAAAGTTATCAATCTTCCTCAAAGAGCAGCTTGTTTTTAATGAGATGATTCGTTTATCTCCGAAGTTCCTCTGCTGATATTTTGTACCATGCCCTCAGAAGATCATTTAAAGAGCACCTGTGGCCTCCAATGTGACCCTGTATCATCAACAAGCTTGAGCGATCACCTGTGCATGGGGTCTAATAGCTTTGTAATAGATAGGAAACCATCAAACGAATGGGCCCTGCACATATTATAGGGGATAACTCCCCCCCTGCTGTAAATAATAAGGATTCACCAAAGAGCTCAGTGAGCATATGAATGCACAAGGCCATAGGCCAAGTCACAGAGCTGCTAAGTGCAATAGACATAAGATGGTCGGCTGAAGGGATGGGATTTCAAGTCAACCATTCTGAGAATATTTTTAGGAGCTTTTGTAGACAGATGTTAGTAGAAAACTTGATCTGTAAGACCGTTTTACATTAATGACCCTGTTACTAAATTACTACTGGGAATGCTCACCTGCCCTTATATCCTCGCTCTCTCACTGGCTGGGCTACACCTGCCCTTATATCCTCGCTCTCTCACTGGCTGGGCTACAGCGTCCCGTAGAAGTCCGAGTGACGAAACGTACGTAGGGCGTGGCTTTTGACTGAACGCCTTGCTGACATCTCCCTGCAAAGCTGACGCTTAGGAACATCTTTGTAAGCATTGTACACCGCTCATTTTTTCTATTACAATGTGGGTACCCTTTTTATCTGACCTAATAAATAGTGGTTTTAAACGGTTTGACACTATGGAATCCTTTCTTCTTATGTCCTTATGATATCATCCTGGTCCTGGTCTTGCCAAGCACTGCTGCACAGTGGCACATACTGTGACTACTCGTTACCCCTGCAGGGGATATACAGCTGCACTAGACACCTTGGATGCGATTTATTGCACTCATTATGCTTCTCATGTTTAAATCACCAGTCACTTTAACCCACAGGAGTGGTAATAACTGCCATACATACTTCACTTAAAGGAATACACACGTGACACTTTTGATAAAACTGTATATATGCAGACATTTCTTCTGCAACTTTGGGACAGCGCCACACTCAAACACTTTTCTTTTATCCTTGGGAGACTACCTGCAGCTTTAAGGAATTCTTTTTGGGGTCCCAGCTCCTGCCCGGGGACCTCTGGCCTAGCCTCCTGAAAGCTCATCTGAGGATCCAGGACACAGGCAACAAGTACAGAAGCTGAATGGTATTGCAGGGGGCAACACAGGACACAACGGGGTTCAATCACTGAAACTGGAGAGTGCAAAATCTAGTTCAGATGTGCATGGTAGCCAATCAGCTTCTAACTTCAACTTGTTCAATCAAAGCGGTAGTAGAGCCTGTTTGTTATTTTTACGTACAGGTAAGCCTATAATAAGGCTTATCTGTAGGTACAATGAATATCTCCTAAATGTACACAGTTAAGGAGATATTCACCCTGCATGCAGCCACTGACGTCACCGGCGCATGCGCTCTGAAAGTCCAGCATACCGTGCCGGACGTTCAGGGCTTCTGGCTGGAACCGAGGGCTCCCGTGTGCATGCACTATAGTGATGGCATTGCGGCTTCGACCACTCACAGCGCTGGAGCCCGCAAACCTGGAAGAAAGGCCAGGGGAAGATGTTATAGGGAGGCTTTGTTCTAAGGAAAGTATTTCATAATATGCTAGTACGCGACGCATACAAGCTCATTATGCCATTGTCTTACAGTTTTTTTTTGGCATTCTGCAGCGGTTTACTACCGTTTTAAGCTTTGACCAAAGAAAGCTGAAAGCTGATTGGTTTCTATGCAGAGTTGCACCAGATTTTGCACTCTCCAGTTTTAGTAAATCCACCCCACAGAGTAACTGCCATGTGGATTCCAGAGACTTTTCTTTGTCCTATATGGGAGAGTTTACAGCAGTACATCAAAGATTATACTCCTTTTGAGGAGTTCCTGTTTGGAATCTAGTTACTATTCACATTATAGAGCAGTGGTTTCTAAACTGCGGCCCGAGGGCTGGATTATTGCATTTTGCTAGCCTTAATCTGGCCCTTAGGGCACTATTCCTTCCACTGACACTAACAGTGGGGCATAATTCCTGCCACAGATGCTGATAGGACATTATTCCTCCCACTAATATCAATGATGGGGCACAATTCCTCCCACTGACACCAGCAATGAGACACTGTTTCCTTTACTGATGCCAATGATAGTGAACTACTCCTCGTCCTACTGACCACCAAGCCTAAGGCCATGCTTATTCATTCTGATGTTGGGGCATTTTCTACCCCCGCTGGCCACAATCCAGCCCTCCCAAAGTCTGAAGGACAGTGAACTGGCCCTTTGGTTAAAAAGTTTGGAGACCCCTGTTCTAGAGGGTGGTTCTCACCCTGAAGGAGCAGATCAGAGTTTGAATCCTCCAGTACCCATTGTTAGAAGTTTTTCCGGAGCATCCCAACGCTCACCCTCACCCTATCCCAGTTCTTTCAGCAAAATAAACCAAAAAAACACATGTGTGGCCTGTTTTCTGACTCGAGTGACTGTGAAGTACCATGTGCTTGGCTGCTGTGTGCCTATCAGGGAATGGAACCTGGGACCAATTGTCCAGACCAGTCCCAGTTCTAAGCTACAGGAGAAAAGCCTGTGCTGATCAGTGGTGCTGATCCATGGCCTTGGTACCCCCCCTGGTGCCACCACTAAGGGCCACTGAGGACTGTGGAAGATGGACAGACCTGAACAGTGACAGACAAGTCACCTGGATGAATTTCTATGTAAAACCGGACCCCCAAAACTCTTTCTGCTCTCACATAAACTGTCACCTGAAAGTAGCTTACAAAGAGCTCTGAACGAGAGAGGCAAAAGAAGTATGGAGGTAACCATTACTGTTTGCTCTGAAATTGCTCAAAGCCTGGCTGTCATGCTTAGTCTCTGGCTTAAATAGTCAGGAATGCAAGTATGTCCAACCACCATCTACTGTAATGTCTAAAGCCAGCTTTATAAGACTGCTCAGATTGCTCTGCTACTAAGCCCTGGTAAAACGAAAGCATTCCTGAAAGAAAAACGGATGCTGCCACTACTACTTCTCCTGCAAATGCTAGTTGCCTGGCTGTCATGCTGAATCTCCTACTTCAATAGGGTCAATGACTCAAATCAAGACATTTGACTTTCCTGAAATACTTGTTTTTCTAGATCTGTGACTCATTATGAAGCCAGGGAATCAGCATAAAGGGGCCAGGCAACTCACATTTTCAGAACCATGTCAGCCTCTATACTACCTTTTGCACACCGATGTGATCATTTTTATGTTTATACACAGGATCTTGGTGGCAGAGGCTGGCAGAAAGATCCTGAGTAAAAAGCACAAGTTATGATCCACAGAGACCTAGCATATCCACATGTAAAGGTGCATAACATGCGTATGTGCAAACGCACGTCAAATTCTTCTTCATCATCTGTTAGCTGCTAGTGTTCCAATTTACAAATATACGCTCGTATGCACTTATGTATACACGGATGTAAGCTTATATTACTGAAATCAAATGTTCTACTTTTATACAGCTCTGAACCCAGCTACAGTATCTCACAAAAGTAAGTACACCCCTTACATTTTTGTAAATATTTGATTCTATCTTTTCATGTGACAACACTGAAGAAATTACACATTACTACAATGTAAAGTAGTGAGTGTACAGCTTGTATAACAGTGTAAATCTGCTATCCCCTCAAAATAACTCAACACACAGCCATTAATGTCTAAAACACTGGCAACAAAAGTGAGTACACCCCTAAGTGGAAATGTCCAAATTGGGTCCAATTAGCCATTTTCCCTCCCCGGTGTCATGTGACTCGTTAGTGTTACAAGGTCTCAGGTGTGAATGGGGAGCAGGTGTATTAAATTGGTGCTATCACTCTCACTCTTTCATACTGGTCACTGGAAGTTCAACATGGCACCTCATGGCAAAGAACTCTCTGAGGATCTGAAAAAAAAGAATTGTTGCTCTACATAAAGATGGCCTAGGCTATAAGAAGATTGCCAAGACCCTGAAACTGAGCTGCAGCATGGTAGCCAAGATCATACAGCGGTTTAACAGGACAGGTTCCACTCAGAACAGACCTCGCCTTGGTCGACCAAAGAAGTTGAGTGCATATACTCAGCGTCATATCCAGAGGCTGTCTTTGGGAAATGAGTGCTGCCAGCATTGCTGCAGAGGTTGAAAGGGTGGGGGTCAGCCTGTCAATGCTCAGACAATACACCGCACACTGCATCAAATCGGTCTGCATGGCTGTCGTTCCAGAAGGAAGCCTCTTCTAAAGATGATGCACAAGAAAGCCTGAAAACAGTTTGCTGAAGACAAGCAGACTAAGGACATGGATTACTGTAACCATGTCCTGTGGTCTGATGAGACCAAGATAAACTTATTTGGTTCAGATGGTGTGAAGCGTGTGTGGCGGCAACCAGGTGAGGAGTACAAAGACAAGTGTGTCTTGCCTACAGTCAAGCATGGTGATGGGAGTGTCATGGTCTGGGGCTGCATGAGTGCTGCGGGTACTGGGGAGCTACAGTTCATTGAGGGAACCATGAATGCCAACATGTACTGTGACATACTGAAGCAGAGCATGATCCCCTCCCTTTGGAGACTGGGCTGCAGGGCAGTATTCCAACATGATATTGACCCCAAACACACCTCCAAGATGACCACTGCCTTGCTAAAGAAGCTGAGGAAAAAGGTGATGGACTAGCCAAGCATGTCTCCAGACCTAAACCCTATTGAGCATCTGTGGGGCATCCTCAAATGACAGGTGGAGAAGCGCAAGGTCTCTAACATCCACCAGCTCCATGGTGTCATCATGGAGGAGTGGAAGAGGATTCCAGTGGCAACCTGTGAAGCTCTGGTGAACTCCATGCCCAAGAGGGTTAAGGCAGTGCTGGAAAATAATGGTGGCCACACAAAATATTGACACTTTGGGCTCAATTTGGACATTTTCACTTAGGGGTGTACTCACTTTTGTTGCCAGCAGTTTAGACATTAAAGGCTGTGTGTTGAGTTATTTTGAGGGGACAGCAAATTTACACTGTTATACAAGCTGTACACTCACTACTTTACATTGTAGCAAAGTGTCATTTCTTCAGTGTTGTCACATGAAAAGATAGAATAAAATATTTTTTAAAATGTGAGGGGTGTACTCACTTTTGTGAGATACTGTAAGTGTGCACTCCCATTGACAACATTGACCCTGTGTTAAGATCAAGAAAATGCTACACGGCTACAAATGCAACGTGTTTTTTGCCTGTTTGCCCCTGTGTAAGGGGTCTGTTTATCTCAGGAAAGGTTGAAGGATTTGTAAGTTCATCTAATGTGGCTGCAGTCCCAGCACTCTTTCTGTTCCCTTGTCGCTTGCTGCCACCTGGTGGACAAATTATAAATATAATATTCAGCCTTCAAAAGAAACAACATGGTTTTTTTTTCTATGCAGGAGGCTCATTTTTCCTGACAGACTCCATGGCAGCCTACGTATGGGTTAATCCCGCCTCTCATACCTCATAGGACCCCACTCCCATAAATCTTTGCTTCTAGACAGAGACTGTGTTCCTTTTTTTGTCCTCCTCCTAGGACCAAGTGTATCTCTTACCTTATGAAGTTTTGTGGATCCAGTCCTGGTGGTTCGCACGTGTTTGATGATGGCGGTGTCTTGTTGGAGTCCAGCGTCCCCAGCTATTAGCAGGGCGGACATACGGGGTTCACTCTGATGCCTGAAGAGCTGATTATACCGGCCATTGGCTGGGGAGCGGCATCTCGGCCAATCGTCCCAGCTATTAGCGGGAGGCCTCCCTCATTATTACCCCGGTCGTGCGGTGAGCGCTCCTCTTGCTCCCATTCCAGGATGGATCCCCTCAGGTGCCGTGGTAATGTATACTTCTGTCTATGAATTTTTTTTTGGCAGCCTGTTGTGTGTGTTTGTTTTGTCCGAAATGCCTTTTCCTATGGCCATGGCGGCTGGGACGCATCTGCGTTCCAGTCCGCCGCTTCCCCGCTCCGACTGCGCAGCTGCGAAGTCTCGATTGAGATCGAGGCTTGGTTCGCACCTGCGCAGTCTGCGCGCGATGACGGCAACTGCGCATGCGCGCGAGCGCCGTGGAGCGGCGTCGGTCACAGCGTAGGGACGCTGTGGCCGCGATGACGTCATCACAGGCGGCAGATTCAAATAGCTGTCACATACAGCTATGCTTTGGGATGCTCTTTCGCTCAGGCAGCGGCTTCCCTGTGTCCATCTCTCTGGCTTCTGAGGTAAGGAGCTTTGTTGTACCTTCCTGTGTCTAGGTCTCTTTCTCCAAATAGGGGAAAGAGAAAGTGAAAGTATACATTGGTAGTTATTGGTTTCTTATTGATTGTGTTTGCAGTCCTTTGTTTCTGTCGCCATGGATGTCTCACCGCCCCCTAGTGGCCAACCCTTACACCGCAGGTAGGATGAAGTATTTTTAAATTTTTCATTCTGCCTGTATTGTTTGGAGTACTATTTAGGAACAAGGTATTATTTTCTTCCCCTTCAGCCCTTCTAGGTCTGAACCACAGCTATCGGCACATAAAGAAAAAGACCAGTCTAGGTCTCATCATCACCAGTCTACGTCAGGTTCTAGACGTACTAGGTCATCTTCCAGACACCGCAAAGAGGGGTCAAGGTCTAAATCTAGCCATCATTCCCCCCGCCATTCCAGCCGCCCTGAGAGGAAAGCTTGCTGGGGATGTAAAACTCAGGTCCCAGAGGGTAAATCTCTCTGTGAGTTGTGCTTTTCAAGAGCCACAAAGGAAAGAGGTGCTGATGACCAGCAAGTGGAGGCTCTGGTCAGGAAGGTGGTCCAGGAATCTCTTAATAAAGCAGATCTTGACCGAGCAGTAATTCCTCCTTCTGTTATAACTCCAGTTGCTGAAGATATGGAGTCCGAAGTTCCAGGCCCATCTCATCATAGTCTCTCTTTTAGCGGCTCCTCGGACAGCGAAGCAGAGATAATTGAACCTGGTGCAGGTTTTGACTTTTCCCTGGTTCCCCAACTAGTCAGGGCGGTTAAAGACGCATTGAGATGGGAGGAACCAGTAGAAGCACCCTCTAAACAGAGGAAATACTTTAAACACCTTAAGAAGGATCGCCCGAACTTCCCCTTCCTGGGTGAACTGGGTGAAATTATCCTGGATGAATGGGGTAAAGTTGATAGGAAAAACTCTTTAATTTCCAAGATTGCGAAGATGTATCCTTTCAAGAATGATGAGGTAAAACATCTTGAATCAGCCCCCCTTGTTGATGCAGCTCTCATGAGGCTGGTGAGACATGTTACGCTCCCTCTAGAGGATACCGTCTCTTTCAAGGATGGTTTGGAGAGGAAGATTGATACGGACTTAAAACGTATCTATATCATGGCAGGGATGGCTTGTAAACCGGCTCTGGCCCTCGCAGCTTTGTCAAAAGCCATGGAGTCCTGGACGGATGATGTGGGTGCAGCTCTAGGAAGTGTGTCTGAGGACTTATTCAAGAGCTCTCCAATACATGAGCTGAAACTGGCTTCGGTCAGCCCCGTCAAGTGGTCTGGACACTTCCAAGTCCTTTTGATACGATGCCTGTCCAGGTAGTGCAAGTAGGGGCTCGTTTACTCCGGTATCAGCACGTCTGGGCAGCCTCGATTCAAGATTACTGGACCGTCAAAACGGTCTCCTCAGGTCACACTTGGGTTTTCACCAATCCACCCAGTCACCGGTTTGTGCCTACGGTCCTTCCGCTCTCAGAAGAAAAAAGACAAATTCTTCTATCTTATACAGAATCCCTGATTGCCCAAGGGGCCGCCATTCAAGTTCCATCAGAAGAAAAATTTCTTGGAATTTATTTCCCCCTTTTCATGGTCCTCAAAAAGAGTGGCTCTTGGAGGCCAGTAATCGACCTTACACATCTAAATTCCTTCATCAAGAAGGAAAAATTCAAGATGGAAACCCTGCTGACAATCCGACAAACAGTTCAACCAGGAGATTGGCTGGTCTCCATAGACCTGAAAGACGCCTACTTTCATGTGCCGATCGCAAAAGATTTCCAGAGGTATCTCCGATTCGCAGTAGGCCAGAGGCATCTCCAATTCACTTGTCTCCCATTCGGGCTCACAACATCGCCTCGAGTGTTTTCGAAGCTCTTATTGGCGGTAGTTGCTCTAATCCGAGTAAGAGGCATCCGGTTACACCATTACTTGGACGACCTACTCCTACTGTCTCAGGACAGGGAACAGATTTTGTCACATCGGGACCAAGTCATATCTACTCTGACAGAGTTCGGTTGGCTATTGAACAGGGAGAAAAGTCACCTAGTTCCGACACAAACTCTAGTATTCCTCGGGGCCCTATTCAACACAGTGGAGAGCACCATCTCTCTTCCTTTGGAGAAGATTCCGGTAATTCGAGAGAGAATTCGCCTAGCATTGTCAGCAACTCTCCTCAGAGCCTCTCAGTGTCTCAAAATAATCGGCACTATGGTAGCCACAGCCCCCATGGTGAAGTGGGCGCAATGGAAAATGCGGCCCTTTCAGAAGGGTTTTCTCCAGCAATGGGATCCAGGGTCTCGAGACCATCTGGTGCGGGTAACCACCTCCATGCGGGAGAGCCTCCCTTGGTGGCTGCTACGGAAAAACCTCCTCAATTGTCACTCCATAGCTCCTGTCTCCTGGATTACAGTGACAACGGATGCGAGCAACAGAGGTTGGGGCGCTCTCTGTCTGACGGAGATAGCCCAGGGCAGGTGGGACTTCCCATCCCAAGGGATAGTCTCAAATGTCCTGGAGCTCCGAGCTGCCTTCCGTGCCCTTCAAGCTTTTCTCCATCTGATATCAGGAGCCTCAGTTCTCCTGAGACTGGACAACACGACCGCAGTGTCATACATCAAGAGACAGGGGGGCACCCGCAGTCTCGCCTTACTGAGGGAAGTAAGCCCGATCATGTCCTGGGCCCAGATGTACTTAACAAATCTATCCGCTGTTTATCTTCCAGGAATTCAAAATGTCCAAGCGGACTTCCTTTCAAGAGTCACCCTGGACAACAACGAGTGGTCCCTCCACACCGAAGTTTTCGATTGGCTCCTGTCTCTAGGGATGATGCCGGAAGTGGATCTGTTCGCATCCCCATGCAATTTCAAGCTGGGGAAATATTACACGAGGTGTCGCTGTCCCCAGGCCTTCGGAGTGGATGCCCTGACGGACCAGTGGAAATTCCACAGGGCCTATGCCTTTCCCCCAGTTCCAGTCATTCTTCGTTTCCTCTCGAGGCTCAGGTGGGAGAATGTCGAGGTACTGGCAGTGGTTCCGTTTTGGCCCAACAGGCCATGGTTTCCTCTCCTGATGCAGCTCAGTTACCGAGAACCGGTCCCTCTCCCGTCCAGACCAGATCTCCTGCTGCAGGGAGCGTCTCTTCACCCTTGCCCATCCCAGCTCCATCTGATGGCTTGGTGGTTGAGAGGAGAAGGTTGGAAGCTCTAGGTTGTCCTAGTACAGCTATTGCTACATTGTTGAATGCCAGAAGAGCGGGCACCAACAGAGTATATCAGAGGATTTGGGCGAAGTTTGCGGACTATGTGATTTCCACCAATGGATCCTGTAGTAATCCAAGGATTCAGGACATTTTAGGTTTTCTACAAACTGGCCTGGATCTGTCCCTATCGGTGAGTTCCTTGCGGGTCCAGGTTTCGGCAATCTCAGCCTTCACAGGCGTATCATGGGCCAGACACCCCCTTACTAGGCAGTTCTTCAAGGGAGCAATAAGGCTTAGGCCTCAGAAAAGACCAAGATTCTCTAAATGGGATCTCCCTCTCGTCTTGGATTTCTTCTCAAAAAAGGAAATACGGCATATGGATCAGTCATCAATTAGAGAGCTTTCTCTCAAAGTGGTCTTTCTAGTGGCCATAACATCGGCCAAGAGAGTTTCTGAAGTTGGATCCCTAGGATACAAAGAACCTTTTCTTACCTTCTTCCCAGACCGGGTAGTCTTGATCCCCATGTTAGGATCGAATCCTAAAGTAACAACCATCTTCCATGAAAATCAGGAGATTGTCCTCCCTACTTTCAGATCCACTGAGGACTCTAATGTTCACCCTCTAGATGTTGGGCAGGTTCTGAAACAATACCTAGAAGCCACAGCTTCTTTCCGCCAGTCTGATTATCTGTTTGTGCTTTTTCACGGCAAGAACAAGGGTTTACGGGCTTCCTCCAGAACCATCGCATCATGGATCGTTCAAGCTATCCAATGGGCATACAGGTCTAAGGGTTTGGCTCCTCCGGAGGCGGTAACCGCTCATTCTACCAGGAGCGTCTCTACATCATGGGCAGCATCCCGACATGTGTCTCCAGATGTAATCTGTAAAGCGGCCTCATGGTCATCAATTAACACTTTTATGACACACTATTGTGTAGAACCGGCTTCTTTGTCTACGGTTAACTTTGGTTTGCACGTATTATCTGTTGATGATGCCAATTAAACCTTTTTTTCTTTAACCAGCAATTGCCCACCCGGGTGTGTATGGCTAGTTATTTCCCATACGTAGGCTGCCATGGAGTCTGTCAGGAAAACGGAAAATTTATATCAAATACTTACCGTAATTTTCCTTTCCTGATGGACTCCATGGCAGCAGGAGTTCCCTCCCAGTTGCTGGAGTAGGCTAAGTTACGGAACACAGTCTCTGTCTAGAAGCAAAGATTTATGGGAGTGGGGTCCTATGAGGTATGAGAGGCGGGATTAACCCATACGTAGGCTGCCATGGAGTCCATCAGGAAAGGAAAATTACGGTAAGTATTTGATATAAATTTTCCGTTTTACTTATCACATGCTTGTAGTCATTGCTGAACTTTCAGCAGGTTTTTTTCCTACCATGTGCAGCCAAAAACTTCAGCGTGGATGTCACACACAGTGTTTATGAAAAGATGATTATAAGCCCCCGTTCACCCTGAATGCGGCTTTAAAATCGTACGACTTTACTTGAAATCACACAATTTCAAAGCCGCAGGTCAGTGCGACTTCAGGTGCGACTTGGCTGACATCTCTTTGACTTCATGCACAGATCTCTATGCAAGTTGCATCTGAAATTGCAAAAAAAGTTGCACCGGTGTGAACGGGGGCTCAAGGAGCACTACATGCAGCTTCTCTTGGATCTATGTGTGTACATAGAGGGCTTTTTTTTGTAGCATTAGGCAGCTGTGTTAACATGTCTCAACGTGCGTTTCCATTGTGCATTGACATGTGTTGACATATGTTTCATTGTGGTTTTCATTTAGGATTTAGAGTGTACAGGGTTAAAAGCCATTGACCAAGGCTTGTTAATACCTGTTGCCAGTACGTCACATGTTTTATGCATGGTAATGCACTGCCATTCGCTTCTATGGGCCTTTTAACACACTAAAATGCAGACAAAAATTAATATTTCCAGCAATTACCAGCACTGTTTTGATTATGGGGAACCTGGACACGTGCGTTTTAGCATGTTGTAACACATGTGTTAAAATACAACAGTGTACAAAGAGTAAGTACTGTAAGCCAAGGGTGCTGCTAAAGTCCCAAAAGTCCCAGAGCACCCCTGGGAACACCTAGGGTAGAGGTCAAATATTAAATACAGATCATGTTCTTTTTTTTTTGTCCTCCCTAATTCTTCTATTTTCCCTCCTTTGCTCTCTCCTTGATTTTCTAAGGCTCCTTTCATACTAGCTCCCCTAAAAAGCGATATGTGTGGATCTCTCTTGAAAAAAAAAAAAACAGTATTTCTGTCTGCAATACAATACATGTCTCATTTGCCATACTGATCACTTTCTCCCTCTAGTGGCCAGTTTCCTTCATTACACTTCACAATCCCCAATTCACTGTTCACAGCTGCTAAACTACATGACAAGGATCTCCAAACTTTCTAAACAAAAGGCCAGTATACTGTCCTTCAGACTTAGGGGGGCCGGACTGTGGCCAGTGGGAATAGAACATTTTTCTGGCATCAGCAGGAGTGAACAGTGCCCCATTTTTGGTATTAGGGGGAGGAATAGTGCTCAATTGTTGGTGTCAGTGGCAGGAATTATGCCCCCTTTTTGGTGTCAGAGGGCAGAATAGTGTCTCATATAAGTGGCATGAATAGTGTCCCAAGGGCCAGATAAAGGCAAGCAAAGGGCCGCATCTGGCTCCCAGGCCACAATTTGGAGAACCCTGCTATATCTTAAACAGCAAATCTGCAACGGTAATGCACTAGCACAGTAGTCCATAGCCATACTTATATTTCAGTTTGCTGCAGTAAAATTATAAAAACTGTTATCTGCCAATTGCTAATCATTACTGTACTTTGCACATAGCCATTGTATTTACTACTCCTTTATTAAAGCAAACCTGGAATGACACAGAAGCTGTTACATTACAGTGGGCATTACTTTAATAATGAGGAAACGTGTTGGGGAGGAGTTACTAGTGCTGACGCCACACCTCCATACGATCCTGGGTCGGCAGTGACTTTTCATGTAAGATTTTTTTTTGCTTTTATTTATTGTTTTATATCTATTCAAATTCACATTAACCACTTACCGACCAGCCGCCGCAGTTTTACTGCAGCAGAATGGCACCCGCTGCTCGCCCCCTGGAGCCGATGCGAGTGCCCGGCGGTCACGATCACCGCCAGGCTCCCGCGATCGCTGGTCGCACACTGAGAACCGGGATCTGTGTGTGTAAACACACAGTTTTTGGTTCTCTGAGGGGAGAAGAGACTGATCGTATGTTCATAAAGAGTATGAACAGAGATCTGTCTTCTCTCCTACACAATCCCCTCCCCCCTTCAGTTAGAACACACACTAGGGAACACAATTAACCCCTTAATCGCCCCCTAGTGTTAACCCCTTCCCTGCCAGTGACATTTTTACAGTAATAGTGCATTTTTATAGCACTGATCGCTGTATAAATGTAAATATGGGCGTGACTGCACTAACTTCAAGTGAAATAAGAAAAAGCAGCTAGAAAAAAATGTGACAAACATATAAAGCATAAACAGTGAATGTTGTAGCGCTAATACATGTGCACATTAATATTCAAATGCAACCGTGCAAAAGGTCAAGTGTTCAAGTGACAAGTATAAAAGGACAAATGTGATAAAGTCCAATGATTAGAATCTGTTATAGATGGCCCATATGTTATCCACAAAAAGATGGTAGGAACTGGGACGTATTGTATTGACACTGTCCAACCAGAAAAACATCAAGATGGTACTTTGTCAATAGAAGGAAGAGGTATATATACTTCTTACCAGAACTGGTGGACTCAAGTGTCAGTGACAAAGAGACATATAGGCATGGGTCCTGGAATCGGCGGACATATGAAACTCCAAACAATCCACAGCCTTCACCAACATTGGGGATAGCCACCAGATGGACCTCAGATGGCAAAGACACCAGGACTGGATCCAAAAGGTCAGAACGCAACTGGACAGCAGGGCAATCTCTCACCCGGGTAGTATGAAAAAAAGGAATGCTTCCAATAGTGTAGATGAAAAAAGCATTGTTTTTTATTGATAAAAACTGGCATACAATAATAAAAAACTGTAATCACAAGTTAAAAGTTTTTGGGCAATGTGAGGAGCGGTAAGCCTGGCCTGATGCATTTCGACCAAAAAGGCCTTCAACTGTATATATGCCAGTGGTCCCAAAAATGTGTCAAAAGTGTCCGATGTGTCCGCCATAATGTCGCAGTCCCGATAAAAATCGCAGATCGCCGCCATTACTAGTAAAAAAAATAAATAATTATTTATTAATTATTTATAATTAAAAATGTCATAAAACCTCCCCCTATTTTGTAAACGCTATATTTGCGCAAACCAATCAATATATGCTTATTGCGATTTTTTTTTTACCAAAAATATGTAGAATACATATTGGCCTAAACTGAGGAACATTTTTTTTATATATATATTTTTGGGGGATATTTATTATAGCAAAAAGTAAAAAATATTGCATTTTTTTCAAAATTAACGCTCTTTTTTGTTTATAGCACAAAAAATAAAAACTGCAGAGGTGATCAAATACCAGCAAAGGAAAGCACTATTTGTGGGAAAAAAGGATGTCAATTTTGTTTGGGTGCAACATCGCATGACCGTGCAATTGTCAGTTAAAGCGAAGCAGTGCCGAATCGCAAAAAGCGCTCTGGTCAGGAAGGGGGTAAAATCTTCCGGGGCCGATACTAATACTGCAGTATTACTTTGGCTCCCGGTGAGCTTCATTTATCCTAGTTTAATCCTACTGAGAAGTGCTTTTGGGTGTGGATATTGGGTGAAGTCCTTATGCTTGCTGTGAATGGCAGATTTAAAGATATAGGCGTGTATGCTCTCTGGTCAGTGTTCACTGCACAAGGAGGTGGTGGCTGACCTCTGAACACGTTTGGAAACATTAATTTCACTATAGGAGGTGTTGGATCTCCTCTGCAATACTTCTTCACAAGACTTGATTTTTGGAATGAGACTTTCTTTTCACATATGATTGCTTTTACTATTAATCGACACTTGTACAGTTCTTTTAGTTTAGTTTTATCGGCTATATATTTGTTGTTCATTTTTGGTACTGCACATTTTATTTACATTTTACTGATTGTTGTACACTGAATGTTACAGGTAGAATGTGTAAACTGTGTTTTAAAATATTAATAATATTAATTATAGCTGAAACAATACTGAAATAAATGGTAGAATTTAGAATATTATCATCATTTGTATTTTGCATACAAAGTGTCTCAGTGATGTCTTATTTTATGAAACAAAAAGACCAAATTCTTTGGTGGTTAGAATCCTACAGGACACATGACCCAATATTTGCATTCTTCTTGTATTTAGCACTATTTGTTCTTTGTAAGGTTAGGTTCATCAGGTTGTAAGGTTCATCCTGTCTTGCAAAATAACTTTTATTTATCTTGCAGGTGACTGGAGGCAATGTCCACTGATAACTTCCTTGGGTAATGCAGTTATCAAGGCCCTTTTATAATTGGACCTTGTTAATAGTTTGCTAATAGAACATCACTAGAAAATAATTTTCCCTGTATATACAGTACAAAGAGACCTTTCCTTTCCTTCTCCTTTCCTATCATTTCAAATCTCTTTATTTTATTTAATTTTTTCCTTTCTTTTATATCCATTGCCTTGCCTTCTCTTTTCTTTAATTACTTGCTTTATCTTTATTTTTCTTGTGCTCCTTTTCATCTTCTTGCCGTTCTTTTGCATTATCTATTTAGTCTCTTCCAATTGTTTTTTGTTTTTTTTCTTCCCATTTCCTTTCCTCTTCTTTCCCTTTTAATTCCTTTTTCCTTTATTTTTCTTTACCTTTTGTTTCCTTTTTTCTTTTCCCTTTCTCTTCTTTTTCTTTCCTCTTCCTTCCTTTCTTTTCCTCTCCTTTCCTCTTTTACAGTATGTAATGTCCTTTGTTTTCCTTTCTCTTTCTGCCCATTCCTTTCCTTTGTTTCCTTTCTTCTTTCCCATTCCCTCTTCCTCTTTACTTTCCTTTACATTCTTTTTCTTTACTTTCCTATTTTTCTTTTTCATTCTCTTTCCCTTCATTCTTTTTTTATTCATTTTCTTTTCTTTCCTTCCCTTTCCTAGCTTTTCCTTTCCTTGTTTTCCTTTTTCTCTTTTTCTCCTCCCCTTTCCTTCCTCTTCTTTCCTTTCCGTTCTTATTCTTTGCTTTACTTTCCTTGCTTTTATTTTCATTGTCTTTCACCTCCTTTCATTTTTTTTTTACTTGCTTTCATTTCCAATCTCTTTGCCTTCCTTCCCTTTCCCTTTTCTCTTCTTTTGTTTTATTTCTTTCCTTTCCTCCTCTTTCCATTTCCTTTCCTCCTTTTCCCTAAAGCCGTGTACACACAAGTGGAATGTCTGACAGAAAAAGTCAGACGGACGCTTTTCATTGTCTATTCCGATAGTGTGTGGGCCTCATCGGACTTTCCTTTTTCGAAAATTCTGACGGACCTAGAAATAGAACATGTTCTAAATATTTCCGACGGAACCAATTCCTATCGGGAAAACCACTTGTCTGTATGCTGTTCCGACGGACCAAAAACGACGCATGCTGTGAAGCAAGTACAAGATGGAAGCTACTGTCTATTGAACTTCCTTTTTCTAGGCCCGTCGTACGTGCTGTACGTCACCACGCTCTGGACGGTCGGACTTTGGGTTGACCATGTGTAGGCAAGACCGCTTGAATGGAATTCCGTCGGAGTTCCGTTAAAAAAACTTTCGGAGTTTATACCAACTGCAAAACCGGTCGTGTGTACGCGGCATTACTCTTCTTTTCCTTTCCATTTCCCTTTTTTACCTTTTCTTTTCCACTTGTTTTTGTTATCCTCCTTGACATCCAATACCTTTTCATTTGCCTTCCTCTTGCTATTTTCTTTTTTTATTTTATTTGCTTTTTCCCCTTCTTTGGTCTCAAGCTTTGTTTTTCATTGCTTGGATCACATATCCATGTTAATGTTTATAGATAAGGAAAAGGGGAGTACAAAAAGAAGCTCCCTGAGCTGTTTTTTTTAAATTTTAGGCAAACTAGTATTGTTTAGCTGGAAAAAATTCAAACTGGCCCGTTACTAATATCTCTGATAATACCTAGCTGTGCTTGCTGTTACATACACATGAAGACTGTCACCAATACAGGAAAAAGGACATAGATATTCTCATGTCTCTGTGTTCCATTACACTTTAAACCACTGGCACAGAGTGCCAGTGTAAACATTTCCATATGCCATAGAGCACAGACTTAACCTCCCTGGCGGTATGATTATTTCAGATTTTTGATCCTCAAAGCGGTACAATGTTTTGCATGGGAATTTGGCATTTTATATTGTAGGCCTGTAATTCTTAGGAATAACACACTTAAATCTGTCCAAACAAGAGTCTAGTATATCTCGGGTATGATAAAGTTTAAAACACAAAATCATAAATTATAATATAATAAATAGCTATAGATAATTCTAAAAAATAATATAATAATAATAAAATTATTCAATAATGTAATCAAATCAAAAACACTGAAAT
The DNA here is from genome assembly GCF_042186555.1 of Aquarana catesbeiana. Lineage (NCBI taxonomy): Eukaryota > Metazoa > Chordata > Amphibia > Anura > Ranidae > Aquarana > Aquarana catesbeiana. Next base: position 637,520,042 of record NC_133327.1, read on the forward strand.
TTGCTCAGTTGCAGAATTGTCGCTGTCATTACTTTCAGTGTTTGATGACGAATTCCCCCACAAATCACTATCGCTCAATTCTGCAAGTGATTCTAATTTATAATCGCAGTTTTCTAGCTGGTCTAAAACCCCTTTTGATTTAAAGGGACGGTTTCGGTTGCTTTGGACAATCTCCAGTTTCCAGGCAGAAAGAACAGTATTTATAATATAAAACTGCATGCAGGGCACTGGACAAACCACTAGGGACAAAAGGGATGTGTAATTATTTCATACAGTAATGTAATCTGTAAGATTACAGTGTACTGTACGTATTGTGTGTGTTTCACTTTTTGAATTTGGCGCCGTTCTCCGTCCCCATGCGGCGCAGCGCTCGCAGGGAACGGAGCCTGGCGCTGTGATACATCGAGTGGAGACACGGCTCGCAGACACAGCGGGGAGACATCGCAGGATCCTGGGGACAAGGGTTGTAACTTTGCCTGGATCCTGCAATGCGATCCCGAGTGTGGCTCGGGGTTACCGCTTTTGGTACTGAAAATCCACCCCGAGCCACACTTGGGAATACCGCCAGGGAGGTTAAAGTGGTTCTAAAGTCTAAACTTTTTTTTACCTTAATGCATTTCTACATTAAAGTGTTACTAAACCCAGGAGCCTGCATTCGCTATATCTGGTCTCCCACAGTACACAGAACATGAAAATGCAATTATTTTAGTAAATATAAACTGTTAAATATCTTTTCTCATCAGCAGTATATAGCAGTCTTGTGACTTCTATCAGTGTGTGGTAAAGCTTGTAGGAGGAGTTTTCATTCTACTCTGACTGTCCTATGAGGCTGCAGGACCCCTGACCCTCTGTCTGGACAGTGCTGAGTTTGATGGCACAGTGGAGCGTTTGATGGGCACAGTGGCTGCGTTTGATGGGCACAGTGGCTGCGATTGATGGTACAGTGAGGCTGCAATTAATGGGGTTTTTTTCAGAATTTTTCGGTTTGCGCCCCCCCAAAAAAATTTGAGCACCAGCCGCCACTGGATTTTAACATTCATTTAAATAGCTGTCTTCCCTGAGAAAATGAAGTCTGTAAGGGGTCAATTTCTTTAAAACTCCTCTCCACCTGAAACAATGGCACAGTGCAATCTACAGGTTGGAAGAACGCCTGTATCTGCTTACACCTCCTTAGCACTTGGCTTGGTGCAGGAAGCACCCAAAGGAGGGATAAGCTGATAGAGCAGAGGACTGCCAGAAGAAGAGGTAAGAAACCTTTCTGTGCAATATCGTAGCACAGAGCAGAAAAGTATAACCTCTTTGTTATTTAAAAGAGAAAAAAAAGCCTTTTGTATCACTTTAATCTGAACTTCAGATATATACTAAGGATACAAATTAATGCAGCTCTGTATTCATTAATAAATCATTAAAGCAACCCTGCTGAAAAATGTAAAAATGAGCAAAGCAGGTTTCCCTTCATTGAAGAGATGTATTACTTATATTCCTTTGCCCATTAATCCTTATTCCCTTCAAGATCTATGGTGCCCAAAGAATAATCTTCATTTAACACAATTTCTGAAAAGTCAGATTTCTGGCCCACCATGGAGTGCTGTTGTTTCTTCCACCAGTAGGATTGTAGGGACTGTCCGAAGAAATCACACCGCTTGGTGGGGGAAGGAAGCGAAGATCGATGGCACAGAACAGATACAAGTATGACATCTCTACTTCACAAGTAGGGATGAGCAGAACACGCCCATCCCCGATTTGGTTCGCACCAGAACATTCGAACAGACAAAAAATTTGTGCGAACATGCGAACACCGTTAAAGTCTATGGGAGACGAACGTGAAAAATCAAAAGTGTTCATTTTAAAGGCTTATATGCAAGTTATTGCCATGAAGTTTTTAAAACGGCCCTTTTTTCAGGAGCAGTGATTTTAATAAAGCTTAAAGTGAACCAATAAAAATGAAATATTCCTTAAAATATCGTGCCTGGGGGGTACCCTTAGTCTGCCTGTAAAGTGGCGCATCTTTGTTTTACTGTGCCACAGCAAAATTACATTTCTAAAGGAAAAAAATGTAATTTAAAATTGCTCGCGGTTGTAATGTATTGCTGGATCCCAGCAATATAGATAACAAAAAAATGGCGTAGGTCCCCCCTCCCCAGTCCATACCAAAAAACAAAAAAAACGGCGTGGAGCCCCCCCAAAATCCATACCAGGCCCTTCGGGTCTCACAGTGCATTATGGGGCATTCTTCATTATGGGGCGTTCTGCTCGAATTTGCCCGCGAATGCCCCATAATGTTCGGAATTTGCAGAAGGGGGGGAACATCCAATGTTCAAGTCGAACTTATGTTCAAGTCGAACTTATATTCGACTCGAACATCAGGCTCATCCCTATTCACAAGCAAACCTTAATTGCTCAGGTATTGCTACTGGGTTGCTTAGTGGCTAGATTAAAGTGGTTGTTAACCCACTGATATAAAATGCTTCCATCCCCTCTGTAATATTACAATAAGTTCCCCTGTGCCTGTGTTATATAATAAATATGTTTCTCTGTACCGAGATCACATTGGCTCCAAGCGCTCAGGTGCCTCTTCTCTCCTCTGTCCGGGTGACAGTTCCAGTAGGACCGAGCACTGCTGCTGACGTCAGCTGGGAAGGGAAGGAGAGAGAAATCCGAGGAGTCACGTGATCGCCGGGGGCTGTTGTGTTAGCGGTACAGATAAGCATATTTATTTTATGACACAGGCACAGGGGCACTTATTGTAATGTTACAGAGGGGATGGGAGCATTTTATACTTAATATGAGAGCATTAGGAGCTGGGCACTGACACGAGCAGACAGGCAGGGAGGGGAGGGGGGAGGAGGACACAGGCGCAGAGAGGAGACAGAGCAGGGCTGTGGATGACAGAGGCATGTAAACTGACCACGGTATCAGGGCTCAGCACCCATGATACACTGTGGTCAGTTTACAGAGGGGAGGGAATAGCCAGGCAGGATCAGACAGGTATTTTTAGGTGTTACAGGGGTCCAAATGACACAGCACAAGCACTGTACTGTATAAAATGCTTTAAGAGAATAGGATTTTTTTTGGGTTAACAAACACTTTAGGTGTTTGGGTTGAGGAAATTAACTCTAAATGGAAAGGTTAAAGATGAATGTTTTTAGTGCTGGGGAGAGGGAAGTGCCTGTCTTAAGGCTGTTGTTGAATAGATGATGCTATGTTAGTGGCAGTATTTACAGTAGTTCATAGCACCAGGTGACTTGTGGCAAAAATAAAAGTACCCTGCTTCCTGCTCCAAAAACAAATGTAATGCTTAAATCATTCCCAACTGTGAGTGCTTATAAAACAGACTTTTATAAATAGTATTGCATTGTGTGATATGGGGAGGCATGCCTGAGCTCTGACAACTTTTTCTTTTTTCAACATAGGGAGCTCTTTAACTAGTTACGGACCGCCCGCCGCAGTTGGACTGTGGCAAGTTGACTCCCCTGTGTGAATCGCCGTCATTGTACGTCGGTGTGTACACTCAATGTCTGCCGGCCACCCTCGATCGCTCCAGAGACAGGCATTCCCCATTCCCATTCTGTCAGGGGAGGAGAGAGAGATTGTCTGTTTTTAGTGATTAGGAACAATGATCTCTCTCCTCCTTCAGTCAGCCCAGCCCCCATACAGTTAGCAACACCTCCCAGGGAACACACTTAACCTCTTAATCGCCCCTAGTGTTAACCCCTTCCCTGCCAGTGACATTTATACAGTAATCAGAGCTTCCCCTCTTTTCAGATCTTCCCTTCAGATCTAAAGCAACTGCACTTCCAAGTGCACTTGTAGTGCAAAGTGGATTTGCCTTTAGTAAATCAACCCTATAGTTTCTATGTATGTTGACGGCCATATTTGCTCATCACAGACTCAGATTCCTTCTTTACAAAATGACTGCATTTTACCTTAAGTGACAGCTTGTGGGTCAGATCTGACCCTATTTTTGCAAACCCAAAGGATGAGTACTCTCATCCTATTCTTATTGATAGGTTACATTTTCTTAAGCCAAGGACTGTGCAGCGTGATACATATTTTCTTTAAATCTATAGTTCTGCCCCCGAACTTTATTTGCTACAATAGACGTCTTGTGTAGAGGTTGGCCAGATGTGGTCAAGCTTTCCATTGAACTCAGTGCAGTTATTACTGCGCCATAAAGTTCTATATGGATCTGCAGCTTAAAAGCTTAGGTAGGTATAAACTATTAACCCACCAAAAACAAAGAAAACCTGATTTTTTTGGACTCAACCACTATTTTACATTTTAATTCACAGAGATATTTTATATAACAGCAAATATACCAGAAACCACTTCTCGCAATCCTATACAACATTTATTGCACACAAGAAATATAACAAAACTCGGCCAGGTTACTTTCACCTCTCTGTATCCTGCTCCCCTATATATTAATGTAGCACCCTCTAGTGTGCTAGATGTTGATAGTTTTTTTTTGTAGAGTAAGCTGTAGTGTAAGAAAGTTTGGCTTGGCTGAAAGCCAGACCAGGGTTGATTTTGGGTCAGGGTTGAGTGACTCAGTGAGGCTGGATGTTTCAGCAAGCAGCATCTCTGGTGCCTCCCCCTGTTGTTTGGAACCTTCGAGAAGCTTTTATAAGTGGTGGGTGGAAGCTAGGAGGAGCTGGTTGGCATATTTATGAGGTCCTTGACCAATCCCCAGCAAAAAGGGTCTGGAAGGGGGTAGACACCTCATAAATAGGCATGGGTCATGCCAGCAAGGGACATTTGGGTGGAAGATAGAGATAAAGTGCTGAAGAGACTGTTGTTTGCCCTTGAGTGAGCCCCCTAATCTGGGGGGGGGGGGGTGACTTTGGGCCTGGAGCTCGGTTGCCGGAGGGACCCTCTAGAACACATGGAGGAATCCTTTCCTGGAGGCATGGGAGCAAGGAAAGGACAGCAGGAGCAAGTCAGCATGTCCAGGAGACCTCCTGAGAAGTCAGCTGGGTGGGCTGCTGGGTGCACAGTCTGGGAGGACTGTGGAGCGAGTGTCCGCCTAGGAGGACTGTGCTGGAGAAGTTAGCCAGGAAGGCTAGTGAAAAAGGCAGCTGCAACCAGGCGGGCTGGCAGTGCCTGAAGCGATGGTGCTGGGATCAGTAGCCAAAAGGAAGTATGCTGGACACAGACTTTTTGCTCCACACCAAGGGGCCACGAGTTCCTGACTGTAATGGGCTGATGCTCTAAATATGACTGAGTGCTTTTTGTCAGACCCACAAACAGTGTACCAGCTGGAGTTCTACAAGCAAATGTGCTGGGGAAGTGAGGAGTGTATATAGACTGTACAGTGCCTTGAAAAAGTATTCATACCCCTTGAAATTTTCCACATTTTGTCATGTTACAACCAAAAACGTAAATGTATTTTATTGGGATTTTATGTGATAGACCAACACAAAGTGGCACATAATTGTGAAATGGAAGGAAAATGATAAATGGTATTACATTTTTTTACAAATAAATATATGAAAAGTGTGGCGTGTATTTGTATTCAGCCCCCCTGAGTCAATGCTTCGTAGAACCTGACGTGGAAATTTCACTATAATCCATGTCAGTTTCAGCCTTTTGGTATAATGCATCTTAGTACGACCCTGTTTCTCATATCTTCCCAAGTAACACAGACATGACCACCATTCTTACATCCTTAGCTCCAGAGGTCGACTGTCTGCCCTCACGAGCACAGCCACTTCGTTTTTATTTATCGGCAACAAAAGGAATGACAAACAGGATGTCATGGCCCCAACAGCCAATCGCTTCCCCCATGCAAAATGACATCACAGGAAATGATAACACAGGAAATGACAACAGTAAAGGGGAGGGCATCCACAGGAGTGGGGGGGGAGTGCACATGTCCCACCCACTTGAGGCATGTACACTGCCCCCCCTGCCCAGCCACATACATGCACATCCACCATCTTGGTCAGCATGGAGCCTATTCAATACTGCTCAGAGTAACCAGTATCTAGTAAAATCATTCTACTTGTTCTTACAGGTTTGAGAAGATTTGCGGAGGCATTGCTACTACTGTTGTCATTATACGGTATGAGTATTCCAACAAGGCAGATATCAATGTCCTCTTATAAAAGCAGATATGTATCCAAAAGGGATAGCGTAGCCACAACAGAGATATAATATGTTTCTCTCGTTATGCGGACTTCGCTTCTCTAATGTGCATAGGCATTTGAAGGCAAGAAGCCCAGTGCATTGCGCTTGATACTTACAAACCGGCAAACGCCCACACACACAGAGAACATGTCTCCAAGCCCATGAGAAGGTTTTCATACTGACGGTTTTACCGCTGGTCCCCATTCAACCCAAGTGCGCTCTACTAGAGCGCTCCTCGGTTAAATCAGACACAGGGAGACAGATGACAATCTATAAAACACACATCCTAAAATAAAATGTCCACATGAGTCCATATAATAAAATTTCCACAACAGAACCACCTTTCGCTGCAATTACAGCTGCAAGTCTTTTTGGGGATGTCTCTACCAGCTTTGTACATCTAGAGAGTGACATTTTTGCCCATTCTTCTTTGCAAAATAGCTCAAAGTCTGTCAGATTGGATAGAGAGAGTCTGTGAACAGCAATTTTCAAGTCTTGCCACAGATTCTCAATTGGATTAAGGTCTGGACTTTGACTGGGTCATTCTAATACATGAATATGCTTTGATCTAAACCATTCCATTGTAGCTCTGGCTGTATGTTTAAGGTTGTTGTCCTGCCAGAAGGTGAACCTCCGCCCCAGACTCAAGTCTTTGGCAGATTCTAACAGGTTTTCTTCTAAGATTGCCCTGTATTTAGTCTCACCCATCTTCTCATCAACTCTGACCAGCTTCCTGGTCCCTGCTGAAGAAAAGCATCCGCACCACATGATGCTGCCACCTCCACGTTTCACGGTGGGTATAGTGTGTTCAGGGTGATGTGCAGTGTTAGTTTTCCGCCACACATAGCATTTTGCTTTAAGGCCAAAAAGTTACATTTTGATCTCAATTGATCAGAGCACCTTCTTCCACATGTTTGTTGTGTCCCCCTCATGGCTTCTCGCAAACTGCAAATGGGACTTCTTATGGCTTTCTTTCAACAATGGCTTTCTTCTTGTCACTCTTCCATAAAGGCCAGATTTGTGGAGTGCACGACTAATAGTTGTCCTGTGGACAGATTCTCCCACCTGAGCTGTGGATCTCTGCAGCTCCTCATGAGTTACCATGGGCCTCTTGGCTGCTTCTCTGATTAATGCTCTCCTTGCCCGGCCTGTCAGTTTAGGTGGACGGCCATGTCTTGTTAGGGTTGCAGTTGTGCCATACTCTTTCCATTTTTGGATGATGGATTGAACAGTGGGATGTTCAAAGCTTAGGATATTTTTTTTTATAACCTAACCCTGCTTTAAACTTCTCCACAACTTTATCCCTGACCTGTCTGGTGTGTTCCTTGGCCTTCATGATGCTGTTTGTTCACCAAGGTTCTCTAACAAATCACCGAGGGCTTCACAGAACAGCTGTATTTATATTGAGATTAAATTACACACAGGTGGACTCTATTTACTAATTAGGTGACTTCTGAAGGCAATTGGTTCCACTAGATTTTAGTTAGAGGTATCAGAGTAAAGGGAGCTCAATACAAATGCATGCCACGCTTTTCAGATATTTATTTGTAAAACATTTTGAAAACCATTTATTGTTTTCTTTCCACCTCACAATTATGTGCCACTTTGTGTTGGTTCATCACATAAAATCCCAATAAAATAGATTTACCTTTTTTGGTTGTAACATGACAAAATGTGGAAAATTTCAAGGGGTATGAATACTTTTTCAAAGCACTGTATATAGGAGAAGTTGTCCCTTAAGTTATTTGAAATCAAATGGGCATCCCATAATTCCCAATCCCCATCCAAGTTCTAATCCCTCAATAAAACAAAAAAAGTGCCGGACTGTTCCCTGACTTAAGAGTGACTGTGAAAATTTGGTGCGCCTGGCTGTGCAAGGTGGGGGATCCAATTCTACTTGTGGGTCTTAAGGGGGTGCAGTACATTACCATAAATAAGGCCAATACAACTGTCAAATATATGTCAGGTACAATTAAGGATTGTGGGATAAACTCAACCGGTGTGTATATTTATACTGCAATTTCATAGGACTGTACTGGTGTATCACATCTGCAAACGTATTCCCTGTGGGTAAATAAGTCCAACAGTATTCGTTGTACCCATTCAAAATAGGGGCTTACATAGATACACATAGATCAAGGTGGAACCAAACAGGTAAATCCAAATAATTTCATATACAAAAAAATGCCCATCAATCATATGTAGCGCTCATCCCCAAAGGGGTTGCTGAATATGACAAAGGGCTCCCTTGCTAGTACAGAGGCTGCCTGCCTGCATATTGACAATACAGGCTCAGTCTAGAGGATGTCTTTATAGAATTTATTGCTGAATAACTTCAACTGGAGAGGGGTTCAGGGATCAGGATTCCTCTTTAGGCTCCACCTTTTCCTCTCAGAGCGCCACCTCTTCCTCTCTGTGGGTACCAAGTGTCTACTTGTATATTTTGTTGTTTTGTATACCATTACAAATGTTGTATCTATTATTTTCAGTGCCCAGCAGTGCAGCAACATCAGTGCAGCCTTATCAGTACCCATCAGTACAGTCCCATCAGTGCAGCCTTATCAGTGCCCATCAGTGCAGCCTTATCTGTGCCCATCAGTGCAGTCCCACCAGTGCCCATCAGTGCAGCCTTATCAGTGCCCATCAGTGCAGGCTTTTCAGTGCCCATCAGTGAAGGCTTTTCTGTGCCCATCAGTACAGTCCCATCGGTGTGACCTTATCAGTGCAGCTTATCAGTGCCCATCAGTGCAGCCTTATCAGTGCAGCTTATCAGTGCCCATCGATACAGTCCCATCAATGTAGTCTTATTAGTGCAGGTTATCGGTGCCCATATATACAGTCCCATTAGTGCAGCCTTATCAGTGCAGCTTATTAGTGCCCATCAATACAGTCCCATCAGTGCAGCCTTATCAGTGCCCATCAATACAGTCCCATCAGTTCAACTTATCAGTGCCCATCAATACAGTCTCGTCAGTGCAGCCTTATCAGTGCCCATCAGTACAGTCCCGTCAGTGCAGCCTTATCAGTACCCATCAGTACAGTCCCATCAGTGTGACCTTATCAATGCCCATCAATACAGTCCCATCAGTGCAGCTTTATGAGTGCAGCTTATCAGTGCCCATCAATACAGTCCCATCAGTGCAGCTTATCAATGCCCATCAATACAGTCCCATCAGTGCAGCCTTATCAGTGCCCATCAGTGCAGCCTTATCTGTGCCCATCAGTGCAGTCCCACCAGTGCCCATCAGTGCAGCCTTATCAGTGCCCATCAGTGCAGGCTTTTCAGTGCCCATCAGTGAAGGCTTTTCTGTGCCCATCAGTACAGTCCCATCGGTGTGACCTTATCAGTGCAGCTTATCAGTGCCCATCAGTGCAGCCTTATCAGTGCAGCTTATCAGTGCCCATCGATACAGTCCCATCAATGTAGTCTTATTAGTGCAGGTTATCGGTGCCCATATATACAGTCCCATTAGTGCAGCCTTATCAGTGCAGCTTATTAGTGCCCATCAATACAGTCCCATCAGTGCAGCCTTATCAGTGCCCATCAATACAGTCCCATCAGTTCAACTTATCAGTGCCCATCAATACATTCTCGTCAGTGCAGCCTTATCAGTGCCCATCAGTACTGTCCCGTCAGTGCAGCCTTATCAGTACCCATCAGTACAGTCCCATCAGTGTGACCTTATCAATGCCCATCAATACAGTCCCATCAGTGCAGCTTTATGAGTGCAGCTTATCAGTGCCCATCAATACAGTCCCATCAGTGCAGCTTATCAATGCCCATCAATACAGTCCCATCAGTGCAGCCTTATGAGTGCAGCTTATCAGTGCCCATCAATACAGTCCCATCAGTGCATCTTATCAGTGCCGATCAATACAGTCCCATCAGTGCAGCTTATCAGTGCCCATCAATACAGTCCCATTAATACAGTCCCATCAGTGCAGCCTTATCAGTGCCCATAAATACAGTCCCTTCAGTGCAGCCTTATCTGTCAGGTACCTTTTTCGAGGCCAAACACCTCGGAAAGCAGATAACGATACTCCAAACACCTGGTGTTAGGACTTCAGTCACCACAGTACCATGGTTGTTATGGTGTCAGGATGATTGAATGCATTATTTCTAGTATTACATTGTAATATAAAATAAAATAGTTCAACTCACCATAAAGCAGAATGAGTGGGAGCTCTGAGCGTGTCACTTGCCACCGTCACCTGCCACCAGATGCCATCAGGTGTCCCCAGCAGAGTCCCTACTTACACCAGGCATTCCCAGTAGAGTCCCTCCTTACATCCAGTGCACCCAGCAGAGCCCTTCCTTACATCAGGTTCCCCCCAGTAGAGTCCCTTCTACCTCAGGCATTCCCAGTAGAGTCCCTCCTTACATCAGGTATTCCCAGTAGAGTCCCTCCTTACATCAGGTGCCCCCAGCAGAGTCCCTCCTTACATCAGGTGCCCCCAGTAGAGTACCTCCTTACATCGGGCATTCCCAGCAGAGTCCCTCCTTACATCACGTGCCCCCAGTAGAGTCCCTCCTTACATAAGGTGCCCCCTGTAGAGTCCCTCCTTACATCAGGTGCACCCATTAGAGTCCCCCCTTACATCAGGCATTCCCAGCAGAGTCCCTCCTTACATCAGGTGCCCCCACTAGAGTCCCTCCTTTCATCAGTCATTCCCAGCAGAGTCCCCCCAGTAAAGTCCCTCCTTACATCAGGTCCCCCAGTAGAATCCCTCCTTACATCAGGTGCCCCCAGTAGAGTCCCTCCTTACACTAGGCATTCCCAGCAGAGTCTCTACTTACATCAGGTGCCCCCAGCAGAGTCCCTCCTTACATCAGGTGCCCCCAGTAGAGTCCCTCCTTACACCAGGCATTCCCAGCAGAGTCCCTCCTTACATCATGTGCCCCCAGAAGAGTCCCTCCTTACATCAGATGCCCCATAAGAGCCCCCCCTTACATCAGGTGCCCCCATTAGAGTCCCTCCTTACATCAGGCATTCCCAGCAGAGTCCCTCCATACATCAGGCATTCCCAGCAGAGTACCTCCTTACATCAGGTGCCCCCAGTAGAGTCCCTCCTTACATCAGGTGCCCACAGTAGAGTCCCTCCTTACATCAAGTGCCCACAGTAGAGTCCCTCCTTACACCAGGAATTCCCAGCAGAGTGTCTCCTTACATCAGGTGTCCCCAGCAGAGTCTCTCCTTACATAAGGTGTCCCCAGCGGAGTCCCTCTTTACATCGGGTGCCCCCAGCGGAGTCTCTCCTTACATTAGGTGTCCCCAGTAGAGTCCCTCCTTACATCACAGGTGTCCCCAGCAGAGTCTCTCTGTACATCAGGTGTCCCCAGTGGAGTCCCTCCTCACATCAGGTGCCCCCAGCGGAGTCTCTCCTTTCATCAGGTGTCCCCAGTGGCGTCTCTCCTGCATGATTTGATCTCTGCCGCCATTACAGAAGACCAGCCTCATGGAGGCCAAGCTGACTTTCCGAGGGGAAGTAACAAGAGGCGGGGCCCAGGTGGCTGCCAATAGAAAGTGAGCTGCCGCCAACCCAAATGAACTCTAATTACCCCGTACATGACCAGGCCATTTTTTGCATTACGGCACTGCGTTAATTTAACTGACAATTGCGTGATCATGCGACGTTGTACCCAAATAAAATTTATGTCCTTTTTTTCCCACAAATAGAGCTTTTCTTTGGTGGTATTTGAGCACCTCTGCGGTTTTTATTTTTTTTGCACTATAAACAAAAAAGAGCGACAATTTTGAAAGAATACCTAATATTTTTCACTTTCTGCTATAATACATGTCCAATAAAAAAAAATGTAATTTCTTCATAAATTTAGGCCAATATGTTTTCTGCTACATATTTTTGGTAAAACAAATCCCAATAAGTGTACATTGATTGGTTTGCGCAAAAGTCATACAAACAATGGAATATTTTAATGGAATTTTTATTTTTATTTTTACTAGTAATGGCGGCGATCAGCGATTTTTAACAGGAGCGACATTGCGGCGGACAAATCTGACACCTAACTGACACTTTTTAAACTTTTTTACGGGACTAGTGATACTAATACAGTGATCAGTGCTAAAAATATGCACTGTCACTGCACTAATGACACTGGCAGGAAAGGGGTTAACACCAGGGGCGATCAACAGGTTAGGGGTGTCCCTAAGGGGTGCTTGCTAACTGTGTCGGGCTTGCTCTTACTGGGGAAACACAGAGATCCGTGTTCCTGCTTAGCAGAAACATAAGATCTCTATGTTCGCCCCTGTCAGAATGGCGATCTGCCTTGTTTACATATGCAGATCGCTGTTCTACCTCTCTGGAGAACGACCGCAGGTGGCCGGCGGACATTGCCTCCGCTGGACCCCCTGATTAGCTTCCCCTCTGTCCTCTTCCCCAGAGGCTACTGCTCGAAGGGACGTACAGGTACGTTGTTTCGTGCAGCCAGGCCGCCTTGTCACATTAAATGTGTGGAAGGCGGTCCGGAACCGGTTAAGATATAAAAAAGTGCGGAAACTTTATGAAGACCCCTTGTAGTTTTGAGTACAGGAGTCTGCACAAGTAATCACACTCAGTTCACAGCAGGACCTTCAGACACTCTTTTTTGAGTTTGGTTCCAAATACAATATAACCAAGTCAAAAACGTATGCCACAGAAAGGGAGTGCCAGTTAAGAGCAGTGCACTAAAAATCTACGTTTCATTTAAAGCCCTAGTAACCAACCTGTGGCCCAACAACCACATGCGGTCCTTTCATGCTTCTTGGGTGGTCTTCGGGCCAGTTCACACCATAGAAATGCAGTCCGGATGCGTTCCAGGTGCTTTTCTGCATACGCGTTTTATATACTAATATATACTCTGCATTCAGCGTAGCCTATATATACAGTGCATTCGGCGGTGTACAGTTTTTAATACAGTGCAGGCGATGTACACAGTATCTAATACAGTGTGTACAGTTTCAAACACACTTCAGGCGGTGTACACATTATACAATACAGTGTAGTGTGGTGTTAAAAAAAAAATACCCATCATGTCTGGAAGGAGAGGCAGACTCACAGGCCACTAAAAGAGGGCAAGCAGCCTCTGAAATAATATTTAACAGCAGGGACCCTTCCTGCACCCAACAAGAGTAACTGTGAGGGGTTACCGTGTTCTGCCACCACCAATACCTAAGGCCCAATTTTTCAGCAGAGTATATAGTGCAGTCCGTATAGTATATATACTGCAGTTCAGAGTATATAGTGCAGTCCATATAGTATATATAGTGCAGTTCAGCGTATATAGTGCACTCAGTGTAGTATAGGGGAGCCCTATGACAGAATTAAGAGAAAAACAGCATAGGTTCCCCCCCGTCCATACCAGGCCCTTTGGGGGCCTGTAATGCAATACACTGCAGCCGTGAGCAATTTTAAATTACATTTTTTCCTTTAGAAATGTCATTTTGCTGTGGTACTTTTCTAAACATGGGAAAAATGCGCTACTTTACAGGCACACTAAGGGGACCCCAGGCACGATATTTAAAAAAAATTTCATTTTTATTGTTTAACTTTAAGCATTTTTAAAATCACTGCTCCTGAAAAAAAAGGCCATTTTAAAAACTTTTTTTTGCATTATTTTTTGATACATGTCCCCTGGGGCAGGACCCGAGTCCCCAAACACTTTTTATGGCAATAACTTGCATATAAGCCTTTAAAATGACAACTTTTGATTTTTCACGTTTGTGTCCCATAGACTTTAACAGTGTTCGCATGTTCGCACAAATTTTTTGTCTGTTCGCAAGTTCTGGTGTGAACCGAACCGGGGGGTGTTCGGCTCATCCCTAATTGCTGGCAATGTTTTTTTTTTTTCATTCAGCTGTCAGGGGGGAAGCCCCAGCTAATGACACATCCGTTGTTAAGGACACCGCAGCCGGCTTCCTGGCCCGCTCCTTAACAACCAGCTATTCACTGTAGTAGAAGTGCCACCTAAAACTTTTAAAAGAATCTCTGGTGTTTGTGGCCTTGGGACCCAGATAGGTCCTGGTGCCTGGAGCTAGTAATGCCCATAATGTCAGCTCCTGCCCTCACTCCTGTATATATGTCAGCCCCTTTATTGCCATAAAAAGCCCCTTATTCTAGTAAGGTGGCCCTCAGGGCCACCATTAGTGGGGGACAGCTGATACAATTGTAAGGGGCCCAAGTGTCTGGAGGGGCCCAAACAGGCAGAGAAGACAGGCGGGGGTGAAGGGGAGCCGTGTTCTGCGTTATATAAATGATCTCGGCAGCCTCTGCTGCTCTGTGTCATTGAGCTCATTCATTGAGCTCTTTACTGCCACCTCTGGCTACTATGTGCATGTGCACCCCTCGTGTGAGCTGCCTGTACTGTGCTATGTACTGTGATCGGCTGCAGCTCTTGTGTGTCTCAGCAACATGTCAGCTTTGTGGAAACAAGAGCTGGGACTAGGTAGGAGGACATTCTTTACAAGTAAGGGCTGCGAAGGAAAGGAAGCGGGGCTTTTTGTGTACAGGGAGGGACCAGAGCTTTGTGTGTTTACAGATTTGTGTATGCGGGGGGCTGACATATATACAGGTGTGAGGGGGGAACACATATATACAGGAGTGAGGAGGGCTGACATATATACAGGAGTGAGGGGGACTGATATAAATACAGGTGTGAGGAGGTGGGGGGGCAGACATATATACAGGAGTGAGAGGGGCTGACATATATACAGGTGTGAGGGGGGCTGACATAAATACAGGTGTGAGGGGGGCTGACATATATACAGGCGTGAGGGGGGCTGACATATATACAGGAGTGAGGGGGTCTGACATATATACAGGAGTGAGGGAGGCTGACATATATACAGGAGTGAGGGTGGGCTGACATATATACAGGAGTGAGGGGGGGCTGACATATATACAGGAGTGAGGGGGGGCTGACATATATACAGGAGTGAGGGGGGCTGACATATATACAGGAGTAAGAGGGGCTGACATTTATACCGGGGTGAGGGGGGCTGACATATATAGAGTGTGGGAGGCTGGCATATATACAGAAGTGGGGGGGTGACATATATACAGGAGTGAGGGGGGCTGATATATATACAGGAGTGAGGGGGCTGACATATATACAGGCGTTAAGGGGGCTGACATATATACAGGAGTGAGGGGGGAGCTGACATATATACAGGAGTGGGGGAGCTGACATATATACAGGAGTGGGGGGGCTGACGTATATACAGAAGTGGGGGGCTGACATATATACAGGAGTGAGGGGGGCTGACATATATACAGGAGTGAGGGGGGACTGACATATATGCAGGAGTGAGGGGGGCTGACATATATACAGGAGTGAGGGGGGCTGACATGTATACCGGGGTGAGGGGGGCTGACATATATAGAGTGTGGGAGGCTGGCATATATACAGAAGTGGGGGGCTGACATGTATACAGGAGTGAGGGGGCTGATATATATACAGGAGTGAGGGGGCTGACATATATACAGGCGTTAAGGGGGCTGACATATATACAGGAGTGAGGGGGGAGCTGACATATATACAGGAGTGGGGGAGCTGACATATATACAGGAGTGGGGGGGCTGACGTATATACAGAAGTGGGGGGCTGACATATATACAGGAGTGAGGGGGGCTGACATATATACAGGAGTGAGGGGGGGCTGACATATATGCAGGAGTGAGGGGGGCTGACATATATACAGGAGTGAGGGGGGCTGACATATATACAGGAGTGAGGGGGGCTGACTTATATACAGGCGTTAAGGGGGCTGACATATATACAGGAGTGAGGGGGGTGCTGACATATATACAGGAGTGGGGGGGCTGATGTATATACAGAAGTGGGGGGCTGACATATATACAGGAGTGAGGGGGGCTGATATATATACAGGAGTGAGGGGGGCTGACATATATACAGGAGTGAGGGGGGCTGACATATATACAGGAGTGAGGGGGCTGACATATATACAGGAGTAAGAGGGGCTGACATTTATACCGGGGTAAGGGGGGGCTGACCTATATACAGGAATGGGGGGAGATGACATATATAGAGTGTTGGAGGCTGGCATATATACAGAAGTGGGGGGAGGGTGACATATATACAAGAGTGAGGGGGCTGACATGTATACAGGAGTAAGGGGGGCTGACATATATACAGGAGTGAGGGGGGCTGACATATATACAGGCGTTAGGGGGGCTGACATATGTACAGGAGTGAGGGGGAGCTGACATATATACAGGAGTGGGGGGCTGACGTATATACAGAAGTGGGGGGGCTGACATATATACAGGAGTGGGGGGCTGACATATATACAGAAGTCGGGGGGGCTGACATATATACAGGAGTGAGGGGGCTGACATATATACAGGAGTGAGGGGGGCTGACATATATACAGGAGTGAGGGGGCTGACATATATAGGACTGAGGGGGGCTGACATATACACAGGAGTGAGGGGGGCTGACATATATATAGGAGTTAGGGGGGCTGACATATATAGGCGTGAGGGGGGCTGACATATATACAGGAGTGAGGGGGGCTGACATATATACAGGCGTGAGGGGGCGCTGACATATAAACAGGAGTGAGGGGGGCTGACATAAATAAAGGAGTGAGGAGGGGGGCTGAGTGTGTACAGGAGTGAGGGGGCCGATGTATATGCAGATGTGGGGGGGTGCTGAGCGCGTACAGGAGTGAGGGGGGCTGTCATATACAGGTGTGAGGGGGGATGAGTGCGTACAGGTGTGAGGGCGGATGAGTGCGTACAGGTGTGAGGGGGGATGAGTGCGTACAGGTGCGAGGGGGGATGAGTGCGTACAGGTGGGAGAGGGGATAAGTGCATACAGGTGAGAGGGGGGATGAGTGCATACAGTTGTGAGGGGGGCTGAGTGCGTACAGGTATGAGGGGGGCTGAGTGCGTACAGGTGTGAGGGGGGCTGAGTGCGTACAGGTGCGAGGGGGCTGAGTGCGTACGGGTGCGAGGGGGGTGAGTGCGTACAGGTGTGAGGGGGCTGAGTGCGTTAAGGTGTGAGGGGGGCTGAGTGTGTACAGGTGTGAGGGGGGCTGAGTGCGTACAGGTGTGAGGGGGCTGAGTGCGTTAAGGTGTGAGGGGGGCTGAGTGCGTATGGTGTGAGGGGGCTGAATGAGTACAGGTGTGAGGAGGGCTGAGTGCGCACAGGTGTGAGGGGGCTGAGTGCGCACAGGTGTGAGTGGGGCTGAGTGCGTACAGGTGTGAGGGGGGCTGAGTGCGTACAGGTGTGAGGGGGGCTGAATGAGTACAGGTGTAAGGAGGGCTGAGTGCGTACAGGTGTGAGGGGGGCTGATTGCGTACAGGTGTGAGGGGGGCTGAGTGTGTACAGGTGTGAGGGGGGCTGAATGAGTACAGGTGTGAGGAGGGCTGAGTGCGTACAGGTGTGAGGGGGGCTGAGTGCGTACAGGTGTGAGGGGGGCTGAGTGCGTACAGGTGTGAGGGGGGCTGAGTGCGTACAGGTGTGAGGGGGCTGAATGAGTACAGGTGTGAGGAGGGCTGAGTGCGTACAGGTGTGAGGGGGGCTGAGTGCGTACAGGTGTGAGGGGGGCTGAATGAGTACAGGTGTGAGGAGGGCTGAGTGCGTACAGGTGTGAGGGGGGCTGAGTGCGTACAGGTGTGAGGGGGGCTGAGTGCGTACAGGTGTGAGGGGGCTGAGTGCGTTAAGGTGTGAGGGGGGCTGAGTGCGTTAAGGTGTGAGGGGGGCTGAATGAGTACAGGTGTGAGGATCGCTGAGTGCGTACAGGTGTGAGGGGGGCTGAGTGCGTACAGGTGTGAGGGGGGCTGAGTGTGTACAGGTGTGAGGAGGGCTGAGTGCATACAGGTGTGAGGGGGCTGAGTGCGTACAGGTGTGAGGGGGGCTGAGTGCGTACAGGTGTGAGGGGGGCTGAGTGCGTACAGGTGTGAGGGGGGCTGAGTGTGTACAGGTGTGAGGGGGGCTGAGTGCGTACAGGTGTGAGGGGGGCTGAGTGCGTACAGGTGTGAGGGGGGCTGAGTGTGTACAGGTGTGAGGGGGGCTGAGTGTGTACAGGTGTGAGGGGGGCTGAGTGCGTACAGGTGTGAGGGGGGCTGAGTGCGTACAGGTGTGAGGAGGGCTGAGTGTGTACAGGTGTGAGGGGGGCTGAGTGCGTACAGGTGTGAGGGGGGCTGAGTGTGTACAGGTGTGAGGGGGGCTGAGTGCGTACAGGTGTGAGGGGGGCTGAGTGCGTACGGGTGTGAGGGGGGACGAGTGCGGATTCGGTGAGATGGCCCGTGGGCAGGCCCTGGGGAATGTTGGTGGTCAGGCTCGGGGGGCGGGGGGCTGCAGGCCTAAAGCTGTGTAAGGGGGCCCAAAACTTTCTGATGGCTGCCCTGGTGGCCCTCAATGAGGTAAAGAGAACCTTACAAGAGGGAAACACATAGGATACTATAGCTGATCTCCTCCTGATAATTCTGGCTGTCAAGCAGATTTTTGAATTCAATACTTTGGAAAAACCGATGAGAGATAAGTTGTTCCTCGTCATTTGTATGAAATGTAGTCATCAAAATATGGGGCAGCAAGCAAGTAAAGAGATGAAAGTCACCTAACATTTTTCTTTCATGGGGAAGTTACAATAGTGACTCAATACGTGTACTCCCTGAAAATATACTATTCCCCGTGAATCACGTAGGATAAAGCTACTCCATGAATGCGTCCTTCTAAGCTCAACAACTAAGAGAAGATAAGCTGTTCCCCATATTTACTGCAGTGGGTGCTGCTGCAATGCAGTCTTTCCCTCTCCTGATCTGTAATCACTGAGTGTTTGATCTGGCTCATCTACTTCTTGGCTCGATAAAAACAAGTAAGCTCCTTGGCGTGGCAGTGACTTGGCAGTACCTCCAAGTTGTGTTACTTGCCCATCTCTAGCCCACATAGCCTTGCCAGTAGATGCTTTCAAATTGCATTTGTGAAAACCCCAACTGCAGACAGCTTCTATCAGAGGGGAGCAACAGGAAACTCGCCACAAAACTGATTATGCAGCACAGTCTACACTTTCATGAGCCATAGTAAAAAAAAAAAAAGTTTAGTCTTTGTAAGCACAAAGAATTTATACATGGGGCTAATTGTGGCTGTGCCTTGATCGATGAGAAAGATTTGATCATAGTAAAAATGATCAATACACAATTAGTATAAGTAACCAGAGAACCCAGCATCATTTAGATCCTAAAAACAAAGGGTTTTAAGTGGTAATAAACGCAAAAGCAAATCGTTTTTTTGTAGCTTACCAAGTCTTAGATGTGCTGGATGCATTAGTATTCTTATTTTAGACATTATTTCCTTTGTTTTCGCCTAGTGATCTGCCCAGTATGTCTGTTTTTTTTTTTTAACAGGACAAGCTGTGCTGCAGATGTAGCGGAAGGATTGAGACAAACTGTTAACCACCGACAGGGGTGCTTTCAATAATCAGTTTTTATTCACAGTGGAACCTTGGATTACGAGCATAATCCATTCCAGGAGAATGCTTGTAATCCAAAGCACTCGCATATGAAAGCGAGTGTACTCATAGAAGTCAATGGAACCAAAGATAATTTATTCCGCATTGACTTCTATTACATGCAATACCGCATGTGGCCAGAGGGGGGGGGGGCGCCGGAGAGCCTCGGAAATACTCAGGGACAGCACGGCTGAACTCGGAAAGCCTCAGAAACACTCGGGAACTGAGTATTTCTGAGTGTTTCCGAGTATTTCCGAGTCATTTCAAGTATTTCCGAGTCATTCCGAGTATTTCCGAACGGCTCCGAACCGTTGCGAGTGTCCCCGGCGTCCCCGCACCTAATACGGTACTGCACCGCCCATTAGCTTGAATTCTGCTTGTTTTGCGTGACAACACTCGCAAATCGAGTCAGAATTAACCACTTTAAGACCGAGCCTCTTTTTCAGACTCGGTGTTTACAAGTTAAAAACATGTTTTTTTTGCTAGAAAATTACTTAGAACCCCCCTAGAGAATAAAATGGTGGTCATTGCAATACTTTTTTTTACAAGCGCACTTTTTTTGGAAAAAATTCACTTTTTTGAATAAAAAAATAAGACAACAGTAAAGTTAGCCCAATTTTTTTTTATATTGTAAAAGATAATGTTAAGCCGAGTAAATTGATACCCAACATGTCACGCTTCAAAACTGCGCCCGCTCGTGGAATGGCGTCAAACTTTTACCCTTAAAAAAAATCTCCATAGGCGACGTTTAAAAAATTCTACAGGTTGCATGTTTTGAGTTACAGAGGGGATCTAGGGCTAGAATTATTGCTCTCACTGTAGCGATCACAGTGATACCTCTCATGTGTGGTTTGACCACCGTTTTCATATGCAGGCGCTACTTACGTATGCGTTCGCTTCTGCACGCGAGCTCGGCGGGACGGGGCACATTAAAAATTTTTTTTTTTCTAATATATTTTATTTGATTTTATTTATTTTTAGACTGTTTAAAAAAAAAATTGGGTCACTTTTATTCCTATTACAAGGAATTGTAACATCCCTAATAGAAAAAAGCATGACAGGTCCTCTTAAATATGAGATCTGGGGTCAAAAAGTCCTCATATTTGGACTTAAATGCAATAAAAGAAAAAAAATTGTCATTTGAAAAAAAATGACAACAGAAAAATGTGCCTTTAAGACGTATGGGCGGAAGTGACGTTTTGACGTCGCTTCTGCCCTGCTATGGTATGGAGATGGGTGGGGGCCCTCTTAGCCTCACGTGTCTCCATACCCAGCCAAGGACAGGTCCCGATCGCCTCTGCCGCTGCTGACGGCTTCGGTAAGCGGTGGAGGGCACAGGAGAGTGGTTGGAGGGGGGCCCCTCTCCCGCCGCCAAAAACGGTGATCTCGTGGCGAATCCGCCGTAGAGACCACCATTATCATTAACCGAACCACCGCCTGAAGAGATGGATACCTCGGTTGTGGCAGCAGCTGCTGCCATTGCCGAGATATCCCTCTTCAAAGTCAGGACGTATATAGTCGGGCGGCGGTCGGTGTTTAAAAAAGTGTTTAAAAAAAAAAAAAAAGTAAAATATGAACAAAGTATATCCCTCTATAATGTGTACCTGTCTCAATCCATAGCACTTTTGTTTCTGTCTGCTGCATCTTTCCTCTGCTATAAGCATGAGTTGCGTCTGAGAAGTTTTCCTGACACCAAGAGAGAAATGGTGACAGGGGAGGGCACAGCCTATGATTTACAGCCTCAGTTTTTTTCCTGTGTGCTGTGTGAAGGGAGTGTTTCCGTTCTCTCCAATCAGCTCTCAGAGCTCTCCTTACTGATGAAACTTCAGCTCTCCGCCCCCTGCTTTTCAGAGCTGAGAGATCCTGTGTAAATTCTGCACTTTGAATGAATGTAGGGGAAAGATGGCTGCAGATAAACAGGTACAGTTTATGTAGGAGGATTTGTTTAATCTCTGTGTAGCACCCGAGGCCAGTCACTTCACTGAGTATATGTAAGGGTTTACAACCACTTTAATACCTACATAATAATACCTAACCAGCTCATTAGCTCTCCAAATGATTGTTTTTCCTTCACTGTTCTGTAAAAATAAGTATTGAAGTCCCAATGCCTCTTGGAGTTATCTCTTTGGTGGTTTATTTCTCTGTCACTCTGCTTGCTCCTCCTATCAGTATGCCCATGTTTACAGAGATTGCTTGTTTTGGTCTGTTAAGGGTTTCACTGGCTGGGAGTTTGACTGTTTCCCCCTGCTTCTAGAAGAGGATTCTAGAGCAGTGGCGGCTTGTGTTTTTTTTTTTGGGGGGGGGGCGGCAAGCAGTCCGCCCCCCCCATGGTCGGTCAGTCAGTCGGGGCCCTGCACTTACCCCATCTCGCGGGCAGCTTTCCGGGCGGCTTCTCTTTGAGCTGCGGGCGGCTGCTTTTGCGGTGGTTTCCCTGCATCTCCTCCCTCCTCCTCCTGGCTGCCAATCAGATTGGATCTCCTTTCTTCCAATCGGGTGATGGGTCTCATGACCCGCTTTCTGATTGGCTGAGAGGAGAATCAGTGTTTACAATAGCGATTATTCATTCGCTAGTGTCACACAACTAGATGGGCCTCTGGCTGTAAGCACGTGCTTCAAAAAAAAACTCTGATTGGAATCCATGCGTCCAGCGCCCTGTATGTAGATCAGGGGGCCGGACACATGGATAGGGGGGGGAAGCGCCCGTGCGCCCCTAATGGACAGGCCACCACTGTTCAAGGGCTAAGGGGGGGAGAATTCAAATTACCAGCCTGAATATCGATCATGGCCTAGCCAAATTCTGGGAAGGTGTGCCCAGATGGTGGCTGAGGAAGCTAATAAATAGTCTGAAGCCCCAGAGAGTTTGTCTTCTTCTTCCTCTGCAAAGAAGTTCCCAGCCTTAGAGGGGGTTTTGTCCCTCCGAGGAAAGGTTTGGATTGTGCTGCTGTTTTTGGAGGTCTCGGGGCAGGAGACCTGAAAGGGACTTGGAACTGCTGCAGGACTTCACCAAATGGATCTGGTCTTGAGAAGGATATTTCTCACTCACTGAGAGGTGTCCAGAGGAAGGTGGCAGCTGTCCTGAGTTCTTGTGAGTAATGACCCTGTACTGATTTCTGATGACTGTGTGCTTTTGGGCTATAAGTACCAGACGTTGCTCTGACTTAGACTGCTCTTATAGGGATTCAGATACTGGCCATTCCCCTTCCTCGATCCTCAGTGGTGTCCTGGACTGGGAGCTTTGTGAAGAGTGCTTTCCTGTACTGTGCAGTGTGTGTACCTACAGCTGTACAATTCTGCAGGGTAACCAGGTGTCAGACACTTGCCTCGTGGTCCCCAGCTGTGAGGCTTTGAGACTGTGTAGAAAGATACCTTATGGTCCCCAGCTATGAGGGCTTATACCAGGGGTCAAAGGGCCAGTTTACTTATCCCTCAGGCTTTGGGGGTGAGGGAGGCGGACTGTGGCTAGTTGGAGTAGAAAATGCCCCGGCATCAGTACACATAAACAATGCCCATCATTGGCTATAATAGCAGGCCCCAATGTTGGTATCAGTGGGAAGAATAGTGCCATTGACAGTGTCAGTGGGTGGGAGGAATGGTGCCAGTGGCGGTGCATCCATAAGGGCACAGTGGCAGCATTTGATGGCACAGTGGCAGCATTTGATGGGCGCAGTGGTAGCATTTGATGGGCACAGTGGCAGCATTTGATGGGCACAGTGGCAGCATTTGATGGGCACAGTGGCAGCATTTGATGGGCACAGTGGCGGCATTTGATGGCACTGTGGCGGCATACAATGGGCACAGTGGCAGCGTTTGATGGGCACAGTGGCAGCGTTTGATGGGCACAGTGGCTGCGTTTGATGGGCACAGTGGCTGCAATTGATGGGCACAGTGGCTGCGTTTGATGGCACAGTGGCTGCGTTTGATGGGCACAGTGGCTGCAATTGATGGGCACAGTGGCCGCGTCTGATGGCACAGTGGCTGCGTTTGATGGCACAGTGGCTGCAATTGATGGCACAGTGGCTGCAATTGATGAGCACAGTGGCTGCAATTGATGGACACAGTGGCTACAATTGAGGGTACAGTGGCTGCAATTGATGGGCACTGTGGCTGCGTTTGATGGGCACAGTGAGGCTGCAATTGATGTTTTTTTTCAGAATTTTTCAGTTTGCTTGCAGGCCCCCAAAAATTTTGAACACCAGCCACCAGAGAATGGTGCCCCGTCATTGGTGTCAGTTGATGAAATAGTGCCCCAAGGGCCAGATAAAGGCAAGCGAAGGGCCACATCTGACTCCTGAGCTGTGGTTTGGAGACCACTGGTTTGGACTGTCCTCTCATTGATGTTGCTAGCAGTTGTGGGGGTGTCCCATGCCCCAATCCCTCTCCTGTTGTAAGTTCTACAGGCAAATAATTACAAACGGTCAAACCCTCAGACTGTTTGTTGGAGCCGCAGACTAGTAGACTGTTGGATTGGCTTAGGTAATTGGTGGCCTCTGTGCTGTTTGGGGGAGAACCCTACGGGGATAGCACTACACCTGGAGTTCTTCTTTAACATTGTAATAACAATAGCAGCTTACATTATTTATTCTCAAAGGAGCCATAAAACATTTCCTGAAGTATTTAGCTGAGAAATTATGGATCACGTGGTGATGAGCGCGTTCTCCAAGAACTCTGCTGTCACACAGGTCAGAAAATCATGCGTTTCCTTGTTATTAAATCATTTCCTTCATCTGATACTTACGGATGTGATCCCGCAGGAGATGGAAAACAATAAAATGAGACATATTAAAGTTCAACCATCGTGAAAATAAGTGCTGGACTGTGTTGAATCCAATGAAAGAAAAGAAAGGTAAAACAAAATATTTTCTTATGAAATACCCTTTAGTGTTCTAAAAGAAGACAATTAAGCGGAACTCTGGGCACAAATATAATTATTTTAATATACACTATATTACCGAAAGTATTGGGACGTCTGCCTTTACATGCACATGAACATTAATGGCATCCCAGTCTTAGTCCATAGGGTTCAATATTGAGTTGGCCCACCCTTTGCAGCTAGAACAGCTTCAACTCTTCTGAGAAAGCTGTCCACAAGGTTTAGGAGTGTGCTTATGGGAATGTTTGACCATTCTTCCAGAAGCGCATTTGTGAGGTCAGGCACTGATGTTGGACAAGAAGGCCTGGCTCACAGTCTCCGCTCTTCCCAATTTCATCCCAAGGGTGTTCTATCGTGCTGAGGTCAGGACTCTGTGCAGGCCGGTCAAGTTTCTCCACTCCAAACTTGCTTGTCCATGTCTTTATGGACCTTGCTTTGTGCACTGGTCCAAATCATTTGGTGGAGGGGGGATTATGGTGTGGGGTTGTCTTTCAGGGGTTGGGCTTGGGTGAAGGGAACTCTTAAGGTGTCAGCATACCAAGACATTTTAGACAATTTCATGCTCCCAACTTTGTGGGAACAGTTTGGGGATGTCCCCTTCCCTGTACAACATGATTGCTCACCAGTGTACAAAGCAAGGTCCATAAAGACATGGATGAGCAAGTTTGGGGTGAAGGAACCTGACTGGCCTGCACAGAGTCCTGACCTCAACGTTTGGGATGAATTAGAGTGAAGACTGTGAGCCAGGCCTTCTCGCCCAACATCAGTGCCTGACCTCACAAATGTGCTTCTGGAAAAATGGTCAAACATTCCCATAGACACACTCCTAAACCTTGTGGACAGCCTTCCCAGAAGAGTTGAAGCTGTTATAGCTGCAAAGGGTGGGCCAAATCAACATTGTTCCCTACGGACTAAGACCAGGACGCAATTAAAGTTCATGTGTGTGTAAAGGCAGGCATCCCAATACTTTTGACAATATAGTGTATATCTCAACAGCCACAATGGTTAAAAATTAGTATACAGCAAATGTTTTTGAAAACCCAAATATCACCTAGGTCACATAATCGCTGTGGCCTACCCAGAGAGCAGAGCTGTGGGAGAGACTCGGCAGGCTCCACCCACTTCAGACTGCCTGCAGAAAACTACAGGAGGGGGCGGAGACAAGACCAGTCACTCCGCACAAGGAGAGAGAGCAGCAGTGACCGGTCTTTATTACAGGAAGCTTCTGCACAGAGGGAAAGTTTCACACTGGATTACGAAGAAATACACAAAGCACTCCAAAACCAGAGTTCAGATTTAATTTGTAAAACAAAACAAACCCCCTTGCATTCATTTTTCAAGTGGTGATATCCAGTCACTAGGTGGGGTTCCCTTTTGCACTTATTGGTTTTATGCAATACCAGCAAGGACAAGCCATAGACCTCATGCACACAGTCATATACATTTATGCTCCAAAAATATTTTTTGCGCCAGAACTTGGCAAAAAAGAGCCTCTAATGTTGTATCTGTTCGTGCATTAATGCATATTTGTATGTTTTTATGTACGTATGGCGTTGAGCGTAAATGCAGTCTACTGGCCATTGCTATTTACGCTCATATGCACATGTAGCGTGTAAATGATGCTCATAGACTCCTTTCTGAACACAGCTTTGGTGCATTTTTTTATGCCTCTAAACTCTGCTTTTTAAAATACTGATCTAAATGCCTAATGTGCATTGCTACATAGGTTAACATAGAACTACATTTAGAGGCATTAAAAAAAATGTTATGCTCATATACATGAGGTCTTAAAGGATATTTTACTAATAAGCAGGGCTGTCTTAATGCATGGGCCACGCTGGGCCCCTAGGTGCATGGGGGGCACCATGATAATCTTGCATTGGGCTCTACCACTATAGGCTGACAGGAGATGTGACAGCAGCGTCACTCACTACTCCTGACAGCAGAGAGAAGGAGAAGCACAACAGCATTCCCTAGTCTTGAAAAGTGTGACCAGGCAGGGGAAGGCAGCTGCTTTTTTTTTTTTGTGATATTCTAGTAAAGCCTTAAAAGTGAATTGTCTTTAAACACTGAACTGCAGAACTGGAGCGGGCAGTAATGGGCAGAGCTGTGCACGTAGAAAGTTGCTTCTTGAGTCCCGACTGGCCTGCCTGCCTCCCTTCCATGTGTAGGCAAGTAGTAGTTACTGCTTCCCCAGTGGGAACTTAGGGGTTAACTGTAATTCCCTGGTTTTTCTTGATGGGTTTTGCTGAGTCTGACCCCCCCCCCCTCCCCGGTCCTGTGTGATATAAAAGAGAGAAATGGTGTGGAGTGAAGTGAGGGGAAAGAGAAGGAGTTCAGTTTGGGCCTGGTCCACTTTGCCAGGCTCGCCTGATGTCCATACTGGACTCTGAATGGCCAATATGAATGGCAAAGTGGGAGCTTGATTCCAGACATGCACTCAACCAGTTTTGGACCTTTGCTTGAACAGGTATGCTGGGCCAGTCACAAGCCTAAAGTTAGGGACTAGGCGTGTTAGGAAATGTTGGTACTTTACCTTTTTCTCTGTCATTATGTGAATTTATTCTTCAAGTAAAATGTTTGAAGCTTTGTCGTTGCCTGGTCTGAAATTACTAAAGGGGGGGCAATGTAAGTAACCGGCACACATAGTCTACAGCTTGGGTCACTAGACACACTGGGGTATGAAGACAGAGGTACAACAAGTTAATACATTGTGAAGTTCCAAATGGTTACCAAGAGTAACAAAGGTTTGTGCTTCTTTGTGCAATGCAGGCAGACCATGGCTGGTGGGAGGGGTCGAAAGAATGATGTACATCGATTCCTTGAAACATCTGCCTCAGTACTCAGCCTTGTTGCAAGCTGTGGGATGGCTCTTGGGAACAGTTATAGAAATTACAAAATGTCTTCTAGATGGATGTCAACCTGGATGAGCGGGAGTTTCTAGGAAGGCTACATTTGCATGCAGACTGCCCAAAATAATGCCCACATGTGACGCCGAGCCTCCATTATTGAAAGAACTGAAATCCAATGGGGCAGGCCAAAGAGAGTTAGGCTGGGGTGGAAAAGGGCTAGTTGATACTGGATGTCCTCCATCCAGGAAATAAGGCGGGCTGCAGCTTCCAATGCACACAGTGCGCAGTGAGATCAGAGTAAGAAAATTCAGTACAGGAGAGGAGAATATATAGCTGTGCAAAACTAAAGGTGAGGTTCAAGTTCAGCCCTAAGTTAATAAACTAATCTGGAGGTACTACTAGCAACATTAAGTGTTGCTAGTAGTACCTCCAGAGGCCAGAGGAAGGCTAGCATTTCACCCCAGAGCTGAGTCCATTGCTAAAATGGGGGGACCGAGAAAGGATATTGGGCACCAGTCACTTTGTCTTTTTAAAGTTTTATTCCAGAACAGTTAAGGAGGTAAGGGTTAGGGGACCCTAGATACCGTAACAGATCAATTACAGGCTCTCCAGACAAAGATCAATGTCCAGCTTCACAGTGTCAGAACATTTAAGCCAATCCAGCAACACAGTAATCTTGTTTCCAAATTTTGGTGCACCCTCAAAGTGAGTCACCATGCCTTTCTGGGAGACCAGCCTTCTTCCTGGCTCTCTCTAGCAAGGGGCCTCTCCCAGGTCTTCCTCCAGACCAGGCAGGACAGCTTCAGGACCACTTTAGCACAGGTTAGGCCCCAAACCATGCCTAATAGCAGAACTCCATGCAGCAGCACCTCCCCAGGTCTCAGCCCAGGAAAAAAGCAAACACATGGCTTGCCCCAAATATTTATATCCTCTCCCAGCATGCACCAGTGACACAAACCTCCTACTGGATTGGCTGAAGGAAATATAAACATTCATAACTTAGTTTTGTTTGTGAAATCTCATACTATGATTAGTAATAGCAGTAACATCTACTGGCGACAGTGAGAAATCACAAGCCAACTTAAAGTGATTGCTAAGAACTAATTGTAAAGACAGATTTTTTTAAAATTAACAAACATGTTATACTTACTTGCTTTGTGCAGTGGTTTTACACAGAGCAGCCCCGATCCTCCTCTTCTCAGGTCCCCTCCTCACTCCTGCCAAGTGCCCCCACAGCAAGCCACTTGCTATGGGGGAACCCAAGCAAACTCGTTCCTGAGCCGCTGCTCTGTGTGTCCATTCACACACAGACACGGCTTGACCCCCTCCCGTTATCTCCTCATTGGCTCACTGTTTGTGATTGACAGTAGTAGGAGCCAATGGCTGCCGCTGCTCTCTCAACCAATGAGGAGGGAGAGACCTGGGAGGGCCGAGGCTCTCGTGCACATCGCTGGATTGAGATGGGGCTCAGGTAGGTATTGGGGGGGGCTGCTGCACACAGAAGGTTTTTTACCTTCATGCATAGAATGCATGAAGGTAAAAAAACCTTCTGCCTTTACAACCACTTTAAGCTTAGGGAAAAACTAGGCGAAAAACAATATAATAACAATATAATAACTATGGCCCAGCCAAATACTAAAATGACATAGTAGCCCCTGTTGAGGACAAGGGGGTTACAAAGGAAAAATATTGGTGAAAATTATTAGCAGATTTAACCAATCACATTTTCCATATAATTTTTTGTGGTGTGTGTACCTGAGGAGCATGGCAGGGGTGTATCCTTTGCCGAGATATTTTGTGCTAATAGATGTTCCTCTGGGGAAGACACAGAATTATTTGGCGTAAACGTGCCATTTTTAGAACTGCAGGGAACCCTTGCACTACAATTTATAATGAATGGCCATTCAAAAAATGAATAATAGTGGCAACCGAAGATATTATGAATGGAGTAGCCAGGTGTATATAATGAATGCCCGGATTTAGAGCTTCTCCGAAGGTAAGATAGATTCCCTACCTCATTTTAAATGGAATCATCTCTGGATGAAATGTACTTTGAATCATTTCGTAGAAGAAAAACAACTTCTTTGCTAAGTGTTTATTTAGCGGAACGTTTTCCCCTTATCTTGCAGTGTGTGAGAAGTCCTCTGCATGTGTGTGACCTTCTACAGAAAACCTTCTTTCCACCTCTGAAAAGCTCGGAAGGTATTCACAATTGATACTGACAGATTGGTGAGTACTTTGGCTCTGGAGTTGAGTTTCACAACTGTCTCTTCTACAGTAAGAATAACAAACAGCGGAGGAAAAGAATGGACTTGGGATTTTATGAGAAAAGGTGAAATTTATGACCCATTGGAACCAAGGCGGAGGTGATAACAGAGACCATTCCTCCGCTGTGTATAGAACAAAAGGCTGCGCTGAGTAACCAGGTATATACTCTCTCCAGAGGAAGCATCATTCACTCTGCTGGTCTAGAGAAGACTTCATAATAGAATGATTGGCAGGGACGGGCTGGACAGGAAGCAGCCGTACATACACAAGAGGTCACTTCCCTTCACCCTGTGTTCAGTCCGGTTCTACAAAGGAAACTCAAGGGCGGTCAAGCAGATGCATCCAGAAAGTACGAAGCACTACAAGGAAACAAGACAATGTAATTTAGGCAGAACTCCAGTCAATAAAAACTAAAAAAAAAAAATGAATAGCCCATTTTTTTTCTGCTACAAGTTGTCCTCAGTCTGATGGCCAGCATCATTCAACCCATTTTCTTGGAGCTCAGGTCATCCTGGACTCATCCTAGCCTGGGACTAGACTGATAGGAGAAGCGGGCAAGTGAAAAGCTCATCTCTCTGTCACTGTGCCTTCACCTCCTATCAACATGCTCATTGTCAGCACATGAACTGATTGGCTCCTTGTACTGATTCTCTCACACTCACAACTTTGTTGGAAGCTGATATGATGTCAAATTCAGATACGTATACTGCTTGCATTTTACAAAATACATTTAACGATGTAATAATGGTTTCAGAGCTACATTTTTGTCTATTATATCTGGAGAAAGATGACCAGAATGACAGCCATGTAACTTGCTGTGTCAGAAGAAGGACACTAATTGTTATCATAACAAGTTTACTTTAACCAATAAATGGTCATTCTAACCAAAACTGATATTTCAGGATTTGGAATATTCCAATCATTTGGAGGATTCCAGTATAAAATCATTATATTTTATGTATTTTTCATGTTGACTGCGATAGTGGGATATCTAGGCTTGAGTCCCCAAGGTGTGCAAGCCTTCTTCATCCATGACAAGGGAGCCCCACTACCTTCTGTACTGATTTTTTTTTTTATTATTTGTATATTATTGAGAATGTAACAGGAGGAACGGGATGGTGCCACGGTGTACAGAAGCAGCCAGATACTATGGCGAGATCACATTTCTAGATACCCAAGGGAAAAAAGAAGCCAACAGGAGGCTCAGCTTGCTTGATTTCACCTATAGCTGAAATTTTTAAAACCTGAAATCCATGGAGCTAAATCAATCATTGAAATCTAGATATTGACACTGTTTTACCTGCTCAACAGTTTTTATTTCTGTCCACGCAGCCCAGTGATTTAATCATCTTTGCCAGATAGTACAGCCGGATAGACCTGACCACTCTACTGCAGTTGACCACCATAGCAAGGTCACCTCCTTGCCTCCAGTTTGTGATTGGCTAGTGAAGGAGCAGCAACAGACTTAAATTGTCACCTCTCTGCTCCCTTCTCCTGTCACCATGTTTCTTGCCAGGACACCTGTTTTGCCTAAGTGCTGCCCCCCCCCCCCCTCTTCCAGTATTATTACTGATGTACAGGGGATAATAAGAGGTTGATAAAGTTATATTAAGGTACATACACAAGTTGCAATTAAAAATACTTTGTACATTTTAAATAAATACACAAGTGCATTTATTGAAGTTTTTGTTTTATATCTGCCTGGAATTCAGCATCAATGTTGTTCAAAACATATAGAGGAGACACTACACACAAGAAAAGTACCACTGTGTTTTGGTGAGATTATTTCATCCCTAAATAATTGGAAATGTAATATTTTGCCACTTTGCGGTTCTTGCTTCCAAAACAACTTTTTTCAACCAGGGCAAAATACCTAAAAATTGCCCAAAAATTATGTAGTAAAAGGCAGGTGGATCAAGCCTGCCTTTCTGTTTCACAAATCTACAGGTTTTATTGTGCAGCATTACAACCCTGGGCACTGCGTGTGTGCTAACCACCAGTGATGTCATTGTTTGATAAGGAGGACGATGGGTGTCTGCATAGCATCCTTTGTTTGCCCTTCCCCTGCCCCTCTTCGTCAGCATTGGTGTCAGGTTAGTTACATGAGGGAGAGAAATTGGTTGAGAAGAGAAACACTGGAATACTAGTCAGTAGCAGTGTGCAAAGATGTATTTGCGCTCCTTCTCGCAACTGGTCTCCGCCAGGGACAGACTGATCCAGTTCAAAATTACGCATAGAGTGTATTTTACACCCATGCGCCTACACAAAATATACCCATCTATTTCAGATTCCTGCTGGAGGTGTGCCACACCTGCGGCCAGCGGCGTAACTACCACCATAGCGACCCATGCGGGCGCTATGGGGCCCACAGCCAAGTGGGGCCCAGTGAGGATGAGAGCACCGCCGGCACAGTCTCCCAGCCAGGGGAAGAGAGAGGAGAGGAAGAGGCAAGCTGTGACCTGTGCCCAATGCAGCATGACCTGTGCCCAGTACAGCGTTGCCTGTGCCCAATACAGCCTGGTCTGCCTGTGCCCCATGCAGCCTCACCTGTGCAGAGGAAGAGGCAAGCCACCCGGATCAGCAGAGAGCTGAATTGCCCGATGTAATAGCTTTCATTAGAACTTCCAGTGTTCCCGGGGCTCACGTCACATAGCTCCACCTCTTGGCCCGGTGCCTTTGATAGACAGAACGCCAATCAAATGCAGGACGTGTGACGTCATCAAAGGCTTCAGGCCAAGAGGTGGGGCTATGTGACGATGAGCCCCGGGAAGACGGGAAATTCAAATGAAAGCTATTACAGCAGGCAATTCTGCTCTCTGCTGATCCGGGTGGCTTGCCTCTTCCTCTGCACAGGTGAGGCTGTATGGGGCACAGGCAGACCAGGCTGTATTGGGCACAGGCAAAGCTGTACTGGGCATAGGTCACGCTGCATTGGGCACAGGTCACGCTGCATGGGGCACAGGTCACGCTGCATGGGGCACAGGTCACGCTGTATGGGGCACAGGTCGGTCACGCTGTATGGGGCACAGGTCACGCTGTATGGGGCACAGGTCACGCTGCATGGGGCACAGGTCACGCTGCATTGGGCACAGGTCACGCTGCATTGGGCACAGGTCAGGTTGTATGGGGCACAGCGTCACGCTGCATTGGGCACAGGTCACGCTGTATGGGGCACAGGTCATGCTGCATTGGGCACAGGTCATGCTGCATTGGGCACAGGTCACGCTGTATGGGCACAGGTCACGCTGTATGGGGCACAGGTCATGCTGTATGGGGCACAGGTCACGCTGTATGGGGCACGGGTCACATTGTATGGGGTACAGGTCACGCTGCATTGGGCACAGGTCACGCTGTATGGGGCACAGGTCACGCTGCATTGGGCACAGGTCACGCTGCATTGGGCACAGGTCATGCTGTATGGGGCACAGGTCATGCTGCATTGGGCACAGGTCACGCTGCATTGTGCACAGGTAACGCTATATGTGGCACAGGTCACGCTGCATTGAAACTAGGGCAGCTGTGGGGGGGGGCTGTTTGCAGGGGGGCCCCATACAACATTTTGCTATGGGGCCCTGCTATTTCTAGTTACGCCCCTGCCTGCGGCGGGCTTTATACATATTTTTTGGAGCTGTTCCTTGGTCAAGACCTCTTGGAATGAGGTTACCACATTCATTCGGACAGTCACTACAGTTCAGATTCCATTGAGGGTAGAAATATGTTTGCTGGGGCTTGTAGATTCACTGAGCAGTTAGAACTCTTTTGGGGATTCTACTTTATTATGCACGCAAGGCCATCATCATGCGATGGAAATCCTCTTCCACACCATTAATTAACTTATGGAAACGTCTGGTCAATTCAGCCCTGCCATTATACAAAACCACCTATCTGTCCAGAAGTTGTGTCAAGAAATTTCATAAAGTGTGGAACATTTGGGTGAAATCCGCTTATACTAATGCTGATTCTTCGGATGACTAGTTAACACTTGGATAAGTAATTAACGGTATATATTGTTGTACAACTCTACATTTATGCTTCATTAGAGGGAGTCTTTCCTGACACATAAGATATGGGAGCGTGCGTATTTTCATAAATTCCAGAGTTTAGCTCTGTAGGATGTTTGAGAGGGAGAGTGGCCAATAAGAATTCTAATATTTCAGCCTGTGTGGGCGGTTAGAGCGTACTAATTTTTCAATAGTTTAGAGTGCCTTGATTTTAGCTAGGTTGTTTTTATTGTGATTTTATTGTGCTTTTGTTTCTGTTTGTTTTTCTTGCTATGCAATTGAGCCTGGGTATACCCAATAGGCTCTTTTATGTACTGTTAACTTAGAAACCTGCAATAAAAAAAAAGAAAAAAAAAGTGTATTTGCTTTATAAGAATTCATCAAAAACACGGCGAGTCCCCCTCCTCAAGAAGGCACATGTACAGTCATGCCAAAGAACATCTAAATGATTCAGAGAAGGATTGAGAGAAAGTGCTGTGGTCAGATGAGACCAAAATTGAGCTCTTTGGCATTAACTCGATTCGTCGTGTTTGGAGGAAGAAAAATGCTGACTATGATCCTAAGAACACCAACCCTACAGTCAAGCACGGAGGTGGAAACATGATGCCTTAGGGCTGTTTCTCGGCAAAAGGTACAAGACAACTTTGCCATATTGAGGGGCCAATGAATGGGTCATGTATTGTAAAACCTTGGATGAGAACAGTCTTCCCTCAGCCAGAACACTGAAGATGGGTCGTGGATGGGTCTTCCAGCATGACAATGACCCAAAACATACCACCAAGGTAACAAAGGAGTGGCTCAAGAAGAAGCACATTAAGGTCATGGAGTGGCCTAGTCAGTCTCCAGACCTTAATCCTATAGAAAATTTATGAAGGGGGCTGAAGCTTCGAGTTGTCAAAAGACAACCAAGAAACCTTAAGGATTTAGAGAAGATCTGTAAAGAACAAGGCAAGTCCGTTTTGGCGGAACTCCGTCGAAAAGTCCTTCGGAGTTCAGTCTGACGAGAAGTCCACTCGTGTGTACGCAGCATAACAGGTTTTCTTGTAAGATTGCCCTGTATTTGGCTCCATCCATCTTCTCATCAACTCTGACCAGTTTCCCTGTCCCTGCTGAAGAAAAGCATCCCCACAATATGATGCTGCCACCGCCATGTTTCATGGTGGGGATGGTGTGTTCAGGGTGATGTGCAGTGTTATTTTTCCGCCACACATGGCGTTTGCTTTTAGACCAAAAAGTAAAATTTTGGTCTCATCTGACCAGAGCACCTTCTTCCACATGTTTGCTGGGTCCCCCACATGGCTTCTCGAAACCTGTAAACTGGACTTCTTATAGATTTCTTTCAACAATAGCTTTCTTCTTGGCACTCTTCCATAAAGGCCAGATTTATGGAGTGAATGACTAATAGGGCGTACACACGTTTGGACTTTGTTCGGACACTCCGACAACAAAATCCTAGGATTTTTTCAGACGGATGTTGGCTCAAACTTTTTTTGTCTACACACGGTCGCACAAAGTTGTCGGAATTTCCGATCGCCAACCACGCGGTCACGTACACCACGTAAGACGAGACTAGAAAAGGCCGGTTCAGAACTAAGCGCGCCACCCTTTGGGCTCCTTTTGCTAATCTCGTGTTAGTAAAAGTTTGGTGAGAGACGATTCGCGCTTTTTCAGACTCGTGGCTTTCAGATCGTTTTCTGCCGTTTAGTTTGTGCTTGTGGGTTTGTATCTGCTCTTCAGTGCGTGCAAGCAAGTTCCGCGTGACTTTAGGTAGTCATTGTATTCTTGTTCGTTCGTTACTGTTTTTCAGGTCGCTCTTCACAGGCCTTGCTGTTCTTCAGTGCGTTCTGTTACTTCGTTCTGAGCAGCCGACCGTTTTCTAGCCATGTTTCGTATGCGTACTCCTCGTAGAGTTCGTGCTGTGCAGGGACTTGGTGTTGGGGTCCTGACCTTGACACAAGTCCAGTCCATGAACAGGGTGGGGAGGAGTTCATGGACCAAGAATTGGTTGCTTCAGCGTGACCAGTTCTCTCATATGCCTTTGCTCCGTGAGATCCGTGAGAATAATCCTGATGATTTCAGGAACTTTCTCAGGATGACGGACCCCGTGTTTCACCGTCTGTTGGCTTCGCTGACCCCCTATATCAGCAGGCAGGATACCTGCATGAGGCAAGCCATCACTCCGGAGCAGAGGTTGGTCGCTACCCTGCGGTATTTGGCCACAGGGAGAAGTCTGCAGGACTTGAAGTTCTCGACAGGCATCTCCCCCCAGGCTCTGGGTATCATCATCCCAGAGACCTGTTCTTCCATCATACAGGTCCTGCAGAAGGAGTATATGAAGGTAAGATTTTTATCCTTTTATATCACATTTTATTGTATTGAATGTTTGCTAATATCTTGTATTTCTTTCCTCATTCCCTAATTACCATGATTGTAATATGCTGTGAATGTCCCCTTTGTCCTCATTCATGCAGGATTTTTATGTAATTATTATTTTACGTCCTTCATACATATTTGCCCTTCAATAACCTCCCCAGCATGGTGTCTCCTGCCCTATATTCACCTCATGTAGTCACTTAACAATGTATTTTATCAGCTCTATAGTAGTGCTTTACCCCAAACACCCCCTAAAATGTTTGGAAATGTTATTTTTGATTTAAATTCAGGCAGAGTGCCAGAGGCTTTTTTTTGTGGTGTCCCCAAATAATTTTTAGTAACCCTCACTCCCCCAACTGCTAAGTCAGCTGATCCCAATTCTCTATCTATCCTCAATCATCAATCTGCTGACTTTGCCAAACCCATACACACTATACCAATCTCTTTTGTGGTCAGATGTATGGAGGAATTCCCCAAAGCATGTAGTGCAAGGGCCTGCCTGTATACTTTCCAATGGTACTGTTTAAAGTATTTGTGTCCTATTATTATCTTAACAGGTAATAGCAGAATGTCCAAATGTCCTCAAATGTGTACAATGTGTATTTATATCTTTGTATTATGACACTTCTTACCTGTCCAGTGGGCTGCCAATAGTGTAACTAAGGAGGGGCTGTTCCAAGTAATACCCATTATTTAGGCATTCGTCTCTCAATGAAGTGAAGAGGGTTACCTGTCCAAGATTTCCACACACCCCCTATAATGTTAGAAATGGCCCATGAGAGGGGGGGGGGGATATGATAGGTGTACCTTATACTTTGGCCTTGTTAAATTCCCCTTACTAAATGCTATCTGGAGGTTGCCCCATAATGTTTGTGTCTAATCTGCTTGCCATGTTTCTGTGAAAAAATAGTAATGCTTATTGTTTTTTCCTCAACAGTTTCCTTCCACGCCACAGGAATGGCAGACTGTGGCCTCCCACTTTGCCGAGCGGTGGGACTTTCCTAACTGCGGAGGGGCAATTGATGGGAAACACGTCCACATCGTCCCACCACCCAACTCGGGGTCGTACTATTATAATTACAAGGGGTTTAATAGTATAGTGATGTTGGCGGTGGTGTCGGCTAATTACGACTTCTTGTATGTGGAAGTGGGGAAGAATGGCCGGATGTCCGATGGTGGAGTCATTGCCCAGACGGAGTTCTACAGGCGTCTCCAGAATGGCAGCTTGGACTTCTTGCCAGCTCCAGAGGACAATGTGGAAGGACTCCCATTTGTGTTCGTTGCTGATGAAGCGTTTGCGCTGGGGGACCACCTGATGCGGCCATTCCCAATGAGGACCCTCACCCCGGAACAGAGGGTTTTTAATTACCGGCTGGCCAGAGCCCGAAGAGTGGTGGAGAACACATTTGGAATCCTGGCCAGCCGGTTCCGACTATTTCTGACACCCATCCATATGGCGGAGTATAAACTGAACCATATTATACTGGCGTGCTGTGTTCTCCATAACTTTTTAAGGAAACATTCGGCCAACTATGCTGGCTCAGTTGGGCCTGAGGCCGGAATCCTATATCAAACCACACTGACGGCGCTTGAAAGTGGCCGTCCTGGCTTGCCCTCCCTGAGTGCCCGTGATGTCCGGTTACGCTACCTGGAGTTCTTTGCGGGTAGCGGGGGCTATCAATATGCCAGCAAATCTGTGAAGCCTTTTTATAATAAAAAAAAAAGAAATTCTTGGTGGACATTTACTGCTTGTGTTTGTTTTAGCTGACCCTGACAGAAATGTGTTGAGTCCAGAAAATGTCGTGATTGTGTAACCTTATACAAAGCACTGTTGGCTGTTATTTCCTAAATGCAAAAACACATTTCACTACAAGTGCACTTGCAACTGCACTGAAACTGCACTTGTAGTGCCAAGAGGATTTGCCCTTAGGAAATAACCACCATTTTTGCAGAAAACAGCAATTACATCACCCCAAAAGTGTTGTATTGTAGTGTTGAGACAATAATCCACACATTCTTGAGTAAGCAACTTTTTTTATACCTGCACAATCATATGTGCATTTACCAAAGGTTTTTAAAACAAACCAACATGTTTGTTGTATAACAATTTTTGCAGTAGCATTATCAAAAATCGAAATGTCCATTTCAGATAAAACAGGCCTGTTTAAAAACCAACAAGAAAGCCAAAAAACTTGAACTTACAAAGTTCACATTAGGTAAAACCTGAAGGCTATATCAGACATCAGTATTTAGGAACTGAGTTTGATATAGCGTTCAGATGGGGGGAAATCACCCCTGGAAAAGCCAAATTTGGAAGATGCACACCAATTTACGAATGTCAACATGTGCTATCTGCCATCAGGGGGATCAAGGGACGTGTTTTGGGGGAGCAAGCCCTTCCTCAACGCTACTTTATAATTGAGGAAGGGGTTGCACCCCCAAAACGCGTCCATTGATCTCCCGTGATGGCAGATAGCACATGTTGGCACACTGTGTGCATCCTCTAAATTTGGCTTTTCAAAACATTGCAAAAAAATTTAAAAAATTGGACCACAATCCAAAAAGTGATTTTGTGGGGTTTTAAATTCGCCCCAAAACATCAATGATGTTATTATTTTTTTTAATAACATCATTGATTTTTTGCTGTATGTTTTGCAGTTCGACATTACACCCCATGATCTCCCCGATCAGGATCTGGGCACTTTCTGATGTGAAACGTTCTGGATCCACAAAATCACGATCACCTAAAAAGAGAGAAAGAAAACAAAAACAGGTCTCAAAAATCTGCCACCATCCATCTCGTTTACCTGAGCCTGTGGTCGCAGACACTCACCTGTTGTGGTGCCAATCTCCACCACATCTTCTTCTTCCTCCTGCTCAGCTTGGGTTGGTGGTATTTCACCTTCTTCCAGAGGTAGGGGGTCTCTGGTCTCCTCGGATGAGAGGTGTCCTCCGAGTCTTTTCTCCCCTATGTAAAACAAAAATGGTATAATTAGCAGACAGATATTTGATGGCAGAACTAGAAATAGGAAACATTGCTTGGAAGTGGGGTACAATTGTCTATTTTAGCCGAGTTCCAATATGTATTTTTTTTATTGGCCTTTGTCAAGCTGCAATACTTTACCTGTTTAGTACAAGCTTCACAGATGGAGACCCCCCTATAGTATACACTGGAGCACCTGTGTGGCCCCCTAATAAAAATGGTGTTCTGGTGTCCCACACTAGTGCTCCAGTGTCCAGATGTGAAAACAGCTGCTCAGTGTCCTCTCCTTACACAGAATCTAGTTGGCATTTCATTCTAGTAACAAACCCATCTATACAAACAAATATTTGGCATCCAAGTAGGCCCAAAAAAAAGTGGGAAAATGCATATGGCCTAAACAATGGTGTTTTAGAGGCCGAAAGAAAAATGTTTGATATGAACGACTAATGGGCCCATGAACATTAAAGTTGCCCTTTTAAACTGTACAATTAAGAAAAGCATATGGAGCAGCACGAACGCAATAAAAACAGAAAGAATAGGAACACAGCACAACTACGTACTTTTTTGCAGCACTCTCCAGATCTTTCGGTACTGCTCTGGCTCTCTTAACTTCAGGTCCGACCACCGCTTCCTGAGCTGATCTTTCGATCTTCGTACCCCGAAATTCTTGTGAAGGCTTTTGACCACTTTCGCCATTATCTTTGCCTTTCTGATGTTGGGGTTGGGGTAAGGCCCATACTTTCCGTCATAGTCGGACTTCTTCATGATGTCGACCATCTTCAACATCTCCCCAAAGGACATATTTGTGGCCTTAAAATGTCTCCTTCTGGATCGGGACGTGTCCGGATGCGGGCTTTCCTCCTCCTCGTTGCTATAATTAGCACACACCTGCTCTAACTCCGCCATGTGCTCTTCACCCACTGCGCCGAACGAAAAGGGGCGGGGAATAGACTAGAAAGAACGTCAGGGGCGGGCGGAGTTACACGCATGCGCAGTGTGTATAAAGCGTAACACGCGTGCGTATTACGTACGATCTGTGAGCGGAGGAAGGAGCATTGGACGCGCCGATCGTAAGAACGAAGGTAAGAGACAAACTTGTGCCTATACTGCTTCTACATTGAAGCCTATATTGTAACAAGATTAGGAGAGTTTTGTCTGACATTAGGCTTTGTCTTGTGTTGTGTCTTGCAGTGAACATGGATATCTTAGTGAAAGACAATGACTTCATGTCAGTATTCATAGATGTCTTAAGGGAGCTGCCCTGTCTGTGGGAGATTAACCACCCCCATTACAAGAACCAAGCAAAGAGGAAGGCAGCACTGGTGCAATTGTGTGAAATTGTGAAGCAGGTGATCCCCACGGCAGACATCACCTATTTAAAGATCTTAATTGGTGGCCTGAGGAGCACACATCTAAGGGAGCGCAAGAAAGTCCTGGATTCTCAGAGATCCGGAGCAGCAGATGACATCTATGTCCCCAGGATGTTGTACTACGACAGGCTGCATTTTCTGGCAGGCCAGACTGAACCCAGGCCATCCCTCTCCAGTCTTCCTTCCACGCTTCCTTCCCCCCCGGCTGAGGCTTCTGATGCCCAACCTGGGCCTTCCAGGCCACATGTGGAGGAGCCCAGATTGAGCCAGGTATAGCACTCCTCTAAAGATTTCTGCTTGTCCAATCAATGATGTTAACTAGATGTTAGTTGGGAGTACTAATTTAGGATTGTGATTGATGAAGCAACAACTAAAACCATGTCCCTTTTTCATACACAGGGAAGTCTCAGCCAGGAGGTGGCCGGGCCGAGCCGGCTGGCTGATCTGCAGGTCCCTCCACCCCCCCTGAAAAGAGAAAGTAGCAATAGGAGGAGTGCCCTAGAGGAGGCTACCGGAGGACTCTTTTGGAGGGCTACAGAGGTCCTGGGAGCACGACAGACCGTGGAGGAGGACATTGCTGCCGTCATTGCCTATAAAATGCAGAGGATGGAGGAGGGCCAACAAGTCTTGTGTGAGGCGCTCATATTGGAGGCTCTTAACAAAGGTATGAGGGGCCAAATGACAGCTCAGACACACCTTTGCGATGGTCCTCCTCCTCCTCCTGCAGGTCCTCCTCCTCGTCCTCCCTCTCCTCCAGGTCCTCCCAGTCCTCCTCCAGGTCCTACTCCTTCTCCTGCCACATCTCCAACTGCACAGCCACAGGAATGAAGCGTGAAAGGAAGACCAGAAAGTGGGGACCCTGGATCCAGTCTGGTCGGGCAAAAAATGCAACCTCTTGTGGTACCACAGCCTGGGGACACAGATGTCATCTGCTGCTATCCGGATCTCTGCGAATTCTGGACCAGACTGCCCTCCCTTACATATGGACTCCTCAGGCCACCAATTTTGATGTTCAAGAATTGATGTCTGCCGTGGGGGTCCCAGGCTTCGCTAATTTCTCATGTTGAGCCAGTGTTGCCTTCCTCTTTGTTTGGTTCTGATCCCTTAATAAAGGATTTTTGTTTTGAATTATACTCTCCTATGTGTTTTACTTCAAAAAGGACAGTTTGTTTGTGAGGATTCAGGTACATTTCAAATATACAATGTGAAATTAACAAGGGACACCAACAACAAACAATCTCCTTGAGATTAAATAATAAAAGATATCAATGGTGTTGGGGTAACTTCACACACAAAACACACACAAAAATATTCTGTATTAAAAATAAAAATAACAGTGAACAAAGATCAGCCTTTGAAAAAATCCAAACATTAAATAAAAAAAAAAGGCTTAAAATCCCCAAAAAAATTTAATAAAAAAAAAAATTCTGTCAGATGTGACAACTAATAACAATATATTCAGGGAATCCAAATAAAAAAACAAAAATAAAACTTTGTGAGAAGTGTGTGTGAATATGAGCAGCAAAACTACTTAATTCTTGTCACATTATAAAGAAGAAGAGAGTGCGCTGTATTAAACCGTTTTTAACATTGCAGCGTGACGAAAGTGCTGTATCCATTGCGAACGCTA
Source organism: Aquarana catesbeiana (assembly GCF_042186555.1). Taxonomy (NCBI): domain Eukaryota; kingdom Metazoa; phylum Chordata; class Amphibia; order Anura; family Ranidae; genus Aquarana; species Aquarana catesbeiana. Next base: position 637,561,990 of record NC_133327.1, read on the forward strand.
AGTTTACCAGAACGAGCTGTTCCGTCTTGGAATTTCTTCTGAGCATGCGTGGCACTTTGTGCGTCGGAACAGGCCACACACGGTCGGAATTGACATGATCGGATTTTGTTGTCGGAAAATTTTATCTCCTGCTCTCCAACTTTGTGTGTCGGAAAATCCGATGGAAAATGTCCGATGGAGCCAACACACGGTCGAAATTTCTGACAACACGCTCCGATCGGACATTTTCCATCGGAAAATCCGACCGTGTGTACGGGGCATAATAGTTGTCCTGTGGACAGATTCTCCCACCTGAGCTATGGATCTCTGCAGCTCCTCCAGAGTTACCATGGGCCTCTTGGCTGCTTCTCTGATTAATGCTCTCCTTGCCCGGCCTGTCAGTTTAGGTGGACGGCCATGTCTTGGTAGGTTTGCAGTTGTGCCATACTCTTTCCATTTTTGGATGATGGATTGAACAGTGCTCCATGAGATGTTCAAAGCTTGGGATATTTTTTATAACCTAACCCTGCTTTAAACTTCTCCACAATGTTATCCCTGACCTGTCTGGTGGGTTCCTTGGCCTTCATGATGCTGTTTGTTCACTAAGGTTCTCTAACAAAACTCTGAGGTCTTCACAGAACATCTGTAATTATATGGAGATTACACACAGGTGGACTATTTACTAATTAGGTGACTTCTGAAGGCAATTGGTTGCACTAGATTTTAGTTAGGGGTATCAGAGTAAAAGGGGCTGAATACAAATGCACACCACACTTTTCAGATATTTATTTGTAAAAAAATGTGAAAAACATTTATAATTTTCCTTCCACTTCACAATTATGTGCCACTTTGTGTTGGTCTATCACATAAAAATACCCAATAAAATACATTTACATTTTTGATTGCAACATGAGTTAGTGTGGAAAATTTCAAGTGGTATGAATATTTTTTCAAGGCACTGTATGTTCATTTTTCTTTTCAGAGGTCTGAGTAAAAAAAAAAATGAATAGAGTTCTCTATCCACACAAACAAAATGGATGGAGGAAACCCACCTTGCCAGCTTAACTGATTGCCGCCTGCCCACCGTCATATGATGTCTGGGTCGCGCGGCTCTCGTTCTGGGCGGGCGTCATATGACGTCCGTCCATTTAAACAGGGCATGCGCGCGACTGTGCGCGCAGCCCTGTACTGTCGGTGGCAGCGTGTCACTGAGACACTGCTCGTCCCTGACAGGGGTGAACAGCCATTGGGCATGGCTGTTTACCATGTGATTGTCACGGCCGATCACAGATGGTACCTCCCCACTTTGCACGTGGCATGGGCGCGATCGCGAGCGTGCTGCGCATGCACGTCAGTGGCAGTGTGTTCCCGGGGGCGGCATGTCACTGAGACACTGCTTGTCACCGACGCTTCTAAACAGCCATTGGCCGGCTGCTGTTTACCACATGATCGGCTGTGATCCTTTCACAGCTGATCACTAAATGTAAAAACGGACCGGCAACTAGCTGTTACCGGCTCTTCCCTCCTCAAACACCATTTTCAGTGTGAGGAGAGAAGAGCCAGGAGAAGTGAGTTACAGATCTGTGTTCTGTAGTATGTGCACCAAGCACAACACTTGTTCCCATTGCCCCCCCCATCATCTGTCACCCAACAGTCACCACAGTCACCCCATAAAGTGCACCTGTCACATAAGAGACTGCCATCAGTGACTGTCACCCATCAGTGACCATGCCCTGTCACCCATCACCCATCAGTGACCGTGCCCTGTCACCCATCACCCGTCACCCATCAGTGACCGTCAGCGTCGCACCCATCACCCATCAGTGATCGTGCCCTGTCACCCGTCACCCATCAGTGACCATCAGCGGTGCACTCGTCACCCATCAGTGACCGTGCCCTGTCACCCATCACCCGTCACACATCAGTGACCATCAGCAGTGCACCCATCACCTGTCAGTGACCGTGGCCTGTCACCCGTCTGTGACCATCACCCGTCACCTATCAGTGACCATCACCCGTCACATCTGTGGCTTGTCACCCATCAGTGACCATCACCTGTCACCCATCAGTGACCATTGTCCGTCACACCATCATCACCTATCAGTGAACGTGCTGCCACCCATCGCACAGCCCATCAGTGACCGTCACCTGCCACCTGTCACACAGCCATCAGTGTTATGTCCAAAAGATTATATACCAATGAGGAGGCATTCCAAATCCTCTCCATGATTGATGAGAGCAGCAGGGAGTTCTCATCAGATTCCAATTCTGATTCGGAATCAAATTCGGCATTTGAACTGATTGAGAGTAGTGAATAGGCAAATGATTCGGAGGAAGAATGGGCCCCTCCTAAAAGGAACCCAAGCAGCCAGATTATATTCCCAGGCCCAGTACCAGCATTGCCGCCAGTAATAGGCCCCAAGAACATATTCCCAGGCCCAGTACCAGCGCTGTCGCCAACGATAGGCCCCGTGAACAAATGCCCAGTATCAGTGCTGCTGCCAGCGATAGACCCCGGGAACAAATGCCCAGGCCCAGTACCAGTGCTGCCACATCACGCCTGAGTACAAGCACAGGAGATTCAAATCCCCCAACTACTGGAGTGTCACGTCCCCCAAGAGTCAGGGCCTCTACATACATGCCAGATGGTCTTGCCAACCCAACATGGCTGCCTTCCGACTCGGGATCACCAATTATTCCCCCTGTCACAGCACAGCCAGGTGTGCAGGCCAACACCCAACATTTCCACACTTTGCTGCAATTCATTGTGGACCAGAGCAATTTATATGCCCAGCAGTATATTGCCAACAACCCCCAATCATCATATGCCCGTCTGTTTGAGTGGAGAGATCTGAATTTGGAGGAGTTCAAATTGTTTATGGGCCTCACCATATACATGGGGCTTACAAAAAAAAGAAGGACGTGCCTATTGGTCCACAAACCCCATCCACCACATGCCCATTTATTCTGCTGTAATGTCCAGGTCCCGATACGAGATGATTATGAGATTCCTTCATTTTAGCAACAACACCCAGTGCCCTCCCCGCAATCATCCAAATTACAATAAGTTGTATAAAATTCGCCCACTGATAAATCTCTTTTCCCAACAATTTGCAGAACTCTATGTCCCCGATCAGAATATATGTGTAGATTAATCTCTGGTACCCTTTTCAGGCCGGCTAGGAATACATTCAATGCAATACATTCCTAGCAAAAGGGCCAGATACGGAGTCAAATTTTACAAGCTCTGTGAGAGAGTCACGGGATATCTGTATGCGTTCCGCATATATGAAGGAAAAGATTCCCAGCTACAGCCCCCAGAGTGCCCGGCCTACATGGGCACAACTGGAAAGATTGTATGGGACCTGGCATACCCACTTATGAACAAAGGATATCACATATACCTTGACAACTTCTACACCAGCCTGCCCCTTTTCAAACACTTATACATCGCAAAAACCCTGGCCTGTGGAACCTCCAGAAAGAATAGGAAGGGCTTCCCACAATCTCTAGCAAACAAAAAGCTGTGAAGGGGGGGAAAGAGCAACATTGAGATGCAACAAAGTGCTGGCCTTGAGGTGGAAGCATAAAAGGGACGTGCACATGATGTCCACCATCCATGACGACACTACAATTGAGGTTCAAAGAAGACAAGGTCCCATTGAAAACCCAACATGTGTCCAAGGTAACAATCTCTACATGGGGGGTGGATTTCAATGATCAAATAATTCAGCCATACTTGTCAATAAGAAGGTCTCGATTCTGGTACAAGAAGGTAGCAATTTATCTCATCCATTTGGCCATTTATAATTCCTACATAGTCTACACCAAATCCACAGAAAGCCCCGCCTCCTTCCTAAAATGTATAGAAGAAGTTGTCACGTCCCTCATCTATCAATAAAGACCCCCCAGGATACCTTCGCTGTGATGCTGTTAGCCAACTTCATGAGCGCCACTTCCCATACAACATTCCACCATCTGAAGCAGGCCGAACCAGCTACCATTGTCCCCATTGTCCCTCCCAACCTGGCCTTTGTATTGGTGAATGCTTCCAACTTTATCATATATCCCTAAAATATTAGCCCATATTTTTAACCATTTCCCCATTTTCATCATCTGTGCTGACCATTTTCCATGCTTCCCCAAATAACCATGCCACTGCCTTCCACGTGAACTGACCCTGGCCTGTTTTTTGAGTATGCCTCTGCCTACTGTTTGGACTGCTTCCACGTGAACTGACCCTGGCCTGTTTTTTTACTATACCTCTGCCTACCGTTTGGACTGCTTCCACATGAACTGACCCTGGCCTGTTTTACGGACTATGCTTTTGCCTACCGATTGGACTGATCTGTTGCCCTGGTACTGTAGTTTACAGAGGTTTCACATATGTGAGGGGCTCCAGAATTGTTTTTCTGGATAGAGAAAAAATTTTTTGTGTTTTCTCTGGGTTTCGTAATTTCTGGATTAGGGTCTGGAGTCCGGAGGCTTCATAGAGATTTGGGTGGGCGAAGCCTCTACCCCTGTGCCCCTGTGCACAGGTCTTACCTGATTGCGGCCATCAGCCTGCTGCTGACTTACTGCCATCATGCCTCTGCCTGCCGCATGAACGGACCACACCTCTGCCTGCTTCCTGGACTATGCAAATAATTAGCTGTAGCAAGAGGCAGTATGTTTATGAAGGGCTGGAGAGCGGTACAATGAGTGTCTGCAGGTAGGTAACAGTGTTCCAGGACCAATATTATGGCTGTGCTGGCTGTCTCTGCCTGGACAATTTCTATGGACTGTGCTGTGCTGACAATATCCTTGTGCAGACTATAGACAATATTCCTGCCTGTTGCCTGGATAATTACTATTGCTGTCGCTAAGCACATCCCTGCCTGCTGCCTGGACCAGTGTTCTCCTCTGTGGACACTACTAAAAGCACAGGTAATGCTTTTTTTTTACCCTTTCCACAATAGAATTTATTTTGGATTGTAATTCTTGGTATGTACATGCTATTTGTTAGAAATATGAAGGGCCTTCAAAAATGCCAGGAAATTATATATGTAATTTATGATCCTAGAACACCTCATGGTGCTACTTGGATGTTGGGCCTCTGTATGTGGCCAAGCTGTGTAAAAGTCTCACACATGTAGTATCGCCATACTCAGGAGGAGTAGCAGAATGTATTTTGGGGTGTCATGTTTGCTATGCATTTGCTATGTGTTGGAAATATCCTATAAATGGACAACTTTGTGTTTTCATTTTTTTCCACATTTTCCAAAAACTTCTGGAAACAAATGAACCGTTCAAAAGACTCATTATGCCTCATAGATTATATGTTGGGGTGTTTACTTTCCAAAATGGGGTCAATTTTTGGGCAATTCCATTGTCCTGGTGCTCCAGGCCTTCAAAAAAGTGTAATAGGTGACAAATGAGATGTGTAATTTATGCTTGTAGAATGCCTGAAGTGATTAAGAGCTCCCAGCTTCCAATTGCAGCCGAGCTTTGTGGACCTTCTAGAGGGCATCATTGAGCCAGCCTCCACCCAATCCAAAGATCCTAAAGGGTGTGATATAGGAGGGCCAAAGCATTTGATATTATCAGTTGACACTCCCACAATCTCAGTTTTTCAACTGTATCAATATTTACATATGAGTACATGTTAAAGTCTGATAACCAACATATTATTGCCATTTGATAAGAACTAAACCTTAGTTTTCCATTTGGTTGGATGATCATTGTTAATGTAACATTATCGAATCTGGATTTATGAATGTGTGAATTTTGATTCAGCCTGTGTCACAAAATGTGTATTCACTTAACAGCATGGTAAACTATGTATGACCTCATTAGGACCTAGAATGTTTACAACATAGTTAATTGAAGGTCTCTGCTTATCAGCACTGTACCTTCCAGGTATCCTGCTAGGGACATCCAATTAGCTATTTACAACTGGCCCATTGACAGATGTGTAGACTCTGAATAAGCTGGATTTATGGTCCTGCTAGAAGGTTTATTCAACTTGATTGTTTTCATTACAGGTTTTAGAGATGCCTTCCATTCCCTATTCTAACTTGTGCCTATAGCTGTAATTTGCTGGGGTTGGGGAGATGTGTCTTTAAAAATGTTGCCCTTGGCTGGGGCACAAATAACAGATTTACATCTAAATGATTTATCACAGACAGGCACATTTTAGAGAAATTAGATTGACTCCATGTGCAACCTGACCTCCCTCTTTTCCCCATTCAGTTTGGAGCCATCAGACCTCTTTACCATCACACCCCCTTCCCAGCAGCGACTCAGCAGCTCAGCTCCCCCTCCCAGAAGCTACTCAGCAGCTCAGCTGCCCCTGCATGTTTCTTCCAACATATATCTCTCCCAGGGGGACACAGATAAAACACATCTTTAGTAAAGTGGGGAAGACTTAGATTCTCTAAAAATAAGTTTATTGCTGTCTGTCCCAGTGTAAACCACTTCCCCATTTCTTAACAGAAAGTGAGGACACATTTCCCCTATAGATTCACAGCACAAAAAAAAAAATCAACAGAAAATGTACATTTTCACCAATCCCACTGGTTTCCGTCAGTTCTGTGCTCATGGCACTGCTGGATATCTTCCGATGTTGAAAGGATGTAAGCATGATGTGTCTTTCATCTGCTGCATTAAGTTTCCTTGGCTGACCACTGCGTCTATGGTCCTCAATGTTGCCCCGTTTCTTTGTCCTTCTTGAACAGCACTCCTTGAAACCCCAGTCAGCTTTGAAATCTTTGCCTGGGAGAGACCTTGTTGATGGAGTATAACTGCTTTGTGTCCTGTTGCTGTACTCAGTCGTGCCATGGTTAATGACCTGTGACATGAAACTGTCTTTCACAACCTCACCTTAGTAGTAGAGTTTGGCTGTTCCTCGCCCAGTTTTAAGCCTTCTACAGAGCTGTTTCTGTTTCAGTTAATGACTGCGTTTCAGCCTACATGTGAAATTAATGATCATTAACACCTGCTTGGTATATTTGGGTAATCTTACACCTGACTTTAATCCTACAAAATCCTAGACTTTGTGCAAGTGTACAAAGTGTGCAAGTGTAAGAACTGTTGCCGGTGACAGTAAGATAGTGACAGTAAGAGGCCCTGTCACTGTGAGAATATAATAAAATGTGACACATAATTAGGGTTAATGCAAAGTTCTAGACTATTGTTTTTGAGCAGGGAAAACTGTGTATTTGACTTTCTCTGAATTCTGTAGTTTGGGATCAGGACTTTCAATCCTGTATTCGAATTTTGCCAGGTGCCTGCAATCGGTGTGAGTACACAGGTGTGCAGGGTCATTAAATACACTGAGGATAGCTCAGAGCTTACAGTTTGAGAGCGCTCCCAGTTGGAGACTGAAGGCCTCATCCAGGGGTCAGAGTGCCCCAGTCAGACACCAAAAAACAAAGGGTCTCACTGAGGAGTAAGAGGTGCCCCAGCCAGAAGCCAAGAGACAGAGGGTCTCACAGAGGGGTCAGAGGTGCCCCATCCAGACCTCAAGAGGCAGAGGGTCTCACCAAGAAGTCAGAGGTACCCCAGGTAGAAGCCAAGAGACAGAGGGTCTCAGTGAAGGGTCAGAGGTACCCCGGCTAACAGCCAGAAGACATGAGATCTAGTTCCAGGAGTCAAGTTGGCTCCTATCAGGGTGTCAGGAGAACTCCAATTCCTAGGCTAGGAGTGGGCTGTGCAGCAGGGCGCTGCAACGAAAGGCTAAAAGAGCCAAAGTGATCCATCCAGGATAGCTGGACAACACAGTCAGAGGGACTGGTAAGAGGAGCAGCAGTGCTGCCAACAAGCGAGTCAGGTGGCTCTGCATTTTTCATTGTTTAGATTGTGTATGGAAGAAACCCCTACGTGGGCAACTAATGTGCATGTGAACATTAAATTTATTTAAAGTGTTACTAAACTCACAACAGTAAAATAGTTGTGTATATGCAGTAAAGCATGCTTGTTGTACTCACCATGGAATCTAAGGGGTTAATCTCCTGCATTGTGTAAAAAAGGGTGTTTGATCCTGTCTTCTCTGATCCCCAAACCATCTCCGGATAGTACAGAGGCTAGGAGACTAGCTGCACAGGCTCAGTTTAGTGCATATTGATAGAGAGCTTTCTTTTTCTTGGGAGAGTACATGTTATCAGCACAAGGCCAAACACCACTGTCCAGACAGAGGCTCAGGGGTCCTGCATCCTCATAGGACAATTATGGGAGAATGAAAACTCCTCCTACACGCATTAACCAGACACTGATAAAACTGTCCTGACTGCTGATGAGAAAAGGTATTTAGCAGTTTATAGTTACTAAAACTATTGCATTTCCTAGTTCTGTGTACTGAGACCAGGTGTAGTGAATGCAGGGTCCTGGGTCCTGGGTTTAGTAACACTTTAATAAAAGTGGGCTGCCATGCCCTAAAAATACAGTTTTGGACTGGTGCAACTCATTGTAAATGCACCTACCGAGTTAAATCTCCCCAATGCCACAATGGTTTGAAGCCAAAGGGTAGTCACACCAAATATTGATTTAATTTAGATTGTTTTTTGTTCCTTCACTTTGCATTTTATAAATTGATAAAAATAAACAATTAAAATATATATTTTTGAAAGCATTCTTACTTATGGCGTGTTTTTTCATGTGTTAAGGAGAGCTGCCAGTCTATTGATTGAGTTGCCATAAAGCATTACATCATAATGTGCAAAAACGTGTGCATGACATGAACTCAACGCATAGTGTAAATAGATCATCAAGGAAAATAATAAGAGGGGTTCAGTTAACCCTTCGCTAAAATCAATTATAGATTTTTTTTTTATAATTTAAAAAATAAAAAGATGCTTTTTTGCTCTTTAAATTGAAAAATAATGTTTAGGTGATAAAGGCAGCTCCATAAGTTCTAGAATCAACCCTTTAAAGTTACCTATTAATTACATGTGAATGCTTTGAGTGGATCTGAAGTGCTAATTATGATTTGGCTCCTCAACTCCATCTTGCCACCCTTATAATTGCAGTGAAAAACCAAGTTTACCTTTTGTTACAAAACCTAAAGTGAATTCCCATGTCAAATTACAGACCAACCAGGTCCAAAAATGAGCTGGAAATTAACTCTATGCGAGCTTTGAAAAATTTGGAAATATTAAAGTACAGTTATTGCCATAATAACATCACTGAGAAGTTACTCCCGCAGCACGTTCCTGACCAATCAACAGGGAGCTTTCAAGGCCGTCTCACGATGATTCATTAATGACCAAATAAAGGGGGCGACATGGCGAAATTGAAAAGTCTGCAAAGTTAATTCGATAAATGGTCTTGAGAGGATTGAGATTGGAAGGTTTTAAACCCAATTTAGTCTTCATGAGTTTCAGATTGCCGAGCACCTCGCTGCCAAGCCTGAGTAATTCTGCGCTCATCCGAGGAGCTTGAAGACTTGCCTGCAGAACGGCGGAGTGGCCAAAAGTCTCCTGCCAGCTTGGAACTCAAGAAGCCTGAAAGAAAAAAGAAGTCCTACACAGCAAATGTTGTTATGAAGATAGCGAGCGGTACAGGGCCCCGGGAAGGGAGGGTGATGTGATTCATGTTGTGACAAATGCCATGCAGAAAAGGAATCTGCCGCTACGGCTAAGATGCTTAAGCGGAGAAAAAAATAATTCTGGCAAACGCCCGGCCAGAGTGAAATAAGGAGAAGAGCTTTCCTCTTAAAGCCTCATTACAATAAGAGAGAGGTGGAACAGATTTGATGAGTGAAGTAAAAGCATCAGATCTGGGCACGCTGTGCTTTCTGCAAAATGCCGTTGGCTTTTCTTTTTTTGATGGTGCCCAAGTAAATTTAAAATAAATGTGGAGCTAAAGCTGAACTCCAGAAAAATAAGTCTTTGAAATACCTGCATAGGAACAATTAAACCTGTCAAAATATTGTTGATTCTGTTCAGCCTGTTTTACAATTCTCACGCTAACATCAGACACCATTGACGTTGGCACCTATTCTCTGATTGAGCTTTATAGCTTCCTTCCAATGTCACCCCTCCTCCTTCAGCCTGCTCATTGGACATTAAGTGATCATGCTATTTATTAATTGGATTGGGCAAGACATTATATGTGAAGATGGAAAACTGAACTTGGAAATATTAGAGTAATCTTCCTGCCTGTGCAGTGTGAATCACTGGATTGGTCCTGTAGGCAGGTGGAGGCATTCTTCTTTCCTGAAGGTGGCACTGTGCCGAAGCTACATAGCAGGTGGAATCTTATAAAGGGAATTGTCCCTTTATGGACTCTGTCAGTCCTCTCGGGGAACGTAAGTACAGTAGTACCTTGGATTACGAGCAAAATCCTTTCCAGAAGCATGCTTGTAATCCAAAGCACAGAAACTCAGATAATTTGTTGCAGTGTCACTGCTAGTGTATGCAGTACCGCATGTAGCCAGAGGTGGGGGGCGCGGAGACACTTGGAAGCATTCTGAGACGCTTGGAGACCACTCAGAGGCGTTCGGAGATACTCGGAGACGCTCAGAGATACTCGGGAATGGAGTGTTTCAGAGTGTTTCTGAGTGTCTCTGAGCGTCACTGGCACCCCCACACCTCTGGACACATGTGGTTCTGCACACCCCAGAGGCTTGAATCCTGCTCGCCTTGCCAGACAACGCTTGCAAATCTAGTCAGGATTTTAAAAAAAAAACAGCGAAAGCTCGTAAAGCGCGTTACCCGCAATCCGAGGTTTTACTGTATCTAAATTGATAAAAAATTCTTGTCTTAACGAGGGAGCCTTTAAATAAAAGATCCCATGTTTTTCTTGCATTGTATAAGCGTGTGGCAGGTTAAGGCAGGAAACCCACTGGTTAGGGACAGTGCTTAGTGTGGGGAAAGGTTCCGGGCAAGTAAGGAGAAAGTAAGCAAAACTGTCTGGTGCTGGAGAACCTTCCGGAGATTCCTTCCAATAAACCACTACAGTGTGGCTATACAAAAACCTGCCCACCCTCCAGCAGAGGCCATCCTCTGGTAACATTACTGTGAATTATGCTACTAAAAGAGAGGGGTCTGTGGGACTTTATATGAGGAGATGGCGTTGTCATCAGCCTCCATCCCTATTATTGTGTACAAAAGGGAACAGGGAGGCGGGACTTTAAATGAAGTACGCGGAGGGTCAAGTGTTGTGTGGCATTATAATTGACATATCTATATGTAAAGGAGTAGGACATTTGTCTCATAATGCATATTCGATAGGAAACTGATATACCACACATATAAGTAAATACCTGCATGGAGTGAGATAATAAAAAAACTTTATTTCATACAGCAATACATAACACATAAATAATCCAAAAAATGAACGGCACATGATACATATGGAAAAGCCCAAAATTGAAAAGCACATGATTAGAATATAGACAAATACATAATGCATTAACAGAATCCACAATGACAGGGTAGGATGAAGTATGCAATTTGAACATGACATCTGTTAGCTCAATGCGTTTCGTGGCTTGATGTCACTCATCAGGAGAAACCGTGTACACGTGCAAGGTATCTCTGTAATGATATATTGTGCATTTCTAGTTGGTCTATTATAGTCACAGGTGTGAAAAATATAAAAAGAAATGGGGGGTAAAACACCCTGTATGATACTTACAGGGCATCCATGTGCAATTGGTACGGCATTGAGGGTCATGAATATCCCCACATGGGGAACATCTCCTCCAGGAGCTGAGATGGTATGTTAAGCGTCAGCCTGCCCACAAGGCAACCCTCCAATGGACAGCCATGCATCAGACTGTGATGTGTGAGTAAGCATGTGTGATCACAAAAAACAATTTGGGGCTGTAAAAAGTAAATGGAGTTATGAAAGTGAGTGAGGAGTATTGAATAGACTGAATAGGAAAATTAAGTGCAAAAAGTCCAAATCAAAAAAAGGAAAAAGGTAGAAAATCACATGAAAATCATGCAATACCCCGAAAGGAAAAGAGTGAGAGGAAACAAAAGGATGTGCAGTTTAAGTGGTGGAGAGGAAATCAGAAATAGTTACCTGGTGATATCGTACAGAGAAACGCTCTGAAACATGAAGTGCATGTGTGAAGAGAAAAGCCAGAATGTGAACAAGACTCTCAGTGGGGTTATAAGTAACACCCAACACTCCCTGGGCTCCTCCCATATATAATCATGGATAGGAAGCCAGCACCCATTGTTGCCTGGAAAAGTAAAGGGTGTGGTGAGTACAAAGAGACGGAAACACACCACAAAGGGGGAAAAAAAAATTGAAAGATGAAAAATCACATGGAGGTCATACAATTTCACAAAAAGGGAGAAGAGTTATAAAAAGCAGGGAACTGGGTGAGAGGTAAAGGAGCACCCCCAAAAGTGGACTAACGGGACCAGAAAGTGAATAGTAGGATGCAGAAGAAATTATATGGGGGAAAGGTAGCCTACCAACCACAAAGGGAGGTAGGCTGTGTATGGTGTCTAAGGGAGGAGGCAGAAGCCAAATTCTAGAACCATCCAAAGATGGCGCCTATAGGGGCACCGCCACAACAGACCCATCAACGACACACATATGTGAGCAAAGGGAAGGGGAGATGTGAACACCAATGAGGAAGAGCCACCTGGTGGTTTGGTGCCAAACCGAGTCTCATAGTGCTCGTAGATAGACTTGACCCTCCGCGTACTTCATTTAAAGTCCCGCCTCCCTGTTCCCTTTTCTCTTTTGTGAATTTTGCTACAGTGAGCTGTATTAAAACTGTCTTGTTCACCAGAGTGCCATAATGTTCTTCCACTGTGACTGTTAAAATTCTCAACTATTACTATAAAACAACTACAGTTCTAATGCCCTGGGTGTGTGTGCGCGCGGTTCCTCCCCGATACAGTCCAAATGACATGTGTGTATGCGCATAGTTGCCAACATTGTAAAAAAAATTATAGGGACACTTTTTTGTCTGTGTGCGGAGTCTTATTATAATTAGGGGGTGGGGCATGCATTTTAAGGTGTGGTTTAGAGGGGGAAGAAAAATACGGCGTGGTTTCAACTGAGTAGTGGGCGTGGCTTAAAGGGGTGTGGCTCAACGGGGGTGTGGTCCAAGTCTGAGATGAATGAGGGATGGAGGGAGATAGAAAGAAATAGGGAGGGAGGGAAGGAGAGGGATGGAGGGACAGCAGGCCCAGATCCTACACCACAATAGAAATATGTGTATTCCATAAAGTTTAACAATCAGCAGATAAAGATACTCCAAACACCTAATGTTAGCACTTCAATTATCCCGGCACCATGGCTGTTATGGTGTGTGGATGATTGAAGTGTATTATTATTATTATTATTACATTGTAATATATAATGAAATATTCTACATTATGGTGAGTTGAACTCAGTGGGAGCCCTGAGTGTGTCCCCTGCCACCAGATGCAGTCAGGTGTCCCCAGTGGAGTCCCTCCTTCCATCAGGCATTCCCAGCAGAGTTCCTCCTTACATCAGGTGTCCCCAGCAGAGTGCCTCCTTCCATTAGGCATTCCCAGCAGAGTCCCTCCTTACATCAGGTGTCCCCAGCGGAGTGCCTCCTTACATCAGGTGTCCCCAGCGGAGTGCCTCCTTACATCAGGTGTCCCAAGCAGAGTGCCTCTTATATCAGGTGTCCCCAACAGAGTGCCTCTTACATCAGGTGTCCCCAGCGGAGTGCCTCTTACATCAGGTATCCCCAGCGGAGTGCCTCTTAAATCAGGTATCCCCAGCGGAGTGCCTCTCACATCAGGTGTCCCCAGCAGAGTGTCTCTTACATCAGGTGTCCCCAGCGGTCAGGGTCCCCAGCGGAGTGCCTCTTATATCAGGTGTCCCCAGCGGAATGCCTCTTAAATCAGTGCCCCCAGTGGAGTGCCTCTTAAATCAGTGCCCCCAGCAGAGTGCCTCTTAAATCAGTGGCCCCAGTGGAGTGTTGGCTGCAGTCTAGCTACATCTCCTCTCGTTCCTCGTGTTCAGTGGAGAGGGGAGGGGCCGATCCATGCAGCTAACCCCGGCTGGAGAATTGTGAAGAGAGAAGCCAATTCATTGGCTGCACGGAATGGCCCCTCCCCTCTCCACCGAACACGAGGAACGAGAGGAGAAGTAGCTGAACACAAGGGGACAGCTCTTGCATGTGCGCCAGCGGCCATTTTGTTGGAGCCAGGAGCCAGAACTGCTGCAGAGCCAAACATTCCTGTTTTTTCCATGGACAAAAGGCAAAATCCTGAATGGGGATGGCCTCCGATCGGGACAAGGGTCCCAAAAACGGGATTGTCCCGGGATAAATCGGGACTGTTGACTATGTATGCGCCGTTCCTTACGTGCGGAAATATTGTTTGAGGCCCAGCCTACAGGCCAAACAGAGTTATGGTAAAACAGTAAACATTCATATTTAACCACCTGCCGACCGCTCACAGTAAATATACTGCGATAGGGCAGCAGGTGCAACAAACATGTACTTTGCCAGCTTTCTTACGGATTTGGGCCACATGCGAGCACCCACTGCTGACCCATGCTGTGATTGTACACAGCACCCGTTTGGCAGTAGATTTCAGCCAATGATTTCGGCTGAAACCTGCTGATCGGCTGTGTCCAATCACACACACAGAACTCTGTGTGCAGAGAACCAGGGAGAAAAATCAGCCAGTATGTAAAAGCAGCTCAGATTACACTTGTTAGGCACACAGTTAACCCCTTAATTTGACCCTTGATGTTAACCCCTTCCCAGCCAGTGTCATTAGTACAGTGTACAGTATTATCACTGATCACTGTGTTATGTTTTATAACAGAAAATAAAAAATATTTGTTTTTCAAAATGTTCAGCCTTTTTTTGTTTCTATAATAATAAAAAAAACAGTGGTGGTGATCAAATACCACCAAAAGAAAGCTCTATTTGTGTGAAAAAAAATTATATAAATTTAATTTGCAGTGTTGCGTGACTGCACAATTGCCAGTTATTACTGTGCTGAATAGCAAAACATGCCCTGGTCATGAAGGAGGTCAAGTGGTTAAACAATGCATTCTTTTGTTTTCCTGAAGTTCGTATTTAAAGGAAAGCTCCAGAGAAACATTTTATGATGTTGACAAGAGGTACAGGGGGCACTGCATGCCCATTTTTGGGGTAGTCAGTTATTGGTTCACTTTGTGTTCAAAACGCTACTGTGGACTGAAAAATCAGAACACATTTTCTGAGCTGATGCTTATTTCTGTTTGTGGTCATTGTCCCGCCTTCTGACCAATGTATTCTGTTGTTTGCCTGAAATTGTCATTTAGGGGAAACTCCAGCCAAACATTTCAAGACATTGTCAAGAAGTTTGTGATGCCACTAAATTCCCATTTTTTGGGTAGCCAGTTTTTGGCTCAGTTTAATTTCAATATGCTACTGCGGCCTGACAAAAAAAACAGAAAACATTTTCTGAACTCACAGTTATTTCTGGTTGTGGTCACTGCCCCGCCTCCTGACCTCAGTTTTGTTTTTACCAACTTGCCCAAGCACTTCCACTTTCTGAGAAGTAGTACTGACCTTATTTAGGACTATGGCCCTTGGTTAACCCCAGGAGAAGATTGATAGTGACTATGACATTCACTCCCTCTAGCTCTTTGCATTGTTGCTTATAGCAAATACTTCCCACCATCTACATTAGTACTGATTTAAAATTTTGCAACATTGAAAGGTTGGGGCCGTTGGCTCGTTACGCAGGATACTAATGACTCTAAGTTATCTTTAATTTGGGACCCCATTTAGAGTAATGGCGTTTCCTTGATTTTGATATTTCTGGGACACCACACTGGTTCTTAGATTTGGGTGATTAGCTGGGTGGGTGAAAGTGAATAGACTATACTGTCCAAATAGGGTTACATTTGTTTGAGGTTTCTACTTGCAGACGAGTTCCTGCACTGTTTATGGTTTTCTATTTGTTCTTTTTTTTTCCCCTTGCACTTTTTTTGCCTAAAAATAAATAAATAAATAAATAAATGTAAACATTTTTTAAATAGTTAAAAATTATTTAAAATATTTTTGTTTTTTTTCCATTTTTTTTTTTTAACATTCAGTCACCAGTCAGTTTCCCTGATCACTGCCACATCAATTATATGATGACATTGTACTGCACTGGTGACAGTTAGACTACTTTCAGACTGAGGCGTTTTACAGGCGCTACAGCGCTAAAAATAGCGCCTGCATAGCGCCTTTAAAGAGCCTCTCCTGTCTCTCCAATGTGAAAGCCCTCGGGCTTTCACACTGGAGCGGTGCGCTTGCAGGATGTTAAAAAAGTCCTGCAAGCCGTATCTTTGCAGAGCTGTGTGCCCCTGCCCATTGCAAACAATGGGGCAGCGCCGCCAAACCGCCGGCAAACCGTCGCTTCAGCGGCAATGTGCGGGCGGTTTTAACCCTTTTTCGCTCGCCAGCGGGGGTTAAAACCGCCCGCTAGCGGCCGAATAGCGCCACTAAAACAATGGTAAAGCGGCGCTAAAAATATCGTCGCTTAAGCACTGACGCCCACCCAACCCAGTCTGAAAAGTAAAAACAATTGTGAAAAGAAACCCCAAATTTTATAAAATTTCTTAATTCTCAAAAACATTCTGAAAAAATAATGACAACTTCAAAAATCTCACCATGCCTCTTAGACCCCTTTCACACTGAGGCAGTTTTCGGGCGTTTTAGCACTAGAAATAGCCTCTAAAAAGTGCCTGAAAAATTGCCTCCCATTCTGTGCAATAAGTGCTTTCACATTGGGCGGTGCGCTTGCGGGACCTTAGGAAAAGTCCTGCAAGCAGCATCTTTGGGGACGGCTTGGGAGCGCTACAAATAGCGCTCCCAAAATGCCCCTGCCCATTGAAATGAATGGGCAGCACTTCTAAAGCGCTTTAAAAGCGCATTGAATGCGACACAAAACTGGACTTTTTTCCTTTTTTTTGGTCATGTGACCTTAAAAAATCCACCCCGCTAGTGACCGAAAAGCTCCAAAAAAAAGCGTCTCTAAAACGCAGATAAAGCACCGTGAAAACGACCGGCGCTTTAGCGTTGTTTTAGCGATGCTGCAGTGTGAAAGGGGTCTTACTAAATACCTCAGACTGTCTACTTTCCAAAAAGGGGTCATTTGGGGGGAATTTGTGCTGTCCTAGTATTTTAGGGCCTCAAGAAATGAGGCAGTCAGTACATCAGAAATGATCAATTTTCAAATATATATCCCATAGTTTATAAATGCTATAACTTTCAGACAAACCAATTAATATACACTTATTGGCATTTTTTTTTTACTAAGGACATGTAGCAGAATGCATTTTGGTCTAAATTTATGATGAAATTTGATTTTATTGGATATGTTTTATGACAGAAAGTAGAAAATGTTGTTTTCTTCGAAATTTTAGATTTTTTCATTTATATCACAAAAAATAAACAAAAAAACAGTGGTGATCAAATACCACCAAAAGAAAGCTCTATTTGTGTGAAAAAAATGATAAAAATGTAACTTTGGTACTGCGTTGCATGACCGAGCAATTGCCAACTAATATAGCGCAGTGCTGAATAGCAAAAAAATGCTCTGGTCATGAAGGGGGTAAAACCTTCCAGAGCTCAAGAAGTTAACATCCGAGGCACTACCTGGAACCAATGCATATCCAGGCATTCCCCTTTTTTAATCTCCAATCAAGAGGGTTCTGAAGGGTTAATGTGTTTTTCCTGTCTGTGTTTATGCCTTCAAGTTACTTGGGCCAGCCAGGTAAAATTGTTATAATGTCTTGATGTTGCACTGTGTCCTCAGGTTGATCTGCTGAGCTAGGGGTAACTGAGGAGGGGTTGACGCTCCCCCAGTTACCTTCTTCAAGGTTACTGCTGCAGGTCATACCATAGAAATAGGGCTCACTGGAATGCCCTAGAGTGGTTCCTGGGGAAAGTTTGCCAACATGTAGCTGTCACTCTGCCAGAGTGGATCACCCATCTGGGGGGTGATGGGAGCTCAGTCGGGGTTCCCAGGGGGTCTGGAGCCTGTAGACCCTGATGGACTTACACGTCAGTTATGGACTTTGCTGCCTTTGTGAATTACTGCTAGATCATGAACTTTAAAGAACTATGGTTGCCTTTTATGGATATACTGTCTGTTATGGACTTTTGCCTTGAATTAATTGCTTTTATGGACTTTGCCAGCTGCCTAGTCACTTTATGGGGCAGTAGAGAGCTTTGTATAGAAAACTGTGTGGAAGATGTCTTTGAGAACTATTATTTGTCATTTGCGATTACCTCAGTAAAGGATCTTTGTTTGTTCATTTGAGTTGCTGGTCTGAAGTCTCTCAAGGGGTGCATGCATGGCGTATCAAAAGAACAGGGCTTATAAATAGGGGACTGAAGTTAGAGAAGATATAGTACATGGGTCTAATGAGCAGAATGCTGTCCAGAGGAAGCTATGTAGCCATTGCTAATAATGACTATAATGTCTATGTCACATGCCAAAGCAGCCAACCAACCAAAAGATGGGTGACATGACCAAGGTGATGGTTACTCTTTTAGTGATGGGGGTTTTGTGCTTGGCTCCTTCACTAGTGGCTGGCTTCCCACTTGTTTGGACCGGACCCATGGCAAAGAGTACCTAGGGACCCAGGCTGGAGTCACGGGAGAAAGAGACATAGCGAGGCCCCGGGAAAGAGAAAGCAAGTGCGGAGAATAGAAGAAGTGCATTTCCTGTATCCAGTAGCAACATTTAAATATGTCACTGAGAGAAAGATTGCTGAGTTGGTGGAGACGGTACTGGCTCAGAAATGCTGCACAGCTGGTGGGGAAGTGGTGTTCTCTAACAGTAGCTGTGCCCAGAGTGCTTAGTGTTAACAGTGTGAAGAGTATGGCCATGGATTACAAGGAGTTAACTGTGCAAGTTGCTGCTTGCTTCTAAAGTCTGGAGACATGACCGCAGCTCCTGCTTATGATTTAGGCTTTAGCGAGTGCAGTTCTACATTTTCTTCACTAGGGTGCCTCTAGCCTCGCCCACGCACCCAGAACTACATCTTCCAAGAGACCTTTCCCTACAAACAGTGTGCGGATAGGCTCTTGATAGTAAAGGCGACAGTATTGCTTTGCTGGGAAAGAACGTAGACATGTGAAGAGAGACAAGAAGAGATGATGGGTAGGTGGAGTTCTGTAGTTCAGCGGGTGGGGCTGGCAATATTGGTAGGGATTTCAGTGCAAGAAAAGAACTGTGCTGTAAGCCCCAAAAGGAAGCTAGGAGCACACTGGATTTCTAGAAGAACTTCAGATATTTTTTTGTACATGCAATGTTTTTAAACTGATAAAACAGAGAAAAATGCATATGTTGCAGATATGTATTGCATATATTTTTTTAATTTTCTGACATACACTTTAAGGTGAACCTGCTGAGCAAAGCAACAGGTTTACTTTACTGTATGGCGCATAACATACATGTACTTATCTTCAACTCATCCCTCAACTCACTCCATCAGTCTCCTCACACATCACTAACTTACTAACAGACATATCTGTATGGATATCACACCACTTCCTCAAACTCAACTTGTCCAAAACTGAGCTTATAATATTTCCTCCCCCACGTGCCTCTTCCCCTGACTTCTCTGTCAAGAGCAGTGGCACAACCATTCACCCATCACTACATGTCAGGTGCTAGGTGTTATCCTGGACTCTCAACTCTCCTTTCGGCCCCACATCCAATCACTTTCCAAAGCTCAACCTCCGCAAGATCTCTAAACTACGTCCCTTTCTAACCAATGAAACCACAAAGCTACTGATTCACTCCCTGTTATCTCTCGCCTTGACTACTGTAACTCCCTCCTCATTGGCTTACCTTTAAATAGACTATCCCCCCTTCAGTCCATCATGAATGCTGCTGCCAGACTCATCCACCATACAAACCGCTCAGTGTCTGCTACCCCTCTCTGCCAATCCCTCCATTGGCTGCCACTCGCCCAACAAATTAAATTCAAAATACTAACAATAAGTTACAAAGCCATCCACAACTCTGCCCCCAGCTACATCACTAGCCTAGTCTCAAAATACCAACCTAATCACCCTCTTTGTTCCTCCCAAGACCTCCTGTTCTCTAGCTCCCTCATCACCTCCTCCCATATCCGCCTCCAGGACTTCTCCTGAGCCTCGCCCATCCTCTGGAATTCGCTACCCCAATCTGTCAGACTGTCTCCAAATTTATCCACTTTTAGGCGATCCCTGAAAACTTTCCTCTTCAGAGAAGCCTATCCTGCCTCCATCTAACAACTGCACTATTTTCCCCATTAGCTCATCCCCACAGCTTTTACCCTTTTGTATAACTTGACCCTCCCTCCTAGATTGTAAGCTCTAATGAGCAGGGCTCTCTGATTCCCCCCTGTATTAAATTGTAATTGTACTGTCTGCGCTAATGTTGTAAAGCGATGTGTAAACTTTCGGCGCTATATAAATCCTGTATAACAATAATAATAACTCATTTTTCCACTGCTATTCCATCTGACATTTTTGTGTATGTCTAAGGTGGTTGTAGCCATATTAGTGCAATTGTTACTTAAAATTTACACAATTCTATACACACTCTCACCGCCCTTATATGACAGGGCTCGGGTCTTGGGATTGTTTTAGGAACCTGGGGCTGCATTGGGATGAGGCAGGGCAACCGTCGCCTGTTACCCATACCCGTATGCTGTGTGTTTTTCTTGGATGGAGGTAGATCAAAGGAGCGAGAAACCCACGAGAGTGCAAATTCACATGCATATACTCCATAGAGTAAAGTGACCCTATTATTATGCAGGTACAGCTTCCCATTTTTGTTGTGTGCTTTTGGATGGGCATTAATCAGAGGGGCGAGAAACCCAACAGAGAGCATGTACACTCACCGGGCACTTTATACACCTGTTCAATTGCTTGGTAACACAAATCAACCAATCACTTGGCAGCAACTCAATGCATTTAGGCATTGACGTGGTGAAGACGACTTCCAAAAGTTCAAACCGAGCATCAGAACAAAGGGGATTTAAGTGACTTTGAACGTGGCATGGTTGTTGGTGCCAGACGGGCTGGTCTGAGTTTTTCAAAAACTGCTGATCTACTGGGATTTTCACACACAACCATCTCTCGAGTTTACAGAGAATGGTCCGAAAAAGAGACAGTATCCAGTGAGTGGCAGTTGTGTGGATATAAATGACTTGTTGATGTCAGAGGTCAGAGGAGAATGGACTGACTGGTTCGAGATGATAGAAAGGCAACAATAACTCAAATAACCACTCGTTACAACCAAGATATCCAGAATACCATCTCTGAACGCACAACACATTGAACTTTGAAGCATATGGGCTACGGCAGCAGAAGACCACACCAGGTGCCACTCCTGTCAGCTAAGAGCAGGAAAGTGAGGCTACAATTCGCACAGGATCACCAAAATTGAACAATAGAAGATTGGAAGAGCCATGCCTGGTTTGATGAATCTCGATTTCAGTTGGGACATTCAGATGGTAGTGTCAGAATTTGACTTAACAACATGAAAGCATGGATCCATCCTGCCTTGTATCAATGGTTCAGGCTGGTGGTGGTGAAATAATGTGGGGGATATTTTCTTGGCACACTTTGGGCCCCTTAGCACCAACTGAGCATTGTTTAAAAGCCACGGCCTACCTGAGTATTATTGCTGACCATGTCCATCCCTTATGACTAGTGTCCCCATCTTCTGATGGCTCCTTCCAGTAGGATAATGCACCATGTCACAAAGCCCAAATCATCTCACCACTGGTTTCTTGAACATGACAATGAGATTCCTGTACTCCAATGGCCTCCACAGTCACCAGATCTCATCCAATAGAGCACCTATGAGATGTGATGGAACGGGAGATTTGCATCATGGATGTGCAGTCGACAAATCTGCAGCAATTGTGTGATGCTATCATGTCACTATGGACCAAAATCTCTGAGGAATGTTTCCAACACCTTGTTGAATCTATTCCACGAAGAATTAAGGCAGTTCTGAAGGCAAAAGGGGGTCCAACCCGGTACTAGCAAGGTGTACCTTATAAAGTGGCTAGTGAGTGTACATGTTCATGTGTTCCATGGAGTAAAGTGACCCTATTATTCTGCAGGTACAGCTTTTCATTTTTGTATAAAGTGTAAAGGAGAAACACTGCATCAACAGTATCCATTTATTACCCTTGGTCAATACTGTATATCACAAAAGATAAAAGGCATAAATCAGAAAAACCTTGGATGATGCTGGGGATACATGAAATTTGACTTCAAACACTGTGCAGCTTTCTGGGAAAATCAGTAAGCCAACTATACATGCAAGGAGATATACATTTTGGTAAATCTTGCATTAAAAAAAATGTACTCTAGTCATGGTTGTAAGCAAACCATTTGAAAATTTTTAGATTTTTGGAACGTTACAGCTGGCTGTAGGTAGCAAATGCAATACAAAGTTACCTCTTTTAACATTTGTTTGTGAAATGATCTAGCAATTACATTATTACATATATTATGAAAGTGGCATTTTTTTTAATGTCAAATTTGAATGTCTGACTGCAGAACACTTTTTAATTATGCGCTCTCTGCAAATTTATGCGCTCTCAGTTGCAGTCACGCGGTGTGCATCCAAGTTATGGACAAAGAGGCTGTGCGACTTGCACATGCTATATGGTGTTCCTGCAGAGGTCAGCGAGAAGTCAGCACAGCGTAGAAAGCCGTATTTGCAAATGTTGAACTCCATAAAGAAAGCAGATAAAGTTATTTCAGGCACAATCTCAGAAGGACATATGTTACGTTTCTCCAGACTGGCAGCCAGTAAAATCACCATCTGTGCAGCAGGTGCACTCGGTAAAAAACTCTGCCGACTGACAAGACTTGGGCTGTTGTGGAGCTGCAGCCAGGTATTCAGCTGCTACAACTGCCTGGAAGTTAAAATATAACCAGAAACGGAGCTTTATATTCACCAGGCTAGCTACACGTACATTCATTTTAGAGGGATTGTGAATACACTGACATATATTGCATTTTATGTGTGTCCTAGCTGAAAGTGCACTGGGTCCCAAAAAATGAAGAGCCAATATGTTTTAGGATAGTGTTCTTGTTTAGCCTTTTTTCAGTAATGGCACCCTCTAAAATAAGCAGAATCTCAAGGTACCCCAATCTAAAATGGGGTGCCTCCCTTTAACATCAGAGTATCAGTCCTCAGACCCCACCCTGTACATCCGAGTCCTCAGTCCCCCCTTTAAAAACCACTTGCCGACTGCCGCACACTGATATACGTCGGCACAATGGCAGCGGTGGGCAAATGGGCGTACCTGTACGCCCCCTTTAAGTGGCGGGGCTAGCGGGCGCGCGCGTGCCCACCGCACACAGGGTGACCGCGCCCGTGGGACCGGCGGACTCGATGTCCGCTGGTCTTCCGGCGATTGTGTCACGGAGCCATCGAACGGGGAAGTGCCTATGTAAACAGCCTTGTGACATTATTTTATTTATTTATTTTTTTATTTATTTCAGGTACTTATATAGCGCCATCAATTAACACAGCGCTTTACATATACATTGTACATTCACATCAGTCCCTACCCTCAAGGAGCTTACAATCTAAGGTCCCTAACTCACATTCATACATACTAGGGACAATTTAGACAGGATCCAATTAACCTACCAGCATGTCTTTGGAGTTATTATTATTATTATTATACAGGATTTATATAGCGTCGACAGTTTATGCAACACTTTACAACATTAGGGCAGACAGTACAATTACAATACAATTCGATACAGGGGGGAATCAGAGAGCCCTGCTCATTAGAGCTTACAATCTATACATGACAGAGATCACTGCTCTCTGTCATCTGGAGCAGTGATTGCTGTCATGTGTTTTGAAGTCCATCCCCCCCACAGTTAGAATCACTCCCTAGGACACACTTAACCCCTTCATCGCCCCCTAGTGGTTAACCCCTTCCCTGTCAGTGTCATTTACACAGTAATCAGTGCATTTTTATAGCACTGATCACTGTATAAATGACAATGGTTCCAAAATAGTGTCAAAAGTGTCCGATGTGTCCGCCATAATGTCGCAGCCATGATAAAAATCGCAGATCGCCGCCATTACTAGTAAAAAAAAAAATAATAATTACATAAAACTATCCCCTATTTTGTAGACGCTATAACTTGTGCGCAAACCAATCAATATACGCTTATTGCGATTTTTTTTTACCAAAAATATGTAGAAGTTTACATACTGGCCTAAACTAAGAAAAACATTTGTTTTTTTTAGATATTTTTGGGGGATATTTATTATAGCAAAAAGTAAAAAATATTGCTTTTTTTTTAACTAAGAATGATATTTCTTTTTGATACAAAAAATAATGGCCTAAATTTAGATATTGGTTACATTACACATTATACTAAAGTTTTTCGACCGCCTCTGTGACTAGCATCCCCCCCTCCAGTCTATAGCTCTCCCTCTGTTTTATCTCACTAACTCTGCTGCTATCTTTATTACCATTGATTTGTATGTGTTTGTTTTTCTTTTTTTTCTCCTTTCCCTTAGAGATTTTTTTTTTTTAACATTCTGCTAAAAAATGTGTGAATCAGTACTGTTTGGACCTTGAAGAAGGGGACATACCCCGAAAGCTTGTCCTGAAAAATTGTATGTTAGTGCAAATAAAAAAAGTATCACGGACAGTACTCAATTTTCTCTGCTTTTTTTTCAAAATTGCCACTCTTTTTTCTGTTTATAGCGCAAAGAATAAAAATCGCAGAGGTGATCAAATACCACCAAAAGAAAGATCTATTTGTGAGAAAAAAAGGATGTCAATTTTGTTTGGATGCAATGTCGCATGACCGCGCAATTGTCAGTTAAAGCGGCATAGTGCCAAATCGCAAAAAGTGCTCTGGTCAGGTAAAATCTTCCGGGGCTGAAGTGGTTAAAATCAGAGACTTCAGTCCGTTATAAAAAAAATATATTTAAAAAAATAGTAAAAAGGAAAAAAGTGTTAAAAATTTAAAAAAAAGGAAACAAATGAATGAAAAAAAATTATTTTTTTTTTAAACCTACTGTCACCAGTCATTGTCCCTGATCACGGCCACATCAGTCATATGATGCACTGTACTGTGCTGGTGACAGTATGTAAAAAATAAAAAATAAAAATGTGAACAAAAATACATTTTATTCAATTTCTTAATTTTAAGAAAATTACAACTTCAAAAAGCTCACCATGCATCTTACTAAATGCCTTACTGTCTACCTTCCAAAAAAGGTAATTTGGGGTGTATGTGTACTGTCCTGGCATTTTAGGGCCTCAAGAAATGTGATAGGCTGTCAGTACATCGGGATTTATCAATTTTCAAATATACACTATATCACCAAAAGTATTGGGACGCCTGCCTTTACACGCACATGAACTTTAATGGCATCCAATTAAGGCATTTTCTTATGTATACAGTATACCATAGTTTGTAGACTTTCACACAAACCAATCAATATACACTAATTGGGATTTTTTAATCAAAGACATGCAGCAGAATACTTTTTGGCCTAAGTTTGTAATGATATTTGATTTTATTGGATAAGTTTCATGACAGAAAGTAGTAAATATCATTACCTGGTCATATATTTAGATCCTTACACTGCTTCTATTAAAAAAAAATGTATGTAAAGATGAACTCTGACATAAGCAAATATTGTCTATATACAAGAGGCATAAATATTCTTACTGGGTGTGCTTTGTGTATTTCTTCCAGATCTGTGCAGTGATCCAATGTGAAACTTTCTCTCTGTGCAGGAGCTTCCTGTAATACAGACCAGTCACTGTTGCTCTCTCTCCTTGTGCAGGGTGACTGGTCTTGTCTCCACCCCCTCCTGCAGCCCATTATGGGTGGTCCTTCTGGGCCCCTCCCACAGCGCTGCTCCCTGCACAGGCTATACAGCACAGTGATGATGTCACCACAACTGCCTGGAGGTAAAATGAGTGGATTTTCTAATGTTTGCAGCAATTTACAGAATGATGCTTGGTGCCTGGAATGACTCTTTAACATCTTTTGTATGTGGAAAAAAATGTAAAATGTCTGGAAATGATGGCGACATTGCTTTAATCAGATTTAATGGCTCTGTGACTTGCAGTTTCGTCGAAATAAATGGAAATCTATTTTTACACTTTTTTTTTCTCACCTGCTGTGCTGCTTTTGGGCTCTGCCAAATTTGTGTCAAGGCACGAAAATCTTTTCTTTTTTTTTTCTTTTTGCGAAGAGTCAGGGGAATATTTTCAGCAGTAAAGACGAGGCTTGTTTTTCCTGTTCCAGGGAGATACCTGCTTCATGAGAACAAAGTTCCAGGGATTTCATCGTTCAAAGAGGAAGTGAAGGTGATGTGTCAAGATTCCTTTATTGTCTTTTGCCCGACAAATACGTGACTAATAAATGAAAATATGTTGAATGAAAAAAGAATTTCGGCAGAAGTCTTGAAATCGGCTGTTTCCGTTGTAAGAGAGGTTTAAATGATGTATTTGTAAGAGTCTCACTGTCACATTCACGGTTTAGTTTGGAAGCTATCGTATATGTTCATTGAATGTTTATATTATTTTTTTCTTGTGGTGTTTACTTGAAAGTAACTTACATATTTTTAATGTTTTATATACTTTGCCATATTTTCATAAATATATTTCATACATACAGTTATAAAAGAGCTCCCTCTAGTGGCTGTCTGTATGTAAGAAAGTGCAATCAGCATAGTGGCAATATATGAAAATCTATATATAACCAGTATATAAACTGTAATATAACCAAAATTATGTGGATACCCATACAGGAGTTTCCAGTGAAGGGTACTGGTAATGAATGCTACAGAATACAAAGACATTTTAGACAATATGTCTAATGATGTTGTCACAGGAAGATGATGTTCACTCTGTCCTTCAGGGAACTCACAACCAAGAGGAACACTCAGAGGCAGGCAGATTAAAGAGGAGTTCCCATTTTAAAAAAAAATTAAAAGTCAGCAGCTACAAATACTGCAGCTGCTGACTTTTAATAATCGGACACTTACCTGTCCCAGGGTCCAGTGATGCGGGGGATAGAAGCCCCGCTTGTCTCCCCCTCTGTTCAGCGGCGCCGGCATTGTAACTGCGGGCGCTTGGCTGTGGCTTCACAGCTGGGCACGCACTGCACATGCGCGAGCGCGAAGCGCGCCGTGATTGGCCGCTCAGTCATCTGGGACCTGTAATGTGTCCCAGATGATTGACAAGAGGGAGGGGGCAGAGCTGAGCCCTTCCTGCACCGAGGGGAAGTGATGTCACCAGCCCAGGCACTGAAGGAGGAGACTACGAGGGACCCCCTAGCAACAGCCATTTAGAGGTGAGTTAAAAATGTTTTTTTTTTTTTAGGCACATTCATGCATTTTTTTTGGGTGGAACACCACTTTAAATCCCTTTCATGGGCTCAGATGTAACCATAAATGAAATAAAAATTCCACAGAGTTTGAATCCGCATAACAAGGAAATGTATATAAAATTTGAGGAACACTCACATTTGAGTAGATAAAAAAGCGCTTGTAAGAAGACTGAAAGTTTAACGCAATGGTATCAGCAGGCTCGTTCCAACATGTTTCGTCTAAGGAGACATCATCTGGGGTGTAGACATGCTGTGGCCATCGCGTTTATATAAGCCTAGAGCCCCAATAACAAGATACAAACCTGTGGGTAATTGGTCATGCAAAAATGCAATCACTTCCTGGTTCTGAAAATGGCAGCGACGCGTGCCACTCATGTTTTGCTATGAATAGCGAATCAATGTAAATATAGACGAGGTAATCTGACCATCGTCCTATAGACTTACGATGTGTGTACCAAGCCTCAATATCAAACCTGTAGGTAATTGGTCATGAGAAAATGCAGTCACTTCCTGGTTTGGAACATAGCGGCAACAAGTGCGATTCATGCCTCGCTATGGATAGCGAATCGGCATACAGACTAAAGAGGTCATCAGGCTAATGACTTATAGGTGTGTAGTGCGCGCACCAAGCCTCACTATCAGACGTCTGACGTCCTCCTGATCCCTCAGCGGCGATGGTAATTGGTCCACCCACACTGAGTCACGAGTGTAGGACCGAACACCGCCGAATCAGTAATCCCGAAGACACGGACGTCTTCAGGCAACGCCTCGCTGAATGTCGCTCTGATTTGTATAATAAAAATGTCATAGGAGAATACCTAAAAGCTACATTATAGTAGCGTTAGTATTGTACCAAATGCGTATGGAAGGAGGAAAAAAAAACGATTTAGATTATATATTGCAAAAGTATTTTAAATGTCACACAGGGTTAAATCTTAACTGGGGTGATAATCCACTGCAATTGTAAACTTAAAAATATACATTCACATGAATCTATTATGATAATGTCGATAGTGTCTGGGTACAGAATGTTTAATACTGCCCTTCTTAATTTTAGCTATGTTTTTATTAACCCTTGTCGTAAAGGACCTGATGGTACGGCCCACATATTTTTTTGCCACAAGGGCAAGTAAATAGGTATACGACATTCTTAGTGGCACAAGTGCAAAAATGTTTAATAGGATACACTTGATTAGTGATTGTTGACCTAAGCTCTTTGGTCTGACATCTGCCACGTGTGTTATATTGACAGACACCACATTTTTTATATGGATAGTAACCTACCATGTTGCCAAAAAAGGAGGGTCTGACCGGTGGGTTGATGATATTGGGGGCAATTTTGCTCTGTAAAGAGGGAGCTCCCCTATATACAACTTTAGCTTGATCTGGCAGCAAGGAGCCCAAACCTGATCGCTTTTCAGTACATTCTAATGTTTGTTAAGTATAGACTTTACTTGCTTATGTTGCACAGAGTATGTTGTCAACATTGACCATTTGAAAGATTCGTTATGATGGGGTTTCTCTACCAACAAGGAACGTCTATCCTCTTTTAGAGTATTTTGTAACTCTAAATCAACCTCAGATCGATCGTAGCCTTTATTGAGAAATCTCTGTCTCAAGACCATGGCCTGTGATTTAAAGGTCTCAATATCGGTGCAGTTGCTACGCAGTCTCAAAAATTGGCTGCATGGAACAGACCGTAACCATGATCTGTGGCACGATCTGAAACTCAGAGGAACTAAAAATCTTGGATAAAGGCCTTAAATTTGCCCCTCCAAAAAAAATGATAAATTCAACACATTTATAGATGTACATAAGTGTATTAGAAAAATTAACATCCAAAGATATTTGATCTCAAATCCCTATCGCAACCCACCAAGGGCTGCCATCTCTGGGACAGTACATTCGGGATTATCCAATCCCTCTCTTTTTAATCCCCCTGCTCAGATGGCCCCCGCCATCAACATCTTTAGGGATTTAGTCCTTAAGGATCTTGCTAAATTACTGCCCCAAAAAATTTACAATCATCCATTACCAATTGCTGGTCTTAAATCTCTATGTAAGTGAAAGGTCCCTGTCATCCGCCCCCGCTGATAAAGGGGGTGGTATAGTTGTGTTAGACAAGGTAGACTACAAAAAATGTATAGAATTTTAAGCGATCGAGATACCTATAAGGAATTACCAACCAATCCCACCTCTAAATATAAAAACAAATTAGTGGATCTTATTAGTAAAGGTTATAACGAATATATTTTAAATAAAAAAGAAAATACATTTTTAGTACCCATTGCACCCAGAATCCCAACCATGTACTATTTACCAAAAATCCATAAGGACTCTTTACACCCCCCCGGGACGCCCAATCGTGAGTGTCATAGACTCCGAAACCTCATGTATTGGTCGTTATATAGATTTTTTTCTTCAGCCGTTGATGAGGAAAACTCCCTCATATCTTAACCACTTCAGCCCCGGAAGGATTTACCCCCTTCCTGACCAGAGCACTTTTTACAATTTGGCACTGCGTCGCTTTAAAGCGGGGTTCCACCCAAATTTTGAACATTATCTCTATGCATTCTCTTCCTTGCCTAGATGCTGACATGCTGTGTAAAAAAATTTAAATCGCCGTAATTACCTTTTTTTTCTAATCTTCTTAGCACTTCCTGGTTTTCCTCCCATGGGAGTAGGCGTGTTTCTAGCCTCTCCCAGACCTCCCACAGTCCCCTGGGAGCTAGTCTCAGGCTTCCCAGCATGCATTGTGCAACAGCGTCATCACAACATCTCGGTGAATGCTGGGAGCACAGCAGTCACCGCATCCAGGAAATACATGCTTGTGGGCTTCAAATGCCCACAATGAAGATGGAAACCGCCTTCAGTGAATTTTATAAGTTATTCTTTACAACAAAATCGGACACAGGTGGACTTATTACACAAAACATGTGAGTAGATAATCATGAGAAGAAAAGTTTGTGAATGAACTCCAAAAAAAAAAAACGATAGATAGGTGGACCCCCGCTTTAACTGCTAATTGCGCTTTCATGCAATGCTGTACCCAAACGAAATTTGCGTCCTTTTCTTCCCACAAATAGAGCTTTCTTTTGATGGTATTTGATCACCTCTGCGGTTTTTATTTTTTGTGCTATAAACGGAAAAAAGACCGAAAATTTTGAAAAAAAAAGATATTTTCTACTTCTTGTTTTAAAAAAAATCCAATAAACTCAATTTTAGTCATACATTTAGGCCAAAATGTATTTGGCCACATGTCTTTGGTAAAAAAAATATCAATAAGCGTATATTTATTGGTTTGCGCAAAAGTTATAGCGTCTACAAACTAGGGTACATTTTCTGGAATTTACACAGCTTTTAGTTTATGACTGCCTATCTCATTTCTTGAGGTGCTAAAATAGCAGGGCAGTACAAAACCCCCCCAAATGACCCCATTTTGGAAAGTAGACACCCCAAGGAAATTGCTGAGAGGCATGTTGAGCCCACTGAATAATGACAAAAAAAAAATTTACAAAAAGTTGTCACTAAATGATATATTGCTCACACAGGCCATGGGCATATGTGGAATTGCACCCCAAAATACATTTAGCTGCTTCTCCTGAGTATGGGGATACCACGTGTGTGACTTTTTGGGAGCCTAGCTGCGTACGGGGCTCCGAAAACCAAGCACCTCCTTCAGGATTCCTAAGGGCGTAAATTTTTTATTTCACTCCTCACTACCTATCACAGTTTTGAAGGCCATAAAATGCCAAGATAGCACAAAACCCCCCCAAATGACCCCATTTTGGAAAGTAGACACCCCAAGCTATTTGCTGAGAGGCACGTTGAGTCCATGGAATATTTTATATTTTGACACAAGTTGTGGGAAAGTGACAATTTTTTTTATTTTTTTTTGCACAAAGTTGTCACTAAATGATATATTGCTCAAACATGCCATGGGCATATGTGGAATTACACCCCAAAATACATTCTGCTGCTTCTCCTGAGTACGGGGATACCACATCTGTGGGACTTTTTGGGAGCCTAGCTGCATACGGGGCCCCGAAAACCAATCACCACTTTCAGGATTTCTAAGGGCGTACATTTTTGATTCACTCCTCACTACCTATCACAGTTTCGAAGGCCATAAAATGCCAAGATAGCACAACCCCCCCAAATGACCCCATTTTGGAAAGTAGACACCCCAAGCTATTTGCTGAGAGGCATGGTGAGTATTTTGCAGCTCTAATTTGTTTTTGAAAATGAAGAAAGGCAAGAAAAAAAAATTTTTTTTCTTTTTTCAATTTTTAAAACTTTGTGACAAAAAGTGAGGTCTGCAAAATACTCACTATACCTCTCAGCAAATAGCTTCAGGTGTCTACTTTCCAAAATAGGGTCATTTGGGGGGGGGGGGGGGTTGTGCCACCTGGGCATTCCATGGCCTCCGAAACTGTGATAGGCAGTGAAGAGTGAAATCAAAAATTTACGCCCTTAGAAAGCCCGAAGGCGGTGCTTGGTTTTCGGGGTCCCGTACGCGGCTAGGCTCCCAAAAAGTCTCATACATGTGGTATCCCCGTACTCAGGAGAAGCAACAGAATGTATTTTGGGGTGTAATTCACATATTCCCATGGCATGTTTGAGCAATATATCATTTAGTGATAACTTTGTGTAAAAAAAAAAAAAAAAAAAAAAAATTGTCTCTTTCCCGCAACTTGTGTCACAATATTAAATGTTCCATGGACTCGACATGCCTCTCAGCAAATAGCTTGGGGTGTCTACTTAAACAAAATTGGGGACATTTGGGGGGGTTTTGAACTGTCCTGGCATTCTATGCACAACATTTAGAAGCTTATGTCACACATCACCCACTCTTCTAACCACTTGAAGACGAAGCCCTTTCTGACACTTTTTGTTTACATGAAAAAATTATTTTTTTTTGCAAGAAAATTACTTTGAACCCCGAAACATTATATATTTTTTTAAAGCAAATGCCCTACAGATTAAAATGGTGGGTGTTTCATTTTTTTTCCCACACAGTATTTGCGCAGCGATTTTTCAAATGCATTTTTTTGGGAAAAAACACACTTTTTAAATTTTAATGCACTAAAACACACTATATTGCCCAAATGTTTGATGAAATAAAAAAGATGATCTTAGGCCGAGTACATGGATACCAGACATGACATGCTTTAAAATTGCGCACAAACGTGCAGTGGCGACAAACTAAATACATTTTTAAAAGCCTTTACAGGTTACCATTTTAGATTTACAGAGGAGGTCTACTGCTAAAATTACTGTCCTTAATCTGACCTTCGCGCTGACACCTCACATGCATGGTGCAATTGCTGTTTACATTTGACGCCAGACCGACGATTGCGTTCACCTTTGCGCTAGAGCAGGCGGGGACAGGGGTGCTTTTTTTTTTTTTTGTTTTTTCTTTATTTTTTTTTTGCTTTTTTATCTTATTTTCAAACTGTTCCTTTCATTTTTTTTTTTTAATCATTTTTATTGTTATCTCAGGTAATGTAAATATCCCCTATGATAGCAATAGGTAGTGACAGGTACTCTTTTTTGAAAAAATTGTGGTCTATTAGACCCTAGATCTCTCCTCTGCCCTCAAAGCATCTGACCACACCAAGATCGGTGTGATAAAATGCTTTCCCAATTTCCCAATGGCGCTGTTTACATCCAGTGAAATCTAAGTCATGAAATGCTCGTAGCTTCCGGTTTCTTAGGCCATAGAGATGTTTAGAGCCATTCTGGTCTCCTATCAGCTCTATGGTCAGCTGGCTGAATCACCGGCTGCATTCTCAGGTTTCCTGTTGGGACAGGAGAGCCAGAGAAAAAAAGGAAGACAGTGGGGGGGGGGGAAATTCCCTCCCACTGCTTGTAAAAGCAGTCTAGAGGCTAATTAGCCACTAGGATTGCTTTTACATGAAAGCTGACTGCTGGCTGAAAAGAATGATACCAAGATGATACCTAAACCTGCAGGCATCATTCTGGTATATGAATAAAATGTGTTTGAAGTGCTTCACAATGTGGTAAATTCATGAAAAATTGGCTCTTAAACACTGGTAGCTATATAATCAAAATAATCCAGCAGTGTTAAAAAGATGCAATCTAAAAAATATATATATGTGACACCATGTGCATAATTGTATAAATAAATAAATACTAATGTGTTGAAAATAAAGTCACTTCTAGTGATAGTCCACAAAGCGTGAATAAATACATCAGACAACCAAAAAACACATGAAAATTAGCTTTTAGTCCCAAGCAGCAAAGTTTTTGAATAGCACACAATTGCTTAATTGGAGTGCTTTTTGGCAATTTTAAACGATAATGTTCCTTTGCTTTAGTCACATCAGATGTAACGATCCCCGTCAGACATCATATGTAAAGCAAATAAAAGAAAAAAATCTCATTGCGCAATGCTCTTAATAACAAGGCACACAGGCAAACATGTGTTAGATCCACTCACGTGCGCCCAATAGTGAAAGGCATATGCAGGTGTATAGAGCAGTCAGCCGCTTTGGACACAGGCAGAATAGCTGCAGCACACAGCTAGATACTGACGATCTGCATAGAGCGTCCTTGGCTCCTCCCACGCGTTGCGTCACGATCACGTGACTTTCTCAAGGAGACCGTGACGTAAACTTTTTTCTCATGCAGCCTATGAGCTGAACGAAAAAAAGAGATTGATCAGTGGGTATGCCCACCATTAGAATACCTCCCTTCATCCACCCACTTCTAATGATGGGCATACATGCACTGTTTATATATGCCGAAGCATGGGGGCATCCTCCCGCAAAAGGTAGGAGCAAATCGCTCCTCCACCCACTGCTGCCCCCACGCTTCGGCATATATGCTGAAGTATGTAACTGTGGTGGTGAAATCACCTCCGACAGCGCTGGAGTCACGGCGTTATGTATCGTGGGAGCAAACGCTGTTGCTGTCAAGATAAATAAATCCGCGCTGCAACTGAACGGCGTACCTGCTAAGCAAATGATGGTTAACAATAAAACAAAGTAACATTACAGTATAACAGTAAGACTTACCATACCTGCAAAGCAAATAGTAATAGCAAACATAGTAAAAAATAAAACATTTAACGCAACCTGTGCCTAAAATATATATATGCCGAAGCATGGGGGCATCCTCCCGCAAAAGGTAGGAGCAAATGGCTCCTCCGCCCACTGCTGCGCCCACGCTTCGGCATATATGCTGAAGTATGTAACTGTGGTGGTGAAATCACCTCCGACAGCGCTGGAGTCACGGCTTTATGTATCGTGGGAGCAAACGCTGTTGCTGTCAAGATAAATAAATCCGCTCTGCAGTTGAATGGTGTACCTGAAAACAAAAAAATGGTTAACAATAAAACACAGTAAACCGTAAAGTATAAAAAAATTGCATACCTATAAAGCAAACATGATAAAAACATAATAACAATAAAACATTGCAGAATAGAATACAGTAAAAAAGAGCAGAACAATAGAGAGAGAACAATAAAACAACAACTATTTTTGTTTTTTTTATTTTATATTTTATTTGTGTTTTTTTTTTTTTTTTACTTTTTTTTGTTTTTTTGTTTGTTTTTTTTACACTTTTTTTGTAACTTTTATAACTGTAACCGTTTCCAGGTTCGGGTCTCTCAAAATGCGATGGTATCTTGGGAGACCCTGTGAAAGTGTGTCCTAGTCTGTGCAGTGCTGTACCCTATGCTAAAACTCAACTAGTGTATGGTAGCGTTCAAAAAATTCACCAATGCAAAGACCAGGATTGTCAGGACAGGAGGGACAATAATAGCGGGTGTCACGCCTATATCCGCGCTTTCTGCAGACACGACATCTTCTTTGGGGGGCTCGTTGGGTAGGGGTACGCGGGAGGACATAAGGAAAATGCCTCTCATGCAGCCGGCTTACTGCATTTGGATTGGGAAGGTGAGGTGGAGCACCATCTGGAAACAGAAGGGCTCTGACGATCTCTTCCTGGAATTTAAGGAAGGATCCAGTCCGTCCTGAAGCTCTGTATAGCACATGAGCGTTCAGCAAAGCCAATTGAAATAAATATACAGACACTTTTTTATACCAGCGTCTGGCCTTACGGGCAACTAGGTATGGCACCAACAACTAGTCGTTGAGGTCTACCCCTCCCATATTTTGGTAATATTCGTGGACACAGAGGGGTTCCTCCACAACACCAGTCGCCGTAGTAATTTGGACAGCCGTGTCTGCATGAAGGGAGGTAAGAACGAAAGCATTCTTATTATCCCTCCACTTCATAGCGAGCAAATTATTACATTGCAAGCAGGCTCTCTCCCCCAGCCTAAGACGGGAACCTACAAGCCGCTGGGGAAAGCCCTGGCGATTAGGTGGCACGGTGCCACATGCTCCAATCTGATAATCAAAAAGGTGACTAAAAAGTGGCACGCTCGTGTAATAATTGTCCACATATAAGTGGTACCCCACCAAGTCCCACACAATATTGCCAGCGCTTCCTATGTAGTCAGGGCAGTTTGTCGGCTCTACGTGACTATCTTTGCCCTCGTAAACCATAAAATGACATGTATAGCCTGTGGCCCTGTCACAGAGCTTATACATCTTGACCCCGTATCTGGCAAGCTTGCTGGGAAGATACTGTTTGAATGACAAGCGGCTAGAAAACTTAATCAAGGACTCATCAATGCAGACAGCTTGATGGGGAGTAAACAAGTCTGCAAAACGTTGGTTGAAGTGGTTTACGAGGGGCCGAATTTTGTAGAGCCAATCGTATTCAGGGTCTCCACAAGGACGACAGAGTTCATTGTTGTTGAAGTGCATGAACTGCAAAATCTGCTCGTATCGTGCCCTGGTCATGGAGGCAGAGAACAAGGGCATATGGTGAATTGGGTCAGTGGACCAATATGACCGCAACTCACTCTTTTTAGTTATGCCCATGTTGAGGGAAAGGCCCAGAAAGATCTTAAATTCGGAAACCGTAATTGGTTTCCAATCTCTGGCAAGGGAGGACTGGGGAATAGTGGCGATGTGTTGACCAGCGTACAAATTGCTTTGGTCCACAATAGATCTATAGAGATCTTCAGTGAAAAACAGCGAATAAAAATCAAGTGGCGTAAAATCAACTGTTTCCACATGAATGCTGGGTTGGCCAGTGAATGGGGGAAGTACAAGTGCTGCAGAAGTGGTGGGTTCCCAATTCGGATTGGCGAATGCAGCATGAAGGGCACTATGGGCACGACGGGCCTGTGTTCGTCTTCTTGGTGGCATCGGGACATTACTTGTGCTTGCCACCTGACCAGCTTGAACTGCACTTATGGGACTCGCCACGTCAGCACGTCGATACTGCAGTGCTGGATGTACGACCAGGGTGTACTAGGCCGCTGGTGCTTGCCAGTTCACCAGAAGGAATAGCGGCGTAGTACTGCTCTGCTCCATATGAGGGACCTGCGGTTCTTGCACATCAAGGACAGAAGAAGAAGTTCGGGGTCTGGTACGCCTGACCTTGGCAGGGACCACAACTCTGTTGTCAGAGCTATCTGTCATGGAGCCGCTGTTGTCTGCAAGTTCGTATTCTAAGCCTGAATCTGACAGATGAGTGACTTCCTCTTCACTATCTGTCATGCTCAGAAACGTGTAGGCCTCTTCATTAGTGTACTTTCGATTTGCCATTTTGGGCTCTAAATTTAGTGGTACACTAGTGAGACTCACAGGCAAAAAAGCTCCTGACTGTTAGCGACTGTATCAAAACGCTACCAAAAAACTGTTAGCGATCGCCGGGATCAGGCCTGACTCTGCGAACGCTGCAGTTATGTGTTTAGTGTTTTGTAAGTGACAGTGATCGATCGATACTGCACTTGGGTGGGCTGGGCAGGGCTGGGCCGAGGGGCAAAACGCAGGTGCTAGCAGGTATCTGGGCTGATCCTGCTAACACTACGTTTTTGGGGACCTTAAACTGCTGGGGATGCTAGTATAGATCTGATCGGATCAGATATTGATCCGTTCAGATACTATAAAACTAAGGAAGGTGTATGGTGCGTGCGTGGGTATTAGCGGTACTAGCACTAACCTGACGCTGCTTGGGGCGACTCAGACCCTATCTGACCCTAAAAACTTAACTTATATCACCGCCGGGCAATTAGGGGGTTAAACCTTTATTAGGTAATAAATGGCGGGTGCCCTAAAACTATAATAAACAAACTAACTAACCAGCGTCACCCGTAACACTTATACGGTGATCACTTGTGAAAGGGTTAACTAGGGAGCAATCAGGGGGTTAAAACCTTTATTAGGTAGTATATGGGGGTCCCTGTCGCTATAAAACACTGACGGCGAACCTATATACTTACCTCCCTAACTAGCGTCACCTGTGTCACTAATACAGCGATCAGAAAAACGATCGCTTAGTGACACTGGCCACGGGGGGTGATCACGGGGTTAAAACTTTATTGGGGGGGTTAGGGGGGTACCCTAGACATAAAGGGGGATAACCCTAACTGCCTTACAACTTATAACTGTCACAAACTGACACCAATGCAGAAAAAAAACAAAACTGCTATTGGTGTCATTGTGACAGGGGGTACAGGGGGGTGATCGGACGGGGGGTGACTGGGGGGTGATAGGGGGTGAAAAGTGTGCCTGCGTGTTCTACTGGAAGTGTAGTGTTGGTGCAAACTTACTTGATGTCTTCTCTCCTCGGCGCCGGAACGAAAAGACCTGCTTGAGGAGAGTGACATCACTTCCTCCACTTCTGTTTACATTACAGAAGCCAAGGAAGCATTTCATTCGCCAGGAGCGATCGCGAGGTGGTGGCCACAAATGAGTGGCCTCCCCCTCACCTCTGATCGCCCCTGTCCTAAATCCGACCGCCGCAGGCACCGGGGTGGGTCCGATTGGGACGTACACGTAAGCCCTTATGCCTGCCCGTGCCATTGTGCCGACGTACATCGGCGTGCGGTGGTCGGCAACTGGTTAAGGATACTAGGGACAAGATTTAATAGCTTGAAACTGTGAATATACAGGGAGACTACATCATGGCCATGGCCGATGTCGCCTCCCCGTATACATGTATACCCCATCAGTTGGGGATCGATGCTGTCCGATATTTCTTAAACCAGGATCCCTCCATTACCCAGTCCCAGGGCAGCTACATTATGAAATTATTTGAGTTCACCACCCAACATAATTATTTTTGGTTCAACTGCCGCTTTTATCTACAGCAGAAAGGCGTAGCGATGGGGGCTAAATTTTCCCCCAGCCTCGCCAATCTGTTTATGGCCAAATGGGAGGAGGATGTCGTCTATGTCCATGGTGGGCCCCAATTGGTCCTGTGGGCTATCTACATTGATGACATCCTCCTCCCATGGGACGGTTGTTCAGGTTCCTTGGGCCAGTTTTTCTCCTTGCTGAATTGTAATGACCGAGGTATATCTTTGTCTTATGAATTCAGCAGGGATAAACTCCATTTTTTGGATTTGGAAATAGAAATTCACAAGCGTCAGTTTCAATTAAAAACATATTTCAAACCCACAGATCGCAATGGGTTTATACCATTGGATAGCTGTCATCACAGATCGTGGCTACGGTCTGTTGCACGCAGCCAATTTTTGAGACTGCGTAGGAACTGCACCAATATTGAGATCTTTAAATCACAGGCCATGGTCTGGAGACAGAGATTATTCGACAAAGGCTACGATCGACCTGAGGTTGATTTAGAGTTACAAAATACTCTAAAAGAGGATAGACGTTCCTTGTTGGTAGAGAAACCCCATCAGGATTCTAACAAATCTTTCAAATGGTTAATCTTGACAACATACTCTGTGCAACATAAGCAGGTAAAGTCTATACTTAACAAACACTGGAATGTACTGAAAAGCGATCAGGTTTTGGGCTCCTTGCTGCCAGATCAAGCTAAAGTTGTATATAGGGGAGCTCCCTCTTTACAGAGAAAAATTGTCCCCAATATCATCAACCCACCGGTCAGACCCTCCTTTTTTGGCAACATGGTAGGTTACTATCCATGTAAATTATGTGGCGTCTGTCAATATAACACACATTGCAAATGTAAGACCAAAGAGTTTAGGTCAACAACCACTAATCAAGTGTATCCTATTAAACATTTTTGCATTTGTGCCACTAAGAATGTCGTATACCTACTTACTTGCCCTTGTGGCAAACAATGTGTGGGCCGTACCATCAGGTCCTTTACAACAAGGGTTAATGAACACATAGCTAAAATTAAGGGCAGTATTAAACATACTGTACCTAGACACTATCAACAATATCATAATAGAAATCCAAGGGGTACTGAGTTTTTGATCATTGATAAGTATATCGAAACTTATTGGATTTATGAGTTCCAATCTCATTCCCACTCCCCATTTGAAATGAAATGGCCATGGCCATATATATATATATATATATATATATATATATATTTATTAGTTTTTTGCATATTTTTTATGTAAACTTTTTTCTTTTTCACCTCCATGTAACTCTACATGTTAATCATTTTACATTCATGTGAATGTATATTTTTAAGTTTACAATTGCAGTGGATTATCACCCCAGTTAAGATTCAACCCTGTGGGGTATTTAACATACTTTTGCAATATATCATCTAAATTGTTTCTTTTTCACCTTCCATACGCATTTGGTACAATACTAACGCTATTATAATGTAGCTTTTAGGTATTGTCCTATGACATTTTTATTATACAAATCAGAGCGACATTCAGCCAATGATGTGTGGTTACGGGCTCTTCTAGCTGTTTCAGATGTCCGTGTCTTCAGGATTACAGATTCTACGGTGTGCGGTCCTACACTCGTGACTCAGTGTGGGTGGACCAATTACCATAGCCGCTGAGGGATCAGGAAGACCATGGGCGTCTGATAGTGAGGCTTGGTGCGTGCACTACACACCTATAAGTCCAAACCCTGATGACCTCTTTAGTCTGTATGCCGATTCGCTATCCATAGCGAGGTATGAACGTGTTGCTGATATGTTCCAAACCAGGAAGTGACTGCATTTTCTCATAACCAATCACCTACAGGTTTGATAATGAGGCTTGGTACACGCATCGAAAGTCTATAGGATGATGGTCAGATGACCTCGTCTGTATTTACGTTGAATCGCTATTCATAGCAAGGCATGAGTGGCACGCGCCCCCGCCATTTTGAGAACCTGGAAGTGATTGCATTTTTGCATGACCAATTACCCACAGGTTTGTATCTTGTTATTGGGGTTCTAGGCCTATATAAACAGGATGGCCACAGCATGTCTACACCCCAGATGATGTCTCCTTAGACGAAACGCACCGAGATGAGCCTACTGATGCCAATGTGTTAAACTTTCAGTCTTCTTACAAGCGCTTATTTTATCTACTCCAATGTGAGTGTTTATCAAATTTTAAATAAATGTCCTTATTATGCAGATTCACATTATTTGGAATTTTTATTTAACTTATGGTTACAACCTGTGAGCCCATGACATGTCTTCCTGTGACAATATCCCCAGACGTGGATGTCCCTGTACGTCCCTGTGGATGTACGCTGTCACCACAAGTCTTGACGACTCATTAGGCGTATGCCTTGCTGTGTCCATTAGCTATGGTAAGCCCCTTTTATGTTGGTGGCTTCTCCCCTTATCTTCTCTTCACATTTGTTTTCCTATTGATGTCTGGAAGTTGATATTCATCTACCTGGATCAACATCACACCTTAGTCTCTTGTTTGTGGATTATTTTCACTTATTCACTATCACAGTGTGGACTTTAATTTATATTTCATTGATATTTAGACATGTTTAGAATGCTTAACATTAATTATTTGTATACAGTCCTATCCATAGCGCTGCACTCGGTAAAAGCAAATAGTGATCCCAATTCTGACCAATGCTTATGAAAAACAGGCCATTTACTGCCACTGCTGGTATGTCCTTTTGGAAATGCTAGTTGCCTGACTGTTATGTCAACTTTCCTTGCTGCACCATCCTGGCTGTCAACACACCTCAAGCAGCCTCTGAACACAGAAAACTTGCAGCAGTTGTGTTTTGTATGGATCAGTTATGACATGGTCAGGAGGAAGAATGGCCTTGCAGAGGGCAAAGGTCTAGTAACCAGTATTGTCTGGGGTCTCCTTGCAGCTGATCTTGTCCCATTACTGACTTATTAAACCTTGTTCTGAACTGTGTCTCTTTGTGAAGGAGGCCATATTGGAAGAGGAGCAGGGATTTGCTTCCTCATGTTAAAGCTGCCCCTCTGATCACTGGTCATCTGATGATGGTTGAGGAAATTCTCAAGAAGAATCAGCAGGAGGGGTGTAGGAAGCACAGATCCACAGAATTAATGAAACAGAAGCAGGGAGATCCTTGTACTGCAGGTCCTTAAGTATAACTTCCAATGCAGCAAGGAGAACAGTGAGCAGCACAGTAGTGGCATCTCCAAAGATCACTCCAGATCTGATGAGTTCACAGCAGCATGGATTGTATGTATATGTCACAAGCCACTGTTGGCTTTCAGATGAAAATTATTAGTTAGCTCTACAGCCACCCGATCATCTTGAGGAACCCATTCACATTGGAGTGAGAGCAATAACTCTAGGCCCATTATTCACGATTAGTTATAAACTGATGACCTGTAGCTGCTTTTAAAGCATCACCTATGAAAAATTAAGGGTACAGTAGTTTGTCACCATTTCATGGGAGCACACAATTTTTATCTTGACATGTTCGGTATCTATTTACTTTGCGCATCACCAAAAATTTGGTAATATATATATTGTGTTTGTGTGCCCTAAAATTGACTTTTGTTTATTTTATATTGAAAAGTTGTGCTTGATAAACTATTGTGCTAATATCGTGTGACATAAACAAATGGAACTACCACGATCGTATTTTCCAGGGTTTCTGCTTTCAGAAAATGTATAATATTTTGGGGGGTTGTAACTAATCTTCAGGCCTAAATTGATGTTTGCAAAAACAAGGAACAGAGGGTGCATCAATCTAGCGCATTATCTTTGTGATAGCTTTATTACTGTTAAAAGAACAGATGTATGCTCACAAATAACATCAGCAATAAGGCACATCAAAGGCCACAATGTGTTTAAAATGGCCTGGTCATCTAGACAAGTGCGAGAAGACTTTTCAAAAGCTGATGCTCTTCAAGGGGAGATCCCCTCTTCCTCAAAGCCTTGATCTCCCTTCGAAGCGCATCAGCCTTTTGGAAGGTCTTCTAGAGCTTGGGACTTATCTAGATGACCAGGTTGTTTCAAGCACATTGTGGACTTTGACTTATCACTGATGTTACTTGTGAGTATACATCTGTTCTTTTAACACTAATAAAGCTATCATAAAGGTAATGCGCTAGGTTGGTGTGCTCTCTGTTCCATGTTTTTGCAGTATTTCTCATGGGTTTCCCTGGCCCGTAGAGGGCAGCAAAGCTGGTGCAAATATTGGATTAGCCGCAGATGTTTGATTTACTTTTTCCAGTGCACTTCTCTCAAGCGCACAAGATTGTTTTTTTTTTTTTTTTTGTGTAAATTAATGTTTGTACAGTATAAATATGATCTATTATGAGAACATTTTATACACATGTACAAGCCCATTAAGTAAAACATTGTAAAGGAAAATAACGATGTGCATTAAACCAAAGCTACCAATCAGCACTGATCTTATGCAATTCTTCTTAATATAGGACATATTTTGCCTGCTACCGGTAAATGCATTTTGGCTTTTGTCTGTGTGAATTTATGGCAT
The DNA here is from genome assembly GCF_042186555.1 of Aquarana catesbeiana. Lineage (NCBI taxonomy): Eukaryota > Metazoa > Chordata > Amphibia > Anura > Ranidae > Aquarana > Aquarana catesbeiana. Next base: position 637,605,022 of record NC_133327.1, read on the forward strand.
TTCTTCCTTAAAAAATAAATTGATAACTCAGTATTCACTTCATTAGTATGTTTTGCCATAGAGCGCAATTAATATAAACACATACAAACGCTAACAGTGCTGTGGCATGCTCAGGGAGCGTCGAAGTAGGTTTTAGCAGATCAGAAACAAAAATTGCATAAGTGGCATATAAAGCTGCCTTATGCATACAAAGTTACCTTCAGGGTTCTAATAAATTCATAAAAACTTTTTTTTTTTCCCTTGTATGAAAAAAAAAGTATCATCTCCTGGCAGGCAATCACTTTAATTAAGAGGATCACCTAGAGCAACACATGTCCTTCAAAAACTTACATTATTTTTTTTACTTTTTGAATTTCAAAGTTTTGGTGGTAAGAGTGGAATAGCTGAGTCGCTGAACCTCAAAAGAATTTGTAAGCTTTCATGACAGTGACAAAATCACCGTGGTGCCTTCTTCATAAGAGAAGAATCTTAACTCAGCCGAAGAAGAAGGGGATTTAATACACATAGCCGGGAGCAAGTGTTTCCTCCAAAGGTCAGGAAACTTTATTTAGTGTGAAAAAAGGAACGTTTGGAATATTAGAGAAACTGTGATTTACAAGGCTCGTTAGGGGCTGCTAAAAACGATGAATTAAACATGTGATTAGCTTAATTAATAATGGATATCATTCATGAAGCGGTTGAATATAAGAGGTATTACAAAAAAATACTCCTTTTAGGGGAATTGTTCTTGAGTTGTCTACATAAAAAGTTATAGAGGCAATGAAATATGTTCACAGTGAGAAGGAACTCAGCTTACAAATTTTGTTTAATATCTAGCAATAGGTTTCAGAAAAACATACCATTAAAAGGAGGGGGAATTAATGGTATGATCCATTAAACATGTCAGATATCTCATAAAGATTGTTTATTTTTTGTTAGTATTATTGATTATTATTATTATTTATTTTTTAATTTAAAAAAAGCTCTAATGGACAGATGAATAAAAGCACCGAATAATCATTTTATTATACTTTGTATGAAAAGTCCAATCATTTTTTTTTGTCCTTATACAAAAGTATATTAGAATAAACTGCATATGCTGGTTCTGGTCTGATTCATTTTTTGGAGCAACATCCAATACTTAAAAAAAAAAAACTTATGGAAATATGAGAATCGTTTCATGGTCATAGGTGTCTCCCTCTCAGTGAAGAAAGTTAGCAACTTATGAAAAAGGTCAGTCTGGTAATACGGATCATCCAGTGCACAGCATTGAAGAGCCAAAAACCAAAAACCCAATACACACCACTAAAAGGACTACAACGGATTACAAAATGTAACCAAAAGAAGCCATAGAGCTTTAAAGCAGAACTTCACCCAAAGGGGAAATTCCGCTTTTTCACCTCTTCCCCTCCCACTTTTGGCCATTTTTTGGGGGGGTGGGTACCTAGTTTTGATAGGTACCTGCTCCCACTTCCACTTGGATCGCCTAAATAACACAGCAGGATTCCCAAAGTAAATATGCCGGGGCCGGGGACCTGAAAACCATTGAAGAACCGGCCAGGGTAAAGACGGCGCTGGCTTCCCAGAGTAAAAGCAGCACACATAGTACAGTAAAACACAGGTTAGGCACACAGTTAACCCTTTGATCGCCCTAGATGTTTAACCCTTTCCCAGCCAGTGTCAGTACATGTGCATGTTTTTAAAACTGATCACTGTATTAGTGTTACTGGTTCCCACAAAGTGTCAGTTACTGCAATATCGCAGCCCCCCCTATAAGTCGCTGATCACCGCCATTACTAGTATAAGATAATGAAATAAATAAAAATTCCAATATATATACCATAGTCTGTACACACAATAACTTTTGCGCAAACCAATCAATATACGCTTATTGGAATTTTTTTTACAAAAATATGTCGCAGAATACATATTGGCCTAAATTTA